>NC_089900.1:2237136-2554942 GCF_040182565.1 Anser cygnoides | reverse complement strand
CCTGTGGCAGACCCTGTGTCTGGGTTAGAGAAACGAGCTGTAGCAGTGCAAGTTGCCCCTGTAGACAAGGTGAAGAAACGGTGTAGAGGCTCAGGTCGTTTAGAACGCAAACAGTCTTCTGCTAAGTCTGGGCATAGTGAAGACGAGGCTGGGCCATCAAAGGTGCAGGAGACTGAAGATGAGGATGGGGATGTCGAAAAATCAACAGTAACTACCCGGACTCTATACCAGCGTGAGCTACGAGATGTGCGAAAAGATTTTGGTCGCTGTATAGGTGAGCAGCTTGTCACCTGGCTGCTCCGGTGCTGGGACACTGGAGCCAATTGTGTGGAATTAGAGGGCAAGGAAGCCAGGCGGCTGGGATCCCTTGCTAGGGACGCATGCATTGACAAAGCAATTGGTGATGGAGCACGATCTCGCAGCCTCTGGAGGCGTCTCCTGTCAGCTGTGCAGGAAAGGTATCCCTTCAAGGAAGAACTTGTATGTCTACCAGGCAAATGGACCACCATGGAGAAGGGAATTCAGTACCTGAGGGAATTGGCCGTACGGGAAGTAATTTATAAGGACCTAGACGACGCACAAACATCCGCAGATCCAGATGCAGTCCAGTGTACACCACCTATGTGGCGGACGTTTGTACGGAGTGCACCATCATCATATGCCAGCTCATTGGCAATAATAGCCTGGAAAGCGGAGGAGAATCCCCCAGTGAATGAAGTGGCTAAATTACTCCGGCAGTACGAAGGAAATCTCTCCTCTTCCCTACAGGCCTGTGTCTCGGCTGTGGAGAAACTCTCTGAAGAGGTCCACCAACTTAAAGAGAATTTATCTTCCCCTCCACCTGAACGAACCAGTGTCCACCAGCTAAAAGAGAATGCTTTGGAGAAACTTTCTGAAAAGATCCACCAACTTGAAGAAAGATTATCTTCCCCTCCACCTGAACGAAACAGTGTCCACCAGCTAAAAGAGAATACTTTGGAGAAACTTTCTGAAAAGATCCACCAACTTGAAGAGAGATTATTTTCCTCCCCACCTGTACAAACCAGTGTCTCAGCTATTAGGGGTAAACGTTCATCTATGCAAGGAAGACAATATGGTGGGCACACACACCGCGCCACCCTGTGGTTTTACCTACGTGACCATGGAGAGGACATGAGAAAATGGGATGGAAAATCTACTGCGACCCTAGAGGCACGGGTACGTGAATTGCAAAGGAAAACAACTGGGAAAAAGGAATTCTCTGAAAAGTTTGCTGCTCCAACTTCCAGCAGGCAGTCCTTTAGACACAGAAACGAAGATTCTGACCAGGACTAGAGGGGCCCTGCCTCCAGCCAGGGGGAGGAAAGGGACAATCGAGTTTATTGGACTGTGTGGATTCGATGGCCTGGCACGTCAGACGCACAGAAGTATAAGGCTTTGGTAGACACCGGTGCACAATGTACTCTAATGCCATCAAGCTATAAAGGGCCAGAGCCCATCTGTATTTATGGTGTTACGGGGGGATCCCAGCAGTTAACTGTATTGGAGGCTGAAGTGAGTCTAACCGGCAATGAGTGGCAAAAGCACTGTATTGTGACTGGCCCAGATGCTCCGTGCATCCTTGGCATAGACTATCTTAGAAGAGGATATTTCAAGGACCCAAAAGGGTTCCGCTGGGCTTTTGGCATAGCTGCCTTGGAGACAGAGGACATTAAACAGTTGTCTACCTTGCCTGGTCTCTCAGAGGACCCTTCTGTTGTGGGGTTGCTGAGGGTTGAAGAACAGCAAGTGCCGATCGCTACCACAACTGTGCACCGGCGGCAATATCGCACCAACCAAGACTCCCTGAGTCCCATCCATAAGCTAATTCGTCAACTGGAGAGCCAAGGAGTGATCAGCAAGACTCATTCACCTTTTAATAGTCCCATATGGCCAGTGCGAAAGTCTAATGGTGAGTGGAGACTAACAGTGGACTATCGTGGCCTGAACGAAGTCACGCCACCACTGAGTGCTGCAGTGCCGGACATGCTAGAACTCCAGTATGAACTGGAATCAAAGGCAGCCAAGTGGTATGCCACAATTGATATCGCTAATGCATTTTTCTCCATCCCTCTAGCAGCACAGTGCAGGCCACAGTTTGCTTTCACTTGGAGGGGAGTCCAATATACTTGGAATCGGCTGCCCCAGGGGTGGAAACACAGCCCTACCATTTGCTATGGACTGATCCAGTCTGCGCTGGAGCAGGGGGAAGCTCCTGAACACCTGCAGTACATCGATGACATCATTGTGTGGGGTGACACTGCAGAAGAAGTTTTCGAGAAAGGGAAGAAAATAGTCCAAATCCTTCTGAAGGCCGGTTTTGCCATAAAACAGAATAAAGTTAAAGGACCTGCACGAGAGATCCAGTTTTTAGGAATAAAATGGCAAGATGGACGTCGTCAAATCCCAATGGATGTGATCAACAAAATAACAGCTATGTCTCCACCAACTAGCAAAAAAGAAACACAAACTTTCCTAGGTGTCGTGGGGTTTTGGAGAATGCATATTCCAAATTACAGTCTGATTGTAAACCCGCTCTACCAAGTAACCCGTAAGAAGAATGCTTTTGAATGGGGCCCTGAGCAACGACAAGCCTTTGAACAAATTAAGCAGGAAATAGTTCATGCAGTAGCCCTCGGGCCAGTCCGAACAGGACCAGATGTAAAGAATGTGCTCTACACCGCAGCCGGGGAGAATGGTCCCACCTGGAGCCTCTGGCAGAAAGAACCTGGGGAAACTCGAGGTCGACCCCTGGGGTTTTGGAGTCGGGGATACAGAGGATCTGAAGCCCGCTATACTCCAACTGAAAAGGAGATAGTGGCAGCATATGAAGGAGTTCGATCTGCTTCGGAAGTGGTCGGTACTGAAGCGCAGCTCCTCCTGGCACCCCGACTGCCGGTACTAGGCTGGATGTTCAAAGGAAGGGTCCCCTCTACACATCATGCAACTGATGCTACATGGAGCAAGTGGGTTGCACTGATTACTCAGCGGGCTCGAATAGGAAACCCCAGTCGCCCAGGAATCTTGGAGGTGATTATGGACTGGCCAGAAGGCAAATACTTTGGGATATCATCAGAGGAGGAGGTGGTTCGTGCTGAAGAAGCCCCACTGTACAACAAGCTACCGGAAAATGAGAAGAAATATGCCTTGTTCACTGACGGGTCCTGTCGTATTGTGGGAAAGCATCGGAGATGGAAAGCTGCTGTATGGAGTCCTACACGACGAGTTGCAGAAGCTGCTGAGGGAGAAGGTGAATCGAGTCAGTTTGCAGAAGTGAAAGCCATTCAGCTGGCTTTAGATATTGCTGAACGAGAAAAGTGGCCAGTTCTCTATCTCTATACTGATTCATGGATGGTAGCAAATGCCCTGTGGGGGTGGTTACAGCAATGGAAGCAGAACAACTGGCAGCGCAGGGGCAAGCCCATCTGGGCTGCGGCATTGTGGCAAGATATTGCTGCCCGGGTAGAGAACCTGGTTGTAAAGGTACGCCATGTAGATGCTCATGTGCCCAAGAATCGGGCTACTGAAGAACATCAAAACAACCAGCAGGTGGATCAGGCTGCTAAGATTGAAGTGGCTCAGGTGGACCTGGACTGGCAACATAAAGGTGAATTATTTATAGCCCGATGGGCCCATGACACCTCAGGCCATCAAGGTAGAGATGCAACCTACAGATGGGCTCGTGATCGAGGGGTGGACCTGACCATGGACACTATAGCACAGGTTATTCATGACTGTGAAACATGTGCTGCAATCAAGCAAGCCAAACGGTCAAAACCTCTTTGGTATGGAGGACGATGGCTGAAATATAAATATGGAGAGGCCTGGCAGATTGATTACATCACACTCCCTCAAACCCGCAACGGCAAGCGCCACGTACTTACAATGGTGGAAGCAACCACCGGATGGCTGGAAACATATCCTGTGCCCCATGCCACCGCCCGGAACACTATCCTGGGCCTTGAAAAGCAAGTCCTATGGCGACATGGCACCCCAGAGAGAATTGAGTCAGACAACGGGACTCATTTCCGAAACAACCTTATAGACACTTGGGCCAAAGAACATAGTATTGAGTGGGTGTATCACATCCCCTATCACGCACCAGCCTCTGGAAAAGTTGAACGATACAATGGAATGTTGAAGACTACACTGAAAGCAATGGGTGCTGGGACATTCAAAAATTGGGATACACATTTGGCAAAGGCCACCTGGTTAGTCAATACCAGGGGATCTGCCAACCGAGCTGGACCTGCCCAATCAAACGTGTTACGCACTGTAGAAGGGGATAAAGTTCCTGTAGTGAACGTAAGAAACATGCTGGGTAAAACAGTCTGGGCTACTCCTGCCTCAGGAAAAGGCAAACCCATTCGTGGAATTGCTTTTGCTCAGGGACCTGGATGCACTTGGTGGGTAATGCAAAAGAATGGGGAGGTCCGGTGTGTACCTCAAGGGGATTTGATACTGGGTGAGAATAGCCCATGAGTTGAATTGTAGTATGTTAATTATTATATAATACTGTATGTCATCACTACCATGATTGCTATATATCATAGATGAAAATGGTGATTAATTAGAATGTATTGGAAAGAGTGTAACCTGAGCATGACATAAATGGTATGGAATAAGGGGTGGATATCTGTCCTGGTTTCAGTAAGGACAGAGTTAATTTTCCTCCTAGTAGGTAGTAGGGTGCTATGTTTTGGATTAGGATGAGAAGAGCGCTGATAACATGCTGATGTTTCAATTGTTGCAGAGCAGTGCTTACACCAAGCCAAGGACTTTTCAGCTTCTCACTCTGTCCTGCCAGCGAGCAGGCTAGGGGTGCAGCAGGAGCTGGGAGGGGACAGACCCAGGACAGCTGACCCAAATTGGCCAAAGGGGTATTCCATACCATCTGACGTCATGCTAAACAATATATAGGGGTGGCTGGCCGAGGTGGGGGGGCCAGCTGCTCGGGGATAGGCTGGGCATCGGTCAGCAGGTGGTGAGCAATTGCATTGTGCATCACTTGTTTCATACACATTATTATTATTATTAATACTATTATCATTATTATTGTTATTATTATTTACCTGTCTTAATAAACTGTCTGTATCTCAACCCACAGGCTTCACTTTCCAGTTTCTCTCCCCCATCCCAGAGAGGGAGGGGGGAGAGTGAGCGAACGGCTGTGTGGTGTTTAGCTGCCAGCCGGGTTAAACCACAACACCTGTCTTAAATTCTGCAGGGATTTGTTTGGTTTTCTTTTTCTTTTTCCCCATGTGATAATGTTTTCCACATAGAAATGCTGTTCTTCATCCTGTTGTACTCAAGTACCAACATATCATAGAATCATAGAATGGCCAGGGTTGAAAAGGACCTTCAAGATCACGTAGTTTCAACCGCTCTGCTCTGGGCAGGGTTGCCAACCACTAAAGCAGGCTGCCCAGAGCCGCATCCAGCATAATGGATATCTTGTGTGACCCTGAGGCTTTGCAGAAATGAGGAGCCAGACTCTTTGTGTCTTTAAACAAAACAAATGAAGCTACAACAACTTCTTTGTCTGAGACCCACTCTCAGCTGATCAGGAAGTAATGGGAATAGCAAACCCCTTTCTGGCTGCAGCAGCTCGGGGCAGGCTGCCCTGGCCCTGGGGCAGCAGGAGCTGCCTGAGGACCCCCAGGGATGGCCCACAGGGGCTGCAGGCCTCTGAGGATGTGCTGCAGAAGAGAGCAGGGGACACGGCAGGGGACACTGACCTCTGTACGCTTGTGCCATGGTTGCCCCATCTGTGGGGCTGAGCCCTCTGTGTCTCCGGGAGCTGCTGTGCCCTTCAGAGGGGCTGGGGCTGTGGTGGCAGTGCCCAGAGCCCTGCAGCAGCCTGTGGTGGGCACTGCCCTGGGGCTGCTGCCACTGGACTGGGATGAGGGCAGGGAGGTGGGCATAGGGCAAGGAGGTGGGAGAGCCATGCTCCGGGTCTGTGTTGGGGGAATGGCCAGCTGTGCTGGCCTCTGTCCTGGCCCAGAGCCCTGCAGACCTGGAGCAGGGCTGTCTGCAGAGGCCCCCATGGGATGTGGCTGGGGCAGGGCAGGGGCCATGGGCTGGAAGAGGCTGCAAAGGCAGGAGGACCATGGCAGGAAGGGACCCTGAGGGTGCCATTGGGATTGTAACAGGGGGAGCTTGACCCAGCCCTGAATGTGCACTGCCATGTGCGGTGCCTTGGCAGCACGGCTGTGGGAGCATGTGTGGGGCAGTGGGGCTGGGACGCTGCAGGGACAGGGTGCTGAGAGAGGCAAAAAGGATCTGCCAGGGTGTGGCAGCAAGGAGAGGCTCTGAAACAGAAATTTATGGTGGAGGTGGAGGTATGGTTTTAGCAAGGGCAGAGCTCACCTGGAAGTGGTGTTATTGAGAAAAGTCAAGAGCAAAGAGAAGAGCTTTTGCTGGAGCTAAGGCTCAGATTTCTCATCCAGCTCGCCCAGGGCTCGTCCTGAGCAAGGCGGCCACGAGCCCTGCCTGCCCTCCTGCCTGCCCCGCGCCGTCAGGTGGCTGTAGCAGAGGGGACCCACAGCCAGCCCCTCGATGGGGCTCTGCCAGCCCCTCGCCCTCCCCTCTGCAGTGACGTCATTTCTGCCCAGGGGCTCTCTGATGCGCGGGATGATGTCACAGTGCCTGCCGGCCAGCCCTTCTGAGGGCCAGTCAGGCTGCTGCAGTGGCAGTGACCTCACTCCAGCCCCCTCCCCACAGCCTACCTCTCCCCTTCCCCTCTCCCCTCTCTGGACCCCGGGGTGTCACGCATTCGGTGTCACGCAGCAGCTTTGCAGTGGTGGCCTCGGTGTTGGTGTTGCCAGGGAGGACATCTGCCCCTGTGCCAAAAGGACCTACTACTGCCAAGATGCATTTGGTGTTTCAAGCTGTCACTGGCAGAGGTCTTGCAAAGTCTTTCTGCAGTTGTGCCCAGGGACCTTCACTCCATAGGTCCTGGGCTGGGGCTTTCGCTTCAGACGAACCTGCGTCGGTCGTGGCAGAAGAAAGACGCCTCTTACAGCTGTGCTCTGCATCCTCCTTCATGGTAGGGCACCACTCGGTGTCCTTCGCTCTGCTCACAGTGTTTGTCTTAGCTCAGGGATGAACAGGATTAGATCTGCTTGAGTCTTCTGAGGCCAAATCCAAGGCCTATTGCCTGCTGCACCTACAGCACAATAATCATTACTTTCCCTTACTGTGCGGATTGACCCAATAGGTCTCTTCATATTAATCTCTTTTAATTTCCCTAGTTGGAAGGGGACATATTCCCAGACTGGGACAGGCTGCTGGGCTCTGCCACGGCCACTCAAAATCACCTGCTCTTGAGTCTTTCAGCCTGAGTTTATCACACATGACCCAACACGAGTTTCTCGGCGTCTCAATGGCTATTTCAAGTGTAGTTAACTCCAGGAATCCACTGGAACGTGTGCCAGGATGCATGGTGCCAGCCCACAGGAATCCCTCACACAACCTATGGTCTTGTCCAGGCCATAGTCTTGAGTTCCCAGACTGCAGTGGCTGCCTTCCAATGATTGTGACTTATTTACACTCATAGAACCATGGAACAATAGAGCCATGTAGATTGGAAAAGACCTCTCAGATCATTTGGCTCAGGCCAAAGACGACAAGATAACAGACTCTGACCTCTATACAGCCCTTCCTGATAAATTCGGCAGTGGCCCTGTGTTATCTTTGTTTCCTCTTTAACTGTAACAGGAACAGTTCATCTTGGTACCATGGCACAAGCATACAAAGGTCAGTGTCCCCTGCTGTGTCCCCTGATCTCCTCTGCAGCACATCCTCAGAGGCCTTCAGCCCGTTTGTGCCATCCCTGGGGGCCCTCAGGCAGCTCCTGCCACCCCAGGGCCAGGGCAGCCTGCCCTGACCTGCTGCAGAGAGAAAACAGTTTATTATTCCTGTTTTTAATCCACTGAACGTAGGTCTCAGAGAAAGAAATTGCTCCAGCTTCATTTATTTTGATTAAATACACAGAGCCTGGAGCCTTTTTTTACTGAAACCGTAGGTCACACAGACAACGGAATACTCAGGTAGAAGGAAGTGAAGGGCTTTTCTGCATAGAGAACATTATCACAGGGACACAAGGGAAAAACAACCAAACAAACCAACAAACACAAAGCAGAAAGGCAAGACTGCCTGTCGTGACATACAGTGGGAGTCATTTGCAGAAAAAGGTAGACAGTCTGTCACCACAGATAAAAACCCAATCAACATTTTCCATATTGAATCCTTGAGATCCTGGTTCCTCATACTGTAGATGAAGGGGTTCGCTACTGGAGGCAGCATGGAGTACAGAACTGCCACCGCCAGGTTCAGGTTTGGGGAGGAGATGGAACGGGGCTTCAGGTAGGCAAATATGACAGTGCTGAAAGAGAGTGAGACCACGGCCAGGTGAGGGAGGCACGTGGAAAAGGCTTTGTGCCGGCCCTGCTCAGAGGGCATCCTCAGCACTGCCATGAAGATCTGCACGTAGGAGAGCACAATGAAAACAAAGCATCCAAAACCCAAAAAGGAAGTGAACATGAGAAGCCCAACTTCCCTGAGGTAGGAGTCTGTGCAAGAAAGCTTGAGGATCTGGGGGATTTCACAGAACTGGTCCACAGCATTGCCTTGGCAGAGGGGCAGGGAAAATGTATTGGCCGTGTGCAGCAGAGCATAGAGAACCCCACTGCCCCAGGCAGCTGCTGCCATCTGGGCACAAGCTCTGCTGCCCAGGAGGCTCCCATAGCGCAGGGGCTTGCAGATGGCAACGTAGCGGTCATAAGACATGACCGTGAGAAGAAAAAACTCTGCTGATATCAGGAAGACAAATGCAAAGACCTGTGCAGCACATCCTGCATAGGAGATGGCCCTGGTGTCCCAGAGGGAATTGGCCATGGCTTTGGGGAGAGTGGTGGAGATGCAGCCCATGTCAATCAGGGCAAGGTTGAGGAGGAAGAAGTACATGGGGTTGTGGAGGCGGTGGTCGCAGGCTACGGCGGTGAGGATGAGGCCGTTGCCCAGGAGGGCAGCCAGGTAGATGGCCAGGAAGAGCACGAAGTGCAGGAGCTGCAGCTCCCGCGTGTCTGCGAATGGCAGGAGGAGGAACTCGCTGATGGAGCTGCTGTTGGACATCTGATCCTCCTGGACAAAGGGACGATCCAAGGAAGAAAAGACAGTGATAATTAGCAGAGACATCTCTGAGAAAACCTTACTCCACCTCTCACTGAAACCCCCCACAGTGACTTTCCCCTTTCTGAGACCTTTCTGCTGCTCTGTTGCTTGAGCTTTGGATGGTGCTGGAGGAGAGTGCCTCTGGGAGCAGGGGACCCTGCTGTGCACTTTGGAGGCATCACACCTGCCCTACAATTCTAGGTATAAAGAAATCAGGAGTGACCTCTGATTAAATCTACCTCCGATGTACGTGGACTTCCCAGCATTACCACTCTCAACACTCTTGACTGCCAAACAGCGTTTGTGGTTTAATTTGTTCCAACTGCATGTGTGACACTCGGAAGAGTTTTTTTGAAGGTAGAATACCGTGGCGTTTGTAATATATTCCAGGTGCAATTTTGTGAGTCCCAGGGGCAAAGTGAATGTCCTTAGTGCAGTGTTGGTAGCCAGTCTGTCCATCTACCCTGGCCTCAGCCAGACTCCTCTAGGGCTCAGTCCAGTTCCCCACATTGAGCTGCTCAATTATTGTGGATTCAGGAACACCCGGGAAAGTGATTCAGCTTTTTCCTTCCCCATAGACTGCATTGCCCCAAGTCCCAGAGTTGAGAACGGGGTTTGGGCACCTTTCCCCTAAGGACAGGTCTGCGTGGTGGGACCCAGAGGGTCAGAGCTTGAGCTGCAGCTGAAAGCCAGATCTACAGGGATCCATAAAGCAACAACAGCAACAGTAGGTGTAGGAGCAGAGAAAAATAGCACAGGGCTTCTGCCAGGAGAGACAAAGCCAGAGAGGTACTGACAGAAACTCAGGAGAGTCTGCTCTGCTGTAAGTCGTGCTGCTGAGGTTATGAGTCACGTCCTGAATCTTGTGGGACTGAGGGCGGAAAGGGAAGTACCAGAGTATTCTGTTAGCACTGTCCTGCCATTCCCTGCCCATGGCTCTGCCGCCTGCAGCTGTCCCTGCCTGCAGCTGGGTCTCTGTCCCCACGCCTCCTGCCTGCAGGTCACAGCCCCCATCCCACCCGCTGGGTGCTCAGCTCTGCCCTGCAGACACCTCCTGGCAGCAGGGCTCTGCCCAGGGGCAGCTCGCTGGGGGCACGTCCTAGAGACCAGGTCACACAGACCCTGCTGACACTGCACATGTGGTGGTGGAGCTTTCTGTGGGCTGAGGGGCAGGAAAGGGACTTGCTGGGGTCCTTCTAATGCTCCTTGTGGAGGCTTAGCAGTCAAAGCCTCTACCCTGAAGTGACAGCCTTTATTTCTATTCTCACTGAGCCAAAGAAGAGAAAACTAAAAGCAGAGAGTCTGGAAAGCTAAGAGTGCAGCAGGAATTTCCTATCATTATCCCTGCTCTTGCAACGTCCCCTTGGATACATACCAGTTGCGCTGCGTAGCTGTAAGCAGGCTGCCCCAGGCAGCAGCCTCCCACCAGCAGCAGGACCCTGCACTGCCAGGGGGCTCCTTCCACCCGCAGCTTCTCCCCGCAGCGCCCTGGGCAGCTCCCCGGGCAGGCTGAGTGCTGAGCCTGGCAGGCGGCAGAGGCCCTGCCCCGGCACACAGCCCCTGGGGCACAGCAGGGACCCTGCTCTGCACCACAGCCCTGGGCACCCCTGCCTGCACCCACGGCTTCTCCTTCCTCCAGGAGCTGCGGCTGCATTGCCCTCCAGCCAGAGACTTACCGGGGTCAGGGCTGGCAAGTGTTCTCCCCCAGCGAGCTCTGTGCATCCTGCCACCTCTGCCTGCCTTTACCCACTCTGTCTCTGCAGGCAGTGCCCCCAGCCCTGCTGCGCTGGGCACAGGAGCTGCTCCTGGGCAGAGCTGGCTCTCTGCAGCGCTGCCCGCTTGCCAGGAGCTCCCCTTGGGCCCAGGAGCCCGGCCCAGCTCAGCAGCACAGGCCCAGCCCAAGGCCTCCCTTGCTCTGCCCCCCACCAGGCTCCCTGCACATGGCCCTGAGGCTCCTGGGCTCACAGCTCCCGGATGGCAGCAGGGTCCCTCCTGGGGAACACACTTGGAAGCAGACAAAGCAAACACTCACTGGCCCTCTCTAAGCACCGTGCTAACTGATTCCTGCAGCAGGAATTGCCCTGCCAGGGTGCGCAGGGGCGCGGGACGTGCCAAAGTTCCTCTCTGTTGTTCAACTTACTCATCAGTGAAGTCAATGATGTAATAGAGTGCACCCTCACAAACTTTGCTGATGACACAGAGCTGGAAGGAGTGGCTGATACCACAGAGGGACCTGGACATGCTGGAGAGATAGGCTGAGAGGAACCCCACGAAGTTCAACAAGGGCAAGTGCAGGGTCCTGTCTCCTTCCTAGGGCGGAATAACCCCCAGCATCAGTACAGGCTGGGAATGGCCTGCTGGAAAGCAGCTCTGCAAAGAAGGACCTGGGAGTCCTGGTGGACAGCAGGCTGAGCATGAGTCAGCAGTGTGCCCTTGTAGCCAAGAAGGCCGACGGGATCCTGGGGTGCATTAGGAACAGTGTCACCAGCAGGCCAAGGGAGGTGATCCTCCCCCTCTACTCAGCCTGTACAGGTGCTTGGTGTTATTCCTCCGTAGGAAGGAGACACCACAAAGAAAAGGTGGTATGCATGAGAAGCCTGACAGGGTTAGAAAAGCAGCGTTTAGTTGCAGAATAAGCACTAGGGCTGGATTCCCCTGAAAAGCTACAAGTTCCTTGACAGAGCGGCACACTGCCACAGTCATGGTGACAGCCTGGCAGCTTTGCGCCTGGGTATTAGTGAGATCAGTCAAATGGGATGAAGGCTTTGTTCCTCATCCCTTCTGTTGAGAGAGGGGTTTTGCCTCTCGGCAGGAGCTAGCGCTGCCACATGTCACCCAGGCAATGTCTCTGAGTGGCATCTGCCCTTGGGGCCCAGAGATGTGCAAAGCCTTGGTTCTCTTGCTTTCCAATATCCACTGGCATTCCATCCAAGCTGAGCAACCCAAGGCCTTCTCCAGAGCTGGTCATCACGGAAAGGCACTTCTGGGACTCCTTGTAGCAGCCTGCAGTAATGCTGCCATTGCTTATGTCAATTGTGGGTGCCTGGAGTGTTTTGGACTCTTCTAGAGGTGAGTTTGAAGTATGGGAATGCTTTATACAAACACAAAAGAGCTTTGACATGTTGGCTTGTGCTCAGTGACTTCTGAGCTAGAGGACTGCAGGTTATTGAATCAAAGACTGGAGTGTGTGGAGTGCATCCAGTGTCCTAGAGCCACTCACACACTGGCCGATACTGACTTGGTCACTGAAAATACAGTCTGGTTGGGGTCTTCAGCTTCCCAGATGTCTGCCGGAAAGACAACACAGCAGAGAGGAAATAGTCTAGGAGGTCTCTGGAGTGTGTGGAAGATGAGCAGGGGAGGTCCCAGTCAACTGTGGGTTAGCAAATGTGACGCCCAAGTTCCAGTGGATTCCTGGAGATAACTACACTTGAAATGGCCATTGAGACCCCCAAGAAAATCATGTTGGTCCATGTGCGATAAACTCAGGCTGAAAGACTCAAGAGCAGGTGAATTTGAGTGGCTGTGGCAGAGCCCAGCAGCCTGCCCCAGTCTGGGAATATGTCCCCTTCCAACTAGGGAAATTAAAAGAGATTAATATGAAGAGACCTATTGGGTCAATCCGCACAGTAAGGGAAAGTAATGATTATTGTGCTGTAGGTGCAGCAGGCAGGAGGCCTTGGATTGGGCCTCAGAAGACTCAAGCAGATCTCATGCAGTTCATCCATGAGCTAAGACAAACACTGTGAGCAGAGCGAAGGACACCGAGTGGTGCCCTAGCATGAAGGAGGATGCAGAGCACAGCTGTAAGAGGCGTCTTTCTTCTGCCACGACCGACGCAGGTTCGTCTGAAGCGAAAGCCCTAGCCCAGGACCCATGGAGTGAAGGTCCCTGGGCACAACTGCAGAAAGACTTTGCAAGACCTCTGCCAGTGACAGCTTGAAACACCAAATGCATCTTGGCAGTAGTAGGTCCTTTTGGCTCAGGGGCAGATGTCCTCCCTGGCAACACCAACACCGAGGCCACCACTGCAAAGCTGCTGCGTGACACCGAATGCGTGACACCCCGGGGTCCAGAGAGGGGAGAGGGGAAGGGGAGAGGCAGGCTGTGGGGAGGGGGCTGGAGTGAGGTCACTGCCACTGCAGCAGCCTGACTGGCCCTCAGAAGGGCTGGCCGGCAGGCACTATGACATCATCCCGCGCATCAGAGAGCCCCTGGGCAGAAATGACGTCACTGCAGAGGGGAGGGCGAGGGGCTGGCAGAGCCCCATCGAGGGGCTGGCTGTGGGTCCCCTCTGCTACAGCCACCTGACGGCACGGGGCAGGCAGGAGGGCAGGCAGGGCTCGTGGCCGCCTTGCTCAGGACGAGCCCTGGGCGAGCTGGGTGGGAAATCTGTGCCTTAGCTCCAGCAAAAGCTCTTCTCTTTGCTCTTGACTTTTCTCGATAACACCACTTCCAGGTGAGCTCTGCCCTTGCTAAAACCATACCTCCACCTCCACCGTAAATTTCTGTTTTGGAGCCTGTCCTTGCTGCCAAACCCTGGCAGATCCTTTGTGGCCCCTCTCAGCACCCTATTACTGTAACGTCCCAGTCCCACTGCCCCACACATGCTCCCACAGCCGTGCTGCCAAGGCACCACACATGGCAGTGCACATTCAGGGCTGGGTCAAGCTCCCCCTGTTACAATCCCAATGGCACCCTCAGGGTCCCTTCCTGCCCTGGCCCTCCTGCCTTTGCAACCTCCTCCAGCCCATGGCCCCTGCCCTGACCCAGCCACATCCCATGGGGGCCTCTGCAGACAGCCCTGCTCCAGGTCTGCAGGGCTCTGGGCCAGGACAGAGGCCAGCACAGCTGGCCGTTCCCCCAACACAGACCCTGAGCACGGTTCTCCCACCTCCCTGATCTCTGCCCACCTCCCTGCCCTCATCCCAGTCCAGTGGTAGCAGCCCCAGGGCAGTGCCCACCGCAGGCTGCTGCAGGGCCCTGGGCACTGCCACCACAGCCCCAGCCCCTCTGAAGGGCACAGAAGCTCTTGGGGGCACAGAGGGCTCAGCCCCGCAGATGGGTATTTCATGGCACAAGCGTACAGAGGTCAGTGTCCCCTGCTGTGTCCCCTGCTCTCTTCTGCAACAGATCCCCAAGAGGCCTGCAGACCTTCCTGCTCAGAAGGCATCCTCAGCACAGCCCTAAAGATCTGCACATAGCTGATGGACTCTCCAGGCAGCTTCATATTTATGTCCTGGAGGATGTCCTCTGCCCTGCCCCATGTGGGACAATCATGCCTATGTACCTCAGTGACCATCTCTGCTGTCATTAGACACCAACACGTTGCTCTTAAATCCTATGCTTGGTCTCTCCCAAATCCATGCAGCAACAGGCCTGCCGGGGAGCAAGTGCACAGCCCAGATTTTGGCACAAGCTGTGAAAGAAGAGTGAAGTGTTCAGACTGCACTATTAAGATCCTGTTTTATTAAGCAGATACTAAAACAGTCAGTGCTGACCTTCTGTAAGACACATTTATAGAGCCTCCAGAGTAAACAGAGCAGTGTCATTCCTCATTAGAAATGAGACATCTGCAAACATTTCTCTAAGAACATAAATGCTAATGATATTAAAGATAACAATGAAAATATACATATGAAACAAGGCTGAGGCCTTCATGGGGATAGGAAAGTCACTTGTGTAGAAAGAGGGAAAATCTATCACTACTCAGAAAGATCCATGAAATCATTTGTCTAATGGCACCCTTGAGCTCCTGGCTTCTCATGCTGTAGATGAGGGGGTTCAGTGTTGGGGGCATGACCGAGTACAGAACTGCCACCACCAGGTCAGAGGACGGGGAGGAGATGGAGGGGGGCTTCAGGTAGGCAAAAATGGCTGTGCTGAGAAAAAGAGAGACCACAGTCAGGTGAGGGAGGCACGTGGAAAAGGCTTTGTGCCGGCCCTGCTCAGAGGGCATCCTCAGCACGGCCCTGAAGATCTGCACGTAGGAAAAAACAATGAAAACAAAACATCCAGATGTCAAACAAGCACTAAACAGAAGCACCCAGACTTCCCCGAGGTAGGAGTTAGTGCAGGAGAGCTTGAGGATCTGGGGAATTTCACAGAAGAACTGGTTCAAGGCATTGCCTTGGCAGAGGGGCAGAGAAAATGTACTGGCAGTATGCAGCAGAGCATAGAGAACCCCACTGCCCCAGGCAGCTGCTGCCATCTGGGCACAAGCTCTGCTGCCCAGGAGGCTCCCGTAGTGCAGGGGCTTGCAGACGGCAACGTAGCGGTCATAGGCCATGATGGTGAGAACTGAAAATTCAGTTCCAATAAAGAAGACAAACAGAAAGACCTGTGCAACACATCCCGCATAGGAAATGGCCCTGGTGTCCCAGAGGGAATTGGCCATGGCTTTGGGGAGAGTGGTGGAGATGCAGCCCAGGTCGAGGAGGGCGAGGTTGAGGAGGAAGAAGTACATGGGGGTGTGGAGGCGGTGGTCGCAGGCTACGGCGGTGAGGATGAGGCCGTTGCCCAGGAGGGCAGCCAGGTAGATGGCCAGGAAGAGCGCGAAGTGCAGGAGCTGCAGCTCCCCCGTGTCTGCGAATGCCAGCAGGAGGAACTCACTGATGGAGCTGCTGTTGGACATATGCTGCCTGTTGGGTATGGGGATCTGTACAGGTAGTAAAAGACAATGAAAAGTTAGGACAGGCTTCTCCGAGTGAAACCTATACCATTTCTTGTAGACCCTCCCCCTGCCATACTTAAAGGCTTTTCCTTTCTCTACTGGAATCTTTCATTCAGCTCCACGACATGAGCTTCATTTTAAAGGCTCAGTGCGCCATGAGGACCAGGGGCCTTTGCTCCTGGGCTCTTGAGAGAATCAGTCCTTACTCAGTGCAGCGAGTACACGGGAACATGGCAGCTGGGAAAGGTTTTATTTTCAGAGTTTGTCAGATGAAATCCTTTCTTACACAGAAGGCCATGTCAGCATCTGCATTCCAGTGCTACAGAATGTAGTTGACAGAAAGGAGTTTCAGGGGCAATTTTTTCTACATATCCTTTTCCCTCTCTTCACGCCCAAGCAGTGTTCTCTACAGTCAGAAATCCTGAGGATTTCTGCTGCACTCACCGTGAACGGTTGTGAGACTTAAGAGGCAATGTATTCCCTTTGGTTCAGAGCAGGATGAGGGGAGTTGGCTGGGCTTGTTCCCACCTGCCCTGAGTGTGCAGCTTTTGCAGATGGAGGACAATCACATTTCTGTTACCCAGAAAGACGCCAGACACTGCTGAAAGAGGAGGAATCCACTGCCAATTCCTCAATGCCCAGCCTTTGTCAAGGTACCTGAGCAAGGTCTCAGCACCACACCTCCTGCCCAGGACACCTAACGTTCATTTCACCAGCCCAATAGTATGTCCTTGCATTTAGCATCTCCTCTACTACGTATGCTTTCCAGATATTACAAACATACTATGGGAAAGATTTCTATCCTGCAGGGCAGCTCACAGCTCGAAAGACCAAGAGGGCAGCGACTTTTTTTTTAGGTGTGAGAGGAGGCTAGGAGGTAGGCTCACAGGAAGGGGTCTTTACTGAATGGAAAAATATGGAGTTTTCTGATGAATTAGCCCTGTGACAGGTTTTATGACTTACCTTCCTCTCATTCCTTGATCATATCTCTGATGACTGAAGGTTTTATTTCTGGGAGCTGTTTCCTTGTCTCAAGTCTTATTCCTGTTTCTGCTCACAGCCTCAACCCAATCTCTGTGCAGTAATCTTTGCCCTTCGGCGAATTCCTGTATGCAGGGGACTGGCTAGTTGCATGTGCATGTTTACAGGTGGAAAAGAACCTGTAGAAATGCCCAGATGGGTTCAGCAAAGATGATGCTGTTGCTATTGATAGGAAGAGGAGAGGCTGAAGGCAGTTCCGGGGCAGCTCACAAACCTACTGATCATCAGTATCACAGTTCAGGAATCTCAGCAATGTGCTCATTCTTGACAGCTCCTTTTCCATTTCTCCCTGTTTCCCGTCCCCATCCAGTAGAGTAGGTAACTGACAAGAGGGCAGAATATTCCTAAATGGACTTTTCTTGTGAAAAACTTAACTGGGAAATGCCACTGTGTGCTGTATACCTGTGAGCAGGCTGCCCCAGGCAGCAGCCTCCCGCCAGCAGCAGGACCCTGCCCTGCCGGGGGGGCTCCTTCCACCCGCAGCTTCTCCCCGCAGCGCCCTGGGCAGCTCCCCGCGCAGGCTGAGTGCTGAGCCTGGCAGGCGGCAGAGGCCCTGCCCCGGCACACAGCCCCTGGGGCACAGCAGGGACCCTGCTCTGCACCACAGCCCTGGGCACCCCTGCCTGCACCCGCGGCTTCTCCTTCCTCCAGGAGCTGCGGCTGCATTGCCCTCCAGCCAGAGACTTACCGGGGTCAGGGCTGGCAAGTGTTCTCCCCCAGCGAGCTCTGTGCATCCTGCCACTTCTGCCTGCCTTTACCCACTCTGTCTCTGCAGGCAGTGCCCCCAGCCCTGCTGCGCTGGGCACAGGAGCTGCTCCTGGGCAGAGCTGGCTCTCTGCAGCGCTGCCCGCTTGCCAGGAGCTCCCCTTGGGCCCAGGAGCCCGGCCCAGCTCAGCAGCACAGGCCCAGCCCTAGGCCTCCCTTGCTCTGCCCCCCACCAGGCTCCCTGCCCATGGCCCTGGGGCTGCAGGGGAACCTGCTGGGAAACAGCCTGAAGGAATCCCTAGCGTTCCCTCCCTCCCCTGGGCACACACACTTCACAACAGAGTCATTTCTCCTAGCAGAAAATGAATTAGCTGTAACAATAACTTCTTTAAGTTCCAGTATCAGTTTGGACATGAAGTCATGGTGGGGGACATTTCTTCCTCCTTGTGGCCACTTCCAACCTTCCGAGATGCACTTTGTGCTGTGTTTTTTGCTTTTTTTCTTTTTTTTCCTCCTGCTGTTCCCTACCACCAAAATAAGCTCCATCAAGGTTGAAACCTCTCCTAAAGTAGGCATCCCAACATATCAGCATACTTGCTGCCTGTCAACCAACCAGACAGGAGTCACCTCACCAGCATCTTCCAAGAAATGGGGCTGTTGCTGTCCTTGCACTTCTTGGCTGGACACACCCGAGCCTTGTGCCTCCTGCTGTCCAGTCATGGACTCAAGCAGAAGGGACAGCACAACCCATATGCAGGCCTTCTTTCTGCCTGGGTCCTCCTGGGTATGTAGGCAGAGGGGATCCCACAGTCAGCATGCCAACCAGGTGCCTTCTGCTGGCCTACCAGGGCCACTGGCAGATGTCAGCCAAAAAGTACAGATCCCAGGGAGAAGTCAAGGGTGACCTGTCAGCTCCTTCAGACAGAAGTGACCTCACAGTCCCTTTCCGTGACATGTTCCTGCTGCTGCCCTATCATCTGCAGAGACAGAAGTGACCTCACAGTCACTGCCACCATCACATTCCTCCTGCTGGGGCAGGAGATCCTGAGGCAGAGCTGAGCTCATCAGAGCATTCCCACCCATCTCCTCCTTGTGTTTGACGAGCTGATCAGATCCATGGCCCCTCACATTCATCTTTGAATGCCATGTGACTGCACAGCAACCTCACGGCTCCTGCCCTGCGCCAAGGGGGTAAGTGCCTAAAGTTAAGGGTTAGGAGAGGGGTTGAAGGTGAGGAGGTTAATGCACAGGAATGGGGGCTTTGGGTGTTAGTTGTTCATGTATGGCATTAGGGACTAGAGCTCACTTTTCTGGGTTAGAGATGAAGCAAAATCTAGTGGAAGTGTTTGGTGTTCTGCTTGTGGTGTCAGGTCTGTGGTTAGGGTATGGTCAAGCTCTGTGGTTTAGGGTTTTGTTTAGGTCTGCATTAAGACTAGGGTTAACTAGAGCATTTTAATGCTACTGTTAAGGGCAGGGATCAGGGCGAGCAAGAGTGTAAGGGTAATGGAAAAAGGCTATGGACTAAGTTTGGCTTCAAGGGATATTGTGGTCAAACATTAGAGTAGTGGATTCCTGTCAGGGTGTGGAGTAGCATTTAGGTTTAGAGATTAATGTTACAGAATAAAATAGGTTAAGGGCCTCACATGACTGCTTTAAGTCAGTTTTATGGTGGGATCAACATTACCTTACCTGAACATTCTAACCTCTTCAAAATCGTTAGCTTCTGCTATCCAAGCTCCTCTTCCCTCCGCCAAATCTCTCCTCTCTTCTGGCCAGGCTTTCCTGACTTCCCCATATCAGCCACCTTCTTAGGGGCAGCTTTCTGATGGCTTTCATGAACTCAGAGTATTTGTCTCACCTCTGCTGACTACTCCATTCCTGAGAAAGAAACAGCTCCTAAGCCAGCATGGAGAAAGACACCAAGGTCTGTAGGAGCACCCTGCACAATGTGCCCAGCAGCTCTGCAACACCACAAAAGTGTGCTTCCTGCCTACAAGTTTTGGTTCCAGAATGGTTCCTATGGACCCAGGGTAACTTCTTCCAGGCTCTCATGCAGGCTTTATGTTCCCCCAGGCATCTGGGAGGCAGTGGCCCCCTTTGTGTAGAAAACTGAAAGCAGCCCTGAAGGATGAATTAGGCAAAGCTGAAACCTCTGACATGACAACAGCTATCCAAGACCTCTTCCTCTACGGGGCCTGCCAGGTACTTAGGAAGAGAGGATCTTACAACCTACGTGCAAAGCAGGTGGATCTGCTGGCCTGTCATGGACACCAGTGTTAGTGTTGGGGAGAATCGAATGGATGTTCTATTAATGTTTCTCAGGTGATGGATCATACGGTATAATTAAATATTATTAAATGTACTTACATTATCAAGTAATCTATGTATACTGGAAACCTAGGGAGTACATTGAACATTTAAAGGAATCGTTGAAGGGGAACCCTGGGAGGGAATAGGTACAACCTGACCTTGGATAAGGGCCTGGAGATGATGAAATGAGTTGAAGCAGAACCAAGGAGCGGAGGGAGCATGCGTCGAGTGAGAAAGGTGAAAGAGTTTAGCGGAGAGGAAGACTCCTTACTTCATCTGGACGACCACCTGGACGACCACCAGAGTGCGCCACGCATGTGCAAAGGGGAGGGGAGCTAATTAGAATGAAAAGCGAGGCTGATGTTGCAACCTGTAATGAATATGTATACCTGACGCAATATTGTATGTATAAGTAACGGCTGGGAAGTAACGGGACTTGAAGCCAGATTTGGGCACCTGCCCCGGCTTCCAGCGCTGAATAAAGCACCTTCATATAATCACTTGGTGGTTATGTGGTTGCTACGCTAACATTTTGGCGACCCAGATGGGACAGCGTGGGCACTGCTGAGGCGGATCGTGTCTCGGTTTCGCTCCAGCCGGCACCGAGGGATTCTCGGGGAGCAGTCGACCACGACCGACCTCCGCTGCTCACGATGTACCACTGGAGTGGTAAGCAAAGGTGCTTTCAACTTTGGGTATTCGGTACCGATTTGGTTGGGAAAGCCTGCCGGTCAGACGCGGCGAAAGCCACGCTCGGTTGGGCAGGGAGCTCCCGGGGTAAGCCTAGGCGCCGTCCGTTAGACAGAGCGAAAGCTCTGCAGGTTCGGCATTGGTAATTGTATTGGTTTGTGCTGAAGGGTCAGCACCTGGTATTATTGGTATGTAAAAAGCGTGCTGCTGCTGCTCCGGCAGCTTTTGGGAAAGCACGCTGCTGCTCCGGCAGCTTCCGGAAAGTGTGCTGTTGCTGCTCCGGCAGCTTTCGAGAGAGTGTGTTGCTGCTCCGGCAGCTTTCGAGAGAGTGTGTTGCTGCTCCGGCAGCTTCCGGAAAGTGTGCTGTTGCTGCTCCGGCAGCTTTCGAGAGAGTGTGTTGCTGCTCCGGCAGCTTTCGGGAGAGTGTGTTGCTGCTCCGGCAGCTTTCGGGAGAGTGTGTTGCTGCTCCGGCAGCTTTCGGGAGAGTGTGTTGCTGCTCCGGCAGCTTTCGGGAGAGTGTGTTGCTGCTCCGGCAGCTTTCGGGAGAGTGTGTTGCTGCTCCGGCAGCTTTCGAGAGAGTGTGTTGCTGCTCCGGCAGCTTTCGGGAGAGTGTGTTGCTGCTCCGGCAGCTTTCGAGAGAGTGTGTTGCTGCTCCGGCAGCTTTCGGGAGAGTGTGTTGCTGCTCCGGCAGCTTTCGGGAGAGTGTGTTGCTGCTCCGGCAGCTTTCGAGAGAGTGTGTTGCTGCTCCGGCAGCTTTCGGGAGAGTGTGTTGCTGCTCCGGCAGCTTTCGAGAGAGTGTGTTGCTGCTCCGGCAGCTTTCGGGAGAGTGTGTTGCTGCTCCGGCAGCTTTCGGGAGAGTGTGTTGCTGCTCCGGCAGCTTTCGGGAGAGTGTGTTGCTGCTCCGGCAGCTTTTGGGTCCGTATCATAAGCTCAAAATGAAAAAGATTAAAGAAATTCTGGGAAAAGATGTACCTATCCCGCGGACATCCCCGCTGGGGTGTTTGCTAGCACACTGGAAAGAGGGAGGTTTTGGTCAAGAAATGCGGAAAGGAAAGCTGATTGATTATTGTAATATTTGGTGGCCACAGTATAAACTAGAGGACCAAGAAACTTGGCCTGAGAATGGAACATTGCAATATAATACAATTTTACAATAATGCTATTTTGTAAGTGGGAAGGAAAATATGATGAACTGCCGTATGTGGAATTATTCTTTTATTTGCGCCGAAAGCCTGAATGGCAGCATGCTTGTGGAATAATGGTGCTTGAAGTTTAAACTGAGGAACGTTGTTGTGCATGTACTAAGGAGGGACGCTGTATACAGCATCAGGCAATAGAGAATAATAAGTATTATGGGAAATAATATAATATAATAATATAATAATGTATATAATAATATAATAATGTATATAATAATATAATAATATAATATAATAATATAATAATGGAAATATTGATCTGGAAGTTGCGCCGTCGGCTCCGCCGGAAGAGCCAGGACAGGGAGGGAAAAGAGAAAAGGAAGATAGCAGTAGTGATGGAGAATCCCCGATTTTAGTCTCCCCGTGTCACATAGGACCCGGCAACAGCGAAGGGCAGGAGAAACTATAAACGAACAGGGAGGGAAAATAATCGCTCTCCTCAGGCGAGGAGTGGGGACAGAAGGACCGGTATATGTCAAGGTGCCTTTTTCAGCTGGGGACTTAATGATATGGAAACAAGCAGCCGGCACCTACAGGGAAAACCCAGAGCCAGGGTAATGAAAATGATAATTAAAACCCAAAATCCCGATTGGGATGATCTCCAGGTGATCCTGGATACTTTGATGGACTCGACAGAAAAAGACATGGTATTGCGGGCAGCCAGAGAGAGAGCCCGAGAAGATATATGAAATGGATTAGTGCTTGGAAATCTAGATCAAAACTTCCCCACTGAGGATCCCCAATGGGATTATAACACAGGGGATGGAATAAGGAGGCTGAAGAGATATCAAGATTGGGTACAAATCGGGGTATAGAATGCCATGCCCCGGACCATAAATTGGTCAAAATTGTATAATGTCAGGCAAGAAAAAGCGGAATCACCTTCCGCCTTTTTAGAGAGATTGAAAGAAACTGCTAAGAAATATACAGATTTAGACGTAGAGACTGAGCAAGCTAAAGCTCAATTAGCACTCATTTTCTTGGGACAAGCCCAAGAGGATATTAGGATGAAATTGCAAAAGTTAGAAGGTGCAGATTTGAGAAATTTGGATAGGCTGTTGGAAATAGCCTGGAAAATCAAAACTAGCCCAGCCAGTAAAAATTGAACTTAAGGAAGGGGCCCGACCGGTACGGATTAAACAGTACCCGTTGAAGCTAGAAGCTAGGCTAGGGATAGTAAAGATTATAGATAAATTTCTTAGCTACCACATTCTGGAGGAATGCAAATCTGAATATAATACCCCAATTTTCCCAGTAAAGAAACCTAATGGGGAATACAGGCTAGTGCAGGACCTTAGGGCAATAAACGAAATAACAAAAGATATTCACCCAGTGGTGGCTAATCCTTATACATTGTTAACATCTGTAAAAGAGAAATATAAGTGGTTTACGGTAATTGATTTAAAAGACGCCTTCTTCTGCATACCCATTGACAAGGAAAGTAGAAAGCTTTTTGCTTTTGAATGGGAAAATCCACGGAACGGACGAAAGATGCAACTAACCTGGACAAGGTTGCCTCAAGGATTCAAGAATAGCCCGACCCTCTTCGGCAGTCAACTAGCTAAAGAAATAGAAGACTGGATTAACCAAGAACAGATTCAGGTACCAATACTTGCTGCTACAATATGCGGACGATATATTAATAGCTACCGAAGGAGAGTCAGAATGTATTCAGGTAACTATTGATATTTTGAATCAATTGGAACTAAATGGGTACAAGGTTTCTAAACAAAAGGCACAAATCGCGTGCACAACAGTAATTTATTTGGGATGTGAAATTTCTCAAGGACAAAGAAAATTGGGAGTTAACCGAATACAAGCTATTTGTGAAATCCCCGAGCCGCGAAATCTGCACGAACTACGGGCTTTCCTAGGTATGGCCGGGTGGTGTAGACTGTGGGTAATGGACTATGGACTCATAGCAAAGCCCCTCTATGAAACCCAAAAGGCCTGTACATTTACCTGGGGAAGCCACAACAAGAGGCCTTTAAGAAATTAAAAGAAGCCCTGATAAAGGCGCCTGCCTTGGGCTTGCCGGACTTATTAAAGGACTTTCAGCTGTTTGTGCATGAGAGACAACGATTGGCATTAGGAGTACTGACCCAGCGACTTGGGAGCTGGAAAAGACCTGTGGGGTATTTTTCTAAACAATTGGATGCGGTAAGCGCCGGATGGCCCTCGTGTTTAAGGGCCATGGCAGCCACAGTCCTTTTAATACAGGCAAAAGGGGGGCCATTGGCTATCGCCCAGCCGAATGAATCTTAAGAACTACTAACCTATTGAACCCAGCAGTGTTTCTAGGAACAACTGCGGAGGAAGGAGACCTCAGTCATGATTGCGTGGAGATCATCGAACATACCTATGCCAGCAGAACAGACTTAAAAGATCAGCCTCTGGAGAGACCGGATTGGGAACTTTTCACGGATGGAAGCAGCTTTGTGGAAAATGGGACTCGTTATGCAGGATACGCGGTAACAACATCAAAGGTAGTGATTGAGGCAAATTCCCTACCTCCGGGGACTTCAGCCCAACGAGCAGAAATAGTTGCCCTGACACGAGCCCTGGAACTAAGCGAGGGTAAGAATGTGAATATTTGGACAGATTCAAAATATGCATTCGGGGTAGTCCACGTACATGGGGCATTATGGAAAGAAAGGGGAATGCTATCCTCACAAGGGACTAATATAAAATATCAGGAAGAAATATTGAAATTAATAACAGCTGTACAGAAACCCCAACAGGTGGCCATAATGCATTGTAAAGCCCATCAAGGAGGGATGTCAGAGATTGCAGAAGGTAACAGATTGGCAGATTTGACGGCCCGGAAGGTTGCGCGTGAAGTATGGAAAGCAATGGCTCTAATTCCATCGAAGGTAGGCCTCTCTTGTTTTAAATTACCTAAAGACCCAAAGTATTCAGCAGAAGACGAGAGACTTGCAAATTTGATGAAGGCCCAGAAGAATCCTGACGGATGGTATGTGACTGCGACAGGACAACTTATAGTGCCTCCTATAGTAATGCGAGAAATCTTACAAATATAACATAATGAATGTCACTGGGGTGCAGAAGCAATGGTGACCTATTTGAAACGAGGTGTCATCTCGGTACACATGTTAACAATGGCAAAGTTAGTAATGTCAAAATGTGAGCTTTGCTTAAAGAATAACCCGGTAGCAAGGAAACATGCTGAGATGGGGAGAACTAGAGCTGGAATAGAGCCTGGAGATTACTGGCAAATAGATTTCGTGGAACTGCCTAAAGCAAGAGGTTATAAATACCTATTGGTAGGGGTTGATACTTTTTCAGGATGGCCAGAGGCCCTTCCCTGTCGAACCAACCAAGCTAAAGAAACAGTAAAATGGTTACTACGGGAAATAGTCCCTAGATTTGGTGTACCATTGGGTATTTCTTCAGACAGGGGACCACATTTCATTGCCAATGTGGTTAAGGAGGTTAGTAGGTTACTAGGAATTACCTGGAACTTACATACCCCATGGAGGCCTCAATCTAGTGGTCAAGTAGAGAGGATGAACCAAACTTTAAAAGGACAATTAAGCAAAATCTGTCAGGAGGCTAAGATACAGTGGCCACAGGCCTTACCGATAGCTTTGCTAAGAATTAGAATAAAGCCAAGAAGTGGGATGTCAGTAAGTCCCTATGAAATCATGTATGGAAAACCTTATGAGTCTCCTGAACCGAACCCGAATATGCATGTTACCGGTAAACAGGATGTATATAATTATGTTTTAATAGTAATGAAAATACTTGCTCTTGGTATGAGTGAAGTATTTTCAAAGGGGGGAAATGTTAGTGTTGGGGAGAATCGAATGGATGTTCTATTAATGTTTCTCAGGTGATGGATCATACGGTATAATTAAATATTATTAAATGTACTTACATTATCAAGTAATCTATGTATACTGGAAACCTAGGGAGTACATTGAACATTTAAAGGAATCGTTGAAGGGGAACCCTGGGAGGGAATAGGTACAACCTGACCTTGGATAAGGGCCTGGAGATGATGAAATGAGTTGAAGCAGAACCAAGGAGCGGAGGGAGCATGCGTCGAGTGAGAAAGGTGAAAGAGTTTAGCGGAGAGGAAGACTCCTTACTTCATCTGGACGACCACCTGGACGACCACCAGAGTGCGCCACGCATGTGCAAAGGGGAGGGGAGCTAATTAGAATGAAAAGCGAGGCTGATGTTGCAACCTGTAATGAATATGTATACCTGACGCAATATTGTATGTATAAGTAACGGCTGGGAAGTAACGGGACTTGAAGCCAGATTTGGGCACCTGCCCCGGCTTCCAGCGCTGAATAAAGCACCTTCATATAATCACTTGGTGGTTATGTGGTTGCTACGCTAACACGAGCAGATGTGAGCCTAAAGGCACTGATCCCAGCCAGAAGTCAAGGGAAGACCTGTTGGCTACTTCAGAAAGAAGTCAACTCACAGGCCATTTAACAGCCGTTCGTGTCCTACTGGACTTAGAGCTTCTGAGGCACCACTGCCCTCGTAATACCATACCTACAAAACATCCCTTTCTTGGGCAAGGCTCTGCCCACGTAGAAGTGAGCTGGCTGTGATCCTTCAAGCCCATGGCACTGCTGCTGGACTCCCAGCCTCTCTGATGCATGGGAGCCAGTTCTGTGCCAGTCCTGGGAGGTGCTAGGGCAGGAGGGACCTTGCAGGCAGTGTTCAAGCCCCGTGCCTGTTGGCAGTCTCTCAGCTCCTTCCACACAGTGAAGATCACGCTGACGTCCAGAAGCCATGTGCCTGCAGCTGGCCTAGAAGACACTCAGGGGAGGCACCCTCCCAGCCCCAGCCCCTGCCCCAGCCGCAGCTGGCGGTGCTGCTCTGCAGAGCGAGGGGGCTGTGGTACCCGGGGCACAGGGGCACTCTGCAGGGCTGTGTTGGGCAGGCTGGGAGGCAGACCCAGCTCATGGGGTCACTGCCATTGCCCCAGGGCTGCAACAAATCACTCGCTTGACTCCTTTGCCAGGCCTGATGCATGCCCTGGGGCTACAGAGCTCTCCTCTGCCTGTTCACACCAGATTGAGCACTTGAGCTCTGCTCAGGCCACCTGGGATAGGCTCATGCTCTGCAGGCTCCATTCACTGCTGTTTCCTGGACTCAAACTTCCCCTGCAGATCCAAGCACTGGTGCTCCCTGGCTGTGCTGCTGGGATGGGACTCTTTTCCTCTGCACCCCTGCACACGGGCACTGTTCCTGCAGAGCCAGGACAGGTCTCAGAGGAAGGACGTCAGACAAAGAAGGCAGTGCAGGCTCCTTTATTTTGTTTAAATTCATAGAGAGCATGGCTCCTCAGGTACAGAATCTCAGTACATACACTCAACATGTACATACTGAACTGGAAATGGGACAAATAATGAAATTTTATTGGGCAACAGCTGTATTAAAGCTAAAAAATACTGGTACTAGAAACATACTCAAAGGCACAAACAAACAAACAAACAAACAAAAAGAGAATATTGAAGAGAATATTGGCTCTTCCTGTAATAAGTGACGTTATGAGTCATTTGCAGAAGATGGCTGAAAGATAATTTCTTCTGAAACACCTCAAGATATCAGTTTCCACAGGGCATGTTTCAGTCCCTTATTCCTCATGCTGTAGATGAAGGGGTTCAATGCTGGAGGAACCACTGAGTACAGAACTGCCACCACATGATCCAGGGATGGGGAAGAGATGGAGGGGGGCTTCAGGTAGGCAAAGATGATGGTGCTGACAAACAGGGAGACCACGGCCAGGTGAGGGAGGCACGTGGAAAAGGCTTTGAGCTGGCCCCGCTCAGAGGGCATCCTCGGCACAGCCATGAAGATCTGCACATAGGATAACACAATGAAAACAAAACAACCAAAGCCTAAAGAAAAGCTAAACACAAGCGCCCTGACTTCCCTGAGGTACGAATCTGAGCAGGAGAGCTTGAGGATCTGGGAGATTTCACAGAAGAACTGGTCCACAGCATTGCCTTGGCAGAGGGGCAGGGAAAATGTACTGGCCGTGTGCAGGACAGCATTGAGAAAGCCACTGCCCCAGGCAGCTGCTGCCATCTGGGCACAAGCTCTGCTGCCCAGGAGGCTCCCGTAGTGCAGGGGCTTGCAGATGGCAACGTAGCGGTCATAGGACATAACTGTGAGAAGATAAAACTCTGCTGATATCAAGAAAACAAATGCAAACACCTGTGCAGCACATCCTGCATAGGAGATGGCCCTGGTGTCCCAGAGGGAATTGGCCATGGCTTTGGGGAGAGTGGTGGAGATGCAGCCCAGGTCGAGGAGGGCGAGGTTGAGGAGGAAGAAGTACATGGGGGTGTGGAGGCGGTGGTCGCAGGCTACGGCGGTGAGGATGAGGCCGTTGCCCAGGAGGGCAGCCAGGTAGATGGCCAGGAAGAGCGCGAAGTGCAGGAGCTGCAGCTCCCGCGTGTCTGCGAATGCCAGCAGGAGGAACTCGCTCACTGAGCTGCTGTTGGCCATTTGCTGTTTTTGGTCTTTTGGTCCTGCCCAAGGAAGAAAAAGCACTGCCAAGTTACTGCAGACTTATCGGAGAAGTTATGGCAGACTTAGTGAGAAAAACTCATTCTATTTCTCAGCTTAAACCCCCCAAAATTCTTGTTCCCTTCCAGGCAGACAATTGGCAGGTCCCTTTCAGGAGTTCTGATTCATGCTGCCTGAGGGTATCCCTGGGAGAAGGGGACTCTGCTGTAGGCAACAGAGGAGTAAGTCCTGCTCTATAGCAAGAGGCAAAGAGGAACATGGGGTAATCTCAGATAAAATTTAGTGATGATATCAAAGAGTCTTACCCCTTTGTTGCTCACAGTTCAACCAATTGCCGAGCAGGACTTTGGGGATTTATTTTTTTGTATTTTTTGTTATTGATACCTCCCCAGCGTTTAAGTTCTTTTTCTGAGGCAGAAATCCTGGGCATTTCTACTGCACTCCAAGTGAAATCCAGTGGATCCTCAGAGGCAAAGGGACTGTCCCTTTAGTGCAGAGTGTCCTTCAGGGAGGACAGCCAGTCTGTCCATCAGTGCTGGTCTGAGCTGCCCTGTGCTGGTATCTCTTTGAGCTGCAGGACAACTGCAATCAGAGTTTCACCTGAGCAGGACCTGAACACTGCTGAGAGCAGAGCAATCCAGGCTCAAATTGCACATCTCCAGACCCCCCACCCTGTCCCCGTACTCCCCTTCCCCCAAGTACACCGAGGGCTCACTCCATGGGCATGTGAAATCCCCATCCCCAGCCAGCCTGGGAACAAGACCAGCAGCAGCACGGCCAGGTGGAGAAGCCAGAAGGAATGGCAGCGTGCTGCTGCCAGGGGAGGCAAGGCCAGGGAGGGACAGACAGACACTCAGCAGACCCTCCTCTGCTGCAGCTCTGCCTGCAGAGGAGACTGCTCATGCTCGTTGCAAATACTGTGTGTTCTGTTCTGGCAGGAAGACACAAAGATAGGGCCCTGGGCATCAGAGGGTTTCCAGCTCCTGAAGATCAGCTAGAATAAAACAGGAGAGGACCACAAAGATAGTGTTGGTGCAGCCTGTGGGCTGAGGTGTGGAAAGGGATGTCATGAAGTCCATCGCTGACACATTATCTCCCATTGCAATGCTCTAGGTGTCAGTCTCCTGTACAATCCCAACAACCCATTACCATGAAACCTGCCTGCCTTCCACTGCAAGAATCTGCAAGCACAGACTGCAGAAAAATTCTTACCCTTTGGTTAGCCCCTGCCTTGGTCTTTCTCTTGAAAAATCCAATCACAGATGCCATTCTCTACAGCACCTTCTACTCTGTGCTGGAGAAACAAAAAGAGCTGCCCTGAGAGATGCTATCAATGATCAGATGTGCCAGCTGTAGAAGACCCCTCTGTCAATCCCATCTGCATTGCCCTGCTGCCAGAGACTCACAGTGTCAAGAGTCTGCAGATCTGTCCTGCCACACGCTGCCCTCTGTTGTTGCGCTCCTCGCTGCCTCCAGCACCTCTCTCCTCTCCTCTCCCCGTGCCACCTGTGGTCAGAGCCCTCAGCCCTGCTGCGCTGTGCAGAGGAGCTGCTCCTGGGCAGAGCTGGCTCTCTGCAGCGCTGCCCCCTTGCCAGGAGCTCCCCTTGGGCCCAGGAGCCCGGCCCAGCTCAGCAGCACAGCACACAGCACCCGATCATGGCATCGCTTGCTCTGTGCCATTGGGCTCCCTCGAGGTGTCTCCAAGGCCTCAGGGCTGACAGCTCCTGAAGGCAGCAGGGTCTCTCCTGGGGTATGGTGTTTGCAGCAGACTGAAGTCATCACCAACTGCTCCTCACTGAACACAGAAGAGACTGATTTTAGAAGTGTGATTTGTGCTGTTGATGTGCAGTTGTCAAACATGACGTTGTGGTTTAACCCAGCTCAGCACCACACAGCTGTTAGCTCACTGCCCCTGCAGCTCCACACCTGTAAAGCTCATTGGTTGAGATAAAGACAGTTTAAAAGGACAGAAAAGGAAGAGATTAATAATAACAACAACAATAACAACAGTAATAATTACGTGCACAATGCAATGATGTACAAGGCAATTGCTCACCACCCAATGATCGATGCCCAGCCCATCCCCGAGCAGCGGTCCCCCCGACCCTGGCCAGCCTGCACCGGGATCCAGTGTTGCGGTTCCTTGACATTTTTTTTAGGGTAAAACCAGCTTTCAGAAGGATTTGGGCTATTTCCTTCCCTTCTCAAATACTTCTGCTCTGTTGCCCCACATGACGATGTCACCAAGGTATTGCAGGTGTTCAGGAGCTTCCCCCATTCCAGGGCAGTCTGGGTCAGTCCATGGTAAATGGTAGAGCCAATTGCTTTGTCAGTCACCTCTTCCCTAGAGGGGGATCCCAGCTGCTTGGCTTCCCTGCCCTCTAATTCCAGGCTATTGGCCCTGTTCTCCCAGCACTGGAGCAGCCAAGTGACAGTGTGCTCACCTAGATGATGACTGAAATTTTTTCACAAATCTCATAGCTCGCCCTGGGATAAGGGTCTTGTAGGTTACTGATGCCATTCTGATCTCTTCCTCTTTGCCCTCCTTCTTCCTTGGTGGCCCAACTTGTTGAAGCATTCCTTGTCTTCTTCCTCCTTTCTTGTCTGCATAGGAGTTTCTTTCCTTTCTAAGAAAAAAATAAATAAATGTTTTTTACATCCATAGTTTTCTCTTGCATATAGGAGCAACCAATAGGGGCACAGGTTGGTTCTCTGGCACAGCAATGGGACCCATCAGAGAGGCTGGAGTGGCTGCAGGGCCTGTCACAGGGGTTGGAGAGGCTGCAGGGCCCATCCCAGGAGTTGTTGTGGCTGCAGGGCCTTTCAGAGGAGTTGGAGTGGCTGTAGGGACCGTCACACAGGTTGGAGTGGCGGCCTGTCACTGGACTTGGAGTAGCATTGACTGTGTCTTCTATACTTAGGAAAAGGCCCAGCATGTTGCAGTGATTTGTGTCTTTTCACAAGACTTTTTCATGCATTTCACCAGTTTTTTAGGATTCTGCACTTGCTCAGGGGTGAAGTTCCAAAGCATTGGATGTGCCCACTGCTCTAGGGGCCTGCCAGTGTCCTCCCATGCTCCTAGCCCCTACTAAATCTCCTGCCTCGGGGCAGACTTCTGGATGGCATTCTCAAGTACTTGTTTAACCTTAAACAAAAGCTGAAACACATTCAGGAGACATCACAATAGGAACAGGCTGGTTTCACCATCCTAGGGATATTCAAAGCTTTGAAGAGCTATTGTAACTAGCCTGGAAGAGAAAGGGGAGGTGAAGGAGAAAGGGAGAGAGTGAAGAAGTTGTGAAAAGTGTCACCCTTTTGTCAGCTCCCTGTCCCTATCTACCAGCTCAGGGGCTGAGTACCAGGGGAACAACTGGTCTTGCTGCTAAAGGCTGAGGCAAAGAAGGCATTAAATATCTCAGTCTTTTCCTCATCTCTTCTCAAAATGTTTCCCTCCACATCCAATAAAGTATGAAGATTCTCCTTAATCCTCCCCTTCTCGTGTATTTCTAAAAACATTTTTATTGTCTTTGATGGTAACAGCCAGACTGATCTCCAGTTAGGCTTCGGCCCTTCTAATTTTGTCCCTGCAAAGCCTTGCAACATTTAGGACAAAGCTCCAAACAAAATGACAGAAGGCATGAGAAGGAAGCACAGAAAAGGTGCCTTCCATGCTCTAGCCTTCTGTGAGTCTGTGCTGCAATTCCGTTCAACTAGTTACTCCTGCATTGTCCAAACTCTCCTCCAACAGCAGCTCCATCACTGAGTTCCTCCTCCTGCCATTCACAGACATGGGGGAGCTGCAGCTCCTGCACTTCGCGCTCTTCCTGGCCATCTACCTGGCTGCCCTCCTGGGCAACGGCCTCATCCTCACCGCCGTAGCCTGCGACCACCGCCTCCACACCCCCATGTACTTCTTCCTCCTCAACCTCGCCCTCCTCGAAATGGGCTGCATCTCCACCACTCTCCCCAAAGCCATGGCCAATTCCCTCTGGGACACCAGAGCCATCTATCAACGGTGTGTTGCACAGGTCTTTTTCTTTCTTTCTTCATATCAGCAGAAATTTCTGTCCTTACTACCATGTCCTACGACCACTACGTTGCCATCTGCAAGCCCCAAGCAAGTTCTTTCAACATCTCGGTCGTTCAAAAAGCACCTCTGTGAAGCATGCAGAGACCTCTCTGGAGTACCCTAACTTCTGCCTGGGGTAGGAGAGGTAGACCCCCCAGGATCCCCAAGCATCGCTCTGTGTCACCCATCACAGCCTTGGTACGCACAAGCACCTCCCCGTGCTGCACAAGCAATTTGCTGAGGCAGCCAAAGATCTCCCCAGAGCACCCGGTCACCTGCGTGGGGTATTCAAGAACCTCCCTGGAGCACCCAAGTCTCTCAGCAAGCCACCGTGGTGTCTCTTGGAGCATGCAAACATCTCTGTGCAGCACCCAAGCGTCTGCCCCAGGCATACTTGGACATCCTAGAGCATTTTCCTGGAAACACAAGCGCCTCCCTGGGAGCACCCAAGCATATCCCCAGGCCACCCAGACACCTTCCTGAAACACCCAAGCATCTTCCTGTGGCACCCAGGCATCTCCCTGGGGAAACCAAGCACGTACTTGGAGAGCCCAAGCATCGTTGTGAGTCTCCATCTTTTGTGCGTGAGCAAACCAAGGGGCACCAAAGGATCACCTGGGGGCACCCAAGCATCTCCATGGGGCACCCAGGATCATCCTTGGAACACCCAAGCACCTGCACACAGCAGCCATGCACCTCCCTGGAGAAAGCATGCGTCTCCCTGGGGCACAGAAGCGTCGTCTTGGAGCTCCAGAACATCTCCCTGCATTGTTCAAGCATGTCTCTGGAGCAGCCAAGCAGCTTCCCACGTCCCCAAGCATTTGAGCAGGTCACTCAAACACCTCCCTGGATCCCACAGGCATCTTCCCCAGGTAGCCAGGCATTTCCCAGGCATCTCCCAGAGCACTCCAGCATCTCCACAGGACACTGAAGCACTTCCCTGGTGAAGCTAAGCACTTCCGTGGAGCACCCAGGCATCACCCCAGGGCACCCAAGCACCTCTCTTAAGTTGCCAAGCATAGCCACAGGGCACTAAAAAGATCTCCTTGGATGACACAAGCATTTCCTCAGAGCAAACCAGCATCTCCCTGGAGTGCCCAAGAGCCTCTGGAGTGCCCATCCATCGCCCCAGGACCCCAACTCTTCCCCTGGTGCTCGCAAGTAAATCCCTTTGCACCCAAGTAGAAAGTCAGGGGAAAAAAGGGAAAGCGTCCCAGGGCACCCAAGCACATAACCCTAGAACGCAAGCTCTCACTTTGAGCACTGAAGCATCTCCCCATGCCATGCAAGCACCATTCTGGAGCACTCAAGCATCTTCTAGGAGACGGTCTTAAACTACCAGAGCATTCATTTCCATTAGATATTAGGCATGTTCGTGGAGCACCCAGGCATGTCCCAGGGCAACCAAGGTTGAAATGGAGATTCCAGGGTGCTCCAGGGAGGTGCTTGAGTGCCCTGGGAAGAGCCTGGTGTGCCCAGGGAGCTTCTTGTCTCCTCCAAGGCTCTGCAGGGCTGATCCCGGGAGGTGCTTGTGTGCGCCAAGGCCATGCTCGGTTTCCAAAAGGAGGAAATTGCGTGTTCCAGGGGGATTATGTCGAGTTCAGGGCGGCAATGTAGAGATTCAATCCAATGACAATTCAGGCAACTGTGGGGCTGGGACATACTGGCTGATAGAGTTCCAATAGGGTGAAGCTTTGGAAGAAGCCTGATGTGTCGTGGGGAAACCACAGGTATTGGGAAATCCTCAGGAAAACACAGGTTTGTGTTTGAAGCCAAAGCTAGTAAGGATGGAGAGAAATTAGGAGAGCTTTGGCAATCATGGGGTCAGAGGGAGGTGGGAATGTGAGTGTGTGGTAAAAGTCTGCAGGGATGCAAGCACAGATACAGGAAAATGTACGACAGGATGTGGAGGGGCATGGCGGAGGGCCACTGTGGGGCTGGAGCCCCCCAATGGAACCGGTGTCTTTAGGGCTACAGCTGCAGCCTCTTCCACTGAGGCCCAGCAGAGGACACCGGTCCCTTACAGCCCCTGGGCCTTGTTACCTCCTCAACCCCACAGAGCCTGGCAAGTGTCCTACGAATGTCCTGCACTCGGAATTGCACACCCCCACATCACACTGCCCCTGCCAGAGCCCCGAGCAGCCCAGGAAGTGCAGGATGCCCCTTTCCAGGGGATGCGCTCAGGCCTTGGCCATCCCCCTTGGTGAAACACATCAAGGGCTTTCAGAGCCACATCCCCACTTGATTTTCCACCTGTAACCAGTGCCTCTGATTTTCTCCTTCACCATCTCCCAGGGACAGGCACCTTGTCCGCTTGTTCCCATCGTGGTCTCTTCAGGTATGGCCCTCAGTGGAGCTGGCCAACACCCTCAAACAGTTGGAGGCTTGCTTGTCTTTTACTTCTTCAGAGGCTTGCTCGTCTTTTACTTCTTCAGAGGCTTGCTCCAGCTTTCTGGTTCTGCAGTTCAGGAACTTGGCAGCAGAAGGCGAATCAACATGCAAAACTCCTTCAGAAGCCAAGACTCTGGGCATAACTCTCCTGAAGTCTTCAGTTCTTATGGGTTAATTAGGGAGATGCCAGGAGTCTTCTTAAAGGGAAAGAATTTAATAATAATAATAATAATAAACAACCTTCTAGGAAAGAATCTCTTCTTTCTGCCTTTTTTTTTTTTTTTAGTTGTCCGCCTACAGATAAAATGATATCAGCGACCTCCAACTGATATTAATTCTGAATGTCTTCTAAGGGACTCTGAAAATGTTTTTTTAAAGACAGAAGGTCCTGTGTCATATCTCATAGCCCCAAATGGGTGCTTCAGCTATTCCAGGGTATCCTTGAGGCAGCAGCAACATCTTTGTGGGCAACTGAATCAAGCCCTGAAGGACATTGTAGGCCAAACTGAAATGTATGTGGAAAATTCCTTAATGTAATAAATTTGTAAGAAGACTTCAATTTCAGAATTTTTTATGCTTGTCTACAAGTTATCATCATTTTTTTAAAAGGTGATGTACATGGAGCAGTGAGTTATGACACTTTCTCCCCCTTTATGTGAAGAAAAAAAAATGTAACTCTCTCCAAAAATATATTTCTTCCCAACACTTGAAAGGGAGATTATGTCCCCAGGACATGCGCATATTGGCACATTTCACCTTTACATCTCAGGTCTAAGCAGAGCAGAGAGCAATGAAGGTTAGAGAGGTTGGACACATCCTGCTTTTATCTCTTTGCTGTCAAGCAGCGGCCACACCTGTGCTAGGAATTCCCTCACACATCCTTCCTGTTTATGAACCAGCCAAATCTTTATGGCACAAGTGGCAGACTCCAACACCCAGAAGCCCAGAGCACAGAATTATCAGCAAATCACAGAATCATTTAGGTTGGAAACAACCTCTAAGATTATCCAGTCCAACCTTTGACCTAGCACTGCAATGTCCACCATTAAAACATGTCACAAAGCCCTACATCTTCATGTTTTTTAATGACCTCCAAGGATGATGACTCAACTACTTCCCCTGGCAGCCTGTTCCAATACTTCATAACTCTTTCAGAGAAGAAATTATTCTGAATATCAAACCTAAACCTCTCCTGGCACAACTTAAGGCTATTTCCTCTTGTCTTATCACTTGGTACTTTGAGAAGAGACTGATCCCCACTTCACTATAGTCTTTTTAAGGTGATTGTAAAGCACGGTAAGGTCTCCCCTGAGACTCCTTTTTAAGGCCCAGGGCACAGCTGAGGAAAGCAAATGTGACCCCTGTCTTAAAGGAATGCAAGATGAAAGACCCAGGAAACTATAGCCCAGACAGCCTTTCCTCAGTTCCCGGGAATCTGATGGGGTAGCTAAACATGGAAAACATTTCCAAACACACGGAGGATAACAAAGTGATCAGGAGTCAGCATGGATTCACCAAGAGTTTCTTGAGACTTACCAGCTTGACAGCCAGTGATATCCCTTTTGGGAAACTGGAATTCCTGGGCATCTCCCTGAAGTGCCAGGGCACTGATGTGTATAGTGCATAGAAAAAGAGGAAGAACCAGAGGTCTGTGTGTGGTTACAGAGCTCTCATTTTGGATAGCAGAGATGGTGTAACAGCCCACAACAGGGGTGCGTCCAGGGGTGGAGAGGATTGTAAGGCACGGAGGGAGAGCAGACCTTTCAGGGGGAGAGCAGCGGCAACATAAGGAGCTTTGCCCTGGTTTTGGTGATGAGAACTCATGGGTCTGGATTAGCAGGCACACGAACATGGGTGACCTTGTCGTTGGTGTCACCTAGAGACCTCCTGTAAGGAAGAAGCAGCAGGTATGGCCTTCCTCAGACAACTGGAAAATGCCTCAAGTTTGCAGGAAATGGTCCTCACAGGGGAAGTTGAAACACTCAGATTTCTGCTAGAATACCAGTACAACAGAGCACAAGCCATCTAACGGGTTTCTGGAGGGCATCAATGCTAAATTGATGAGCATGCAAAGATATTGTTAGGACAGCCAAAGCCCTCCTGGAGTTGAATCTGGCAAAGGACGTGAAGAACAACAAGAAGGACTTCTACAAGGACATCAGCATTGAATGGAAGGCTGGATAAAATGCAGGCTCACTGCTAAATACAGAGAAGGCAAAGGTGGCAGAGGACATAGAGAAGGCTGAGGCACTGCTCACTGTCCTCTTTGCCGCATTCTTTCCAACCTTGGCCTCTGGAACGGCAAGTCCTTGAGATCAGAACAAAAAAAGCCTGAAGCAGGGAAGTCGTACTTTGTGAGGTGGAGGACCTTGTTAGGGAACCCTTGGGCAAACTGGATTCCAAAGAAGTGGTGGTTAAGAACACGACTGGAAGGAGTAAGTAGGAATTTATAAAGCGGAAAATGTGTTTAACAAACCTGACTGCCTTCCACTAAAAGATGTCCTCAGATCGTGGAGGCTTGTGGTTGCTCAGGGAAGTTGTGGAGCCTCCATCCCTGGAGGTATTCAGAACCCATTTGGACATGGACCTGGGCAACCTGCTCAGGCTGATCCTGTTTGAGCAAAGGGGTTGGCCTAGGCAATCTCCAGAGCTCCCTTCCAACCTCAAACATTCTGTCATTCTATGATACCTGGCAGTGTTTCTGGAAACTTTTCCGTGGTACCGCAAACCAGTCTGAGTCCTGGTGCCCAAGGAACAGAGTTTGCTTTTAGGATGACCTCACTCACTAGGTAACCCTGATGAGCAGAGATTACAAAAGCAGGCAGTGTCTCAACCCACAGCAGTATTCCCAGGTCCAGACTCCACTGCCTTGAGGATTATGAATTGGAAGAACCTTTGGAGGCCTGTACCTTGGCCTGCCCTCAGCTGGGATAACTTGGCAGCTAGATCACGTTGGTCAGTGCTTGGTTCACCTCTCATGCCCAGAGGTGATTTTTTTTCCTCCTTTCATTTGATATCTTTCTGCTTTTTCTATCTTCTCTGCCCCAACTTGTGCCCCTGCCAGATCAACACACCTACTCAGACCAAGGGCAATCCCAGCCTGCTCTTGAAGCACAGCCTCACCAGGATCCCCTGGGACTCTGCAAGCAGGCTGTGAGGGCCTGCTCCAGGAAGAGATGCACTGCATGAGACCAGAGGAGGGCACATGAGAAACCCAACAGCCAGTGCAGAGGGACAGTGGCAGTAATTGTGAGCTGATGTGGGGCCAGAGCCAGGGGCTACAGAGATCACCAGTGAAGCCCTCCAGCAGCTCCTTTCCACACCCATGCAGGGAATAACACACCCAGCGGTGCTCCTGAGAGAGGTCAGGACACAGGACAGGAGGCACTGTGAGCTGTGGTACCAGGCACTGATGCTCAGCCCTGGCTTTGGGGTCTCCCAGCAGGTGCTGTCAGTACCTGCAGTCCCAAAGCCCCTGGCCCTGTGGGCAGCACTGAGGCCCGTCCTGACCTTTGGGAGCTGCTCTGGCTGCAGAGGGGCTGCCAGGAGCGCTGGGGCTGGTGCTGCCCACCCACACATCCTGCCCCAGGTGTCTCCTGGTCCCTGCAGCCATGGCTGTGACTGAGGGGAGAGGCCGGCCTGGCTGGGGCGTGGGGCCTGGCAGTAGTTTGGGGGTGGTGGCCGTGTGAGAACTTGCTGCAGTGCTGTGGCTCCTGTCCACAGGCCTGTCTCTGGGCTGGCCCAGCATCACTGCCCCACTCACAGCCCCATGTCCCCTCTGTGTCGGCACTGCTTGGGGCAGAGGGCATCAGGGCCAGGGAAACAACCCCCCTGGCACGGTCCCCACAACAGAGCTTGGTGCCTTGTCCCCCTACAGCCCTCCTGGTCTGGCTGCTTTTCCCAGTGCCAGGCCCCAGACCAGCCCTTGCTATGTCTCACACTGGGGCTCGCTGACAGCCCCACTCTAGAGTCTGTAGGGTCTGGGCATGGGTGACAGGGCTGGTTGTTCCTCTAGTGCAGGCACAGATCATAGCATGAGGAAGGAGCCAGACATTTCCAGGACCAGTTCCCACCTGGGATTTTATACTTTCCTTTTGGTTGATGCCAGCTCTGCTGAGCTTTGAAAGAAAAGCCCAGCCTTCAGGAAGTGAAAAAATCGCATTTATTATATAGAGAAACCAATTATGTTGCTATGAGACAGTCTGCACTGCTACACACTTTGAGACTGACTTTTATCCAAGCTTCTGCTGAGACAATGCAGGTTCATTCAGCAATAGCAGTGGGAGGAGTGAATATATATTTTGGGGGGGGGGGGGGAAACAGCAGAAGAACAAACAGTTAAAAATAATGAAATTAAAATAATGAAATATGGAAACAAGAAAAAATATAATAATGGAAAAGAACAAAGCACAAGGCTGGAATGGGATATATTGAGAGTCACCTGTGGAGAGATACGGGAACTTTATGATTCCTAAAAAATATAATTAAAAACACTTTCAAAATAGCATCCTTTAGTGCTTCAATCCTCACACTGTAGATGAGGGGGTTCACTGCTGGGGGAACTGCTAAATACAGAATTGCAACTGCCACCACCAGATCCAGGGATGGGGAGGAGATGGAGGGGGGCTTCAGGTAGGCAAATATGGCCATGCTGATAAACAGGGTGACCACAGTCAGGTGAGGGAGGCACGTGGAGAAGGCTTTGTGCCGGCCCTGCTCAGAGGGCATCCTCAGCACTGCCATGAAGATCTGCACATAGGACACCACAATGAAAGAAAAACATCCAAACCCCAAAAAAGCACTGAACATGAGAAATCCAGCTTCCCTGAGATAGGAGTCAGTGCAGGAGAGCTTGAGGATCTGAGGAATTTCACAGAAGAACTGGTCCACAGCATTGCCTTGGCAGAGGGGCAGGGAAAATGTATTGGCCGTGTGCAGCAGAGCATAGAGAACCCCACTGCCCCAGGCAGCTGCTGCCATCTGGGCACAAGCTCTGCTGCCCAGGAGGGTCCCGTAGTGCAGGGGCTTGCAGATGGCAACGTAGCGGTCATAGGACATGACGGTGAGAACATAAAATTCTGCTGATATGAAGAAGAGGAACAAAAAGACCTGTGCAGCACATCCTGCATAGGAGATGGCCCTGGTGTCCCAGAGGGAATTGGCCATGGCTTTGGGCAGAGTGGTGGAGATGCAGCCCAGGTCGAGGAGGGCGAGGTTGAGGAGGAAGAAGTACATGGGGGTGTGGAGGCGGTGGTCGCAGGCTACGGCGGTGAGGATGAGGCCGTTGCCCAGGAGGGCAGCCAGGTAGATGCCCAGGAAGAGCGCGAAGTGCAGGAGCTGCAGCTCCTGCATGTCTGCGAATGGCAGGAGGAGGAACTCGGTGATGGAGCTGCTGTTGGACATCTGGTGCTGCCTCTGGGTATGGAGATCTGGACAGGTCGGAAAACAGCATGACAAGTCAGGGGAGTCTTCTCTGAGTTAAACCTATGCCATTCCTTGTAGACCCTCCCCCTGCCAGACTCAAATGGTTCTTCTTTCTTTGTTGAAAAATGTCATTCAACTTCATGACATAAGCTTCATTTCTAAAGTTCAGTGTGCCGTGAGAAGCAGGGACCTCTGCTCCTGGACTCTTGAGGGAATCAGTCCTGACTCAGAGCAGTGAATGCACAGGAACATGACAGCTGGGCAAAGTTTTATTTTCAGATTTTGTCAGATGAAATCCTTTCTTACACAGAAGGCCATGTCAGCATCTGCATTCCCAGTGCTACAGAATTGTTGTGGTTTAACCCGGCTGGCAGCTAAACACCACACAGCCGTTCGCTTACCCTCCCCCCTCCCTCTCTGGGATGGGGGAGAGAAACGGGAAAGTGAAGCCTGTGAGTTGAGATAAAGACAGTTTATTAAGACAGGAATATAATAATAACAATAATAATAATAATAGTGATAATGATAATAGTATTAATAATAATAATGTGTAAGAAACAAGTGATGCACAATGCAATTGCTCACCACCTGCTGACCGATGCCCAGCCTATCCCCGAGCAGCCGGCCCCCCACCCCGGCCAGCCACCCCTATATATTGTTTAGCATGGTGTCAGATGGTATGGAATACCCCTTTGGCCAGTTTGGGTCAGCTGTCCTGGGTCTGTCCCCTCCCAGCTCCTGCTGCACCCCCAGCCTGCTCGCTGGCAGGACAGAGTGAGAAGCTGAAAAGTCCTTGGCTTAGTGTAAGCACTGCTCTGCAACAATTAAAACATCAGCATGTTATCAGCGCTCTTCTCATCCTAATCCAAAACATAGAACCCTACCAGCTACTCTGAGGAAAAATTAACTCTGTCCTAACTGGAACCAGGACAAGAATGAAGTTGGCAGAAAGGAGTTTTAGAGACATTTTTTTTCTACATACCCTTTTCCCCCTCTTCATGTTGAAGCAGTGTTCTCTGAAGTCAGAAATCCTGAGCATTTCTGCTGCACTCACAGGGAATGGTTTTGAGACCTGAGAGGCAAAGGGATTCCCTGTGGCTCAGAGCAGAGTGAGGGAGCTGGCTGGACTTGTTCCCAACTGCCCTGAACCTGCAGCTTTTGGACAGCAATCACATTTCTGTTACCTGAAAAGTTGCCAGACACTGCTGAGAGCAAAGGAATCCACTGCCAGTCACTGAGTGCCCAGCCTTTCTCTAGGTACCTGAGCAAGGTCTCAGCATCACAACTCTAGCCAAGGACACCTATCACTCATTTCACCAACCCAACGGCATGTCCTTGCATGCAGCATCTCTCTGCTTCTTTCCTGGGCTTTCAAATAACATGAAGATGCTATGGAAAATATTTGCATCCTGCAGGGCAGCTCACCACTTGAAAGGACACCTCAAGGAGATAGCCAAGTGTCCTAATGATGGTGTCTCATTAAGGGAAAGTCAACTCATTCCCCAGCCTCACAGAATGCATTGTCCGTGATCCTAGGCAGCCCCCCTGCACCACAAAGGAAAATGGGCACATGGCTGGAGAGATGCGCCTCTGCTCTGCTGGAGGTGTGGCTGCAGAGGACGTGCTTCATGCCTTGGAGCCACGGCCACCAGGGCAGGGGTTTTCCTGGGTGGGAGAGGAGACAAAGGGACTTGCTCAGAGGAAGGGCTCTGCACTGATTCGAAAAAAAATATGGTCGTTTCTGATGAATTCTCCTTCTGACAACATTTTTGGTTTTAATTGCTTATCATTCCTTGATCGTATCCCTGGAGGTTTTATTTCCAGGTTTCCCTGTCTCATATCTTAGTCCTGTTTTTGCTCACAGCCCCAACCCAATCCCTGTGCAGTAAGCTTTGCCCTTCAGAAACTTGCCTGTATGCAGGGCACCAGCTAGGGGCACGTGCATCTTTGAAGGTGTAAAACAACATGTCAGAAAGCACTGATGGGTTCAGCAAACTTGATGCTGAACCTGTCCATGAACAAAATGGAGGTTGAAGGCAATTTATCAGCCCCCTCAAAAACCTTCCGATGATCAAAGTTACAGTTCAGGAATCCCAGAGATGTGTTCAAACCTCACAGTTACTTTTCCATTTCATTCTGCAACCTCTCTCCATCCCGTAAGTGTTGGAAAGTGAAAACAAAGCAGAAAATTCCTGCCTTGAAATTCCTCATGAAAAGTCCCCTTGGATACAACCAAGGGTCAGGAAACCCCCTTGGGTTGTGCTGCGGATCTGTGAGCAGGCTGCCCCAGGCAGCAGCCTCCCGCCAGCAGCAGGACCCTGCCCTGCCGGGGGGGCTCCTTCCACCCGCAGCTTCTCCCCGCAGCGCCCTGGGCAGCTCCCCGCGCAGGCTGAGTGCTGAGCCTGGCAGGCGGCAGAGGCCCTGCCCCGGCACACAGCCCCTGGGGCACAGCAGGGACCCTGCTCTGCACCACAGCCCTGGGCACCCCTGCCTGCACCCGCGGCTTCTCCTTCCTCCAGGAGCTGCGGCTGCATTGCCCTCCAGCCAGAGACTTACCGGGGTCAGGGCTGGCAAGTGTTCTCCCCCAGCGAGCTCTGTGCATCCTGCCACTTCTGCCTGCCTTTACCCACTCTGTCTCTGCAGGCAGTGCCCCCAGCCCTGCTGCGCTGGGCACAGGAGCTGCTCCTGGGCAGAGCTGGCTCTCTGCAGCGCTGCCCGCTTGCCAGGAGCTCCCCTTGGGCCCAGGAGCCCGGCCCAGCTCAGCAGCACAGGCCCAGCCCAAGGCCTCCCTTGCTCTGCCCCCCACCAGGCTCCCTGCCCATGGCCCTGGGGCTGCAGGGGAACCTGCTGGGAAACAGCCTGAAGGGATCCCTGGGGTTCCCTCCCTCCCCTGGGCACACACACTTCTTGCTAGCATGCTCATTTCTCCTAGGAGAAAGTGAATTAGCTGTAACAATAACTTCTTCATGTCCCAGTATCAGTTAGGACATGAAGTCATGGTCAGGGACTGATCTCCTTCATCCCCCCTTAAGGAAGGAAGTCAGCAGAGTCAGTCGAGGCATCTCATGCTGCTTGTTATTCCTGGGGTTGGAAGGGGTCTCAGCTCCCTCCCATGTCTGCCACAGATTCACAGGACCCTGGATTCCTCTGGCCTCAGTTCAGGTGTCCACAACATAGGCACCTTAATGCGAATTACTGAGCCACAATAGCTCCTTAGTGGAGATGGAGGACAGGCAGGAGCTGTTCAGATGCAAACATCTGGTGAAATTTGAGGTTGATCCCCTGGGAGTGTGGTGGAGTCATTCCTTTGGGTAACTGAAATGGCAGCAGATGCCACATGTAGGACAACTGAACCTGTCCCTACTCCTTTTGTGCAGAGCAGCCTGCAGAGGCTGTCAGCAGAGCAAAAGGAGTCATGTGTCACAGGGAGAGCTAAACCATTTTCTTCATTTTCTACATGCCCCATGGCTGTAATGGCTGTTGTGTCTCAGACATCTCCACAGGGCCTCAGCTCTCACCAGCAAGGTCTCCCTGCCCTTTGTGCCTTGAGGCAGGACTCTGCAGGGGTACAACAGGTGGTGGGTGGGGACAAAATCAGTGGTTACTTTGCAAACTACACCCTTAACAGTTCATGGGACCTTAGGGCGTGCATCCACGGGTACAGGGAGAGTGTTCTGGCCTGGAGGTACTGGTTCCTTATGATCCCAGGAAGGGATCGGACAGCAGCATTCAGATACTGTAAGGGATAATTTAACTGCTCTTAGAGCTAAGACTGTAAGGAGAGAAGACTATAGATGACCTACTGAATCTGGTGTGACTTCATTCTAGACACAGTACTCCACTGTTAGTTGCAGCTCTCCACTAGATGTTTGCACTGACCCTATGGGATTATTAAAGGGTGAGCGAGTTTTGCTGATCAGTCCTTGGCTCTCCAGTAATGAAGCAGCATGTATATGGTAATCAGGGAGTCTCGGATAGTTCCATATTGCCACTGGTGCACCATTTGGCTAGCTAATGGCACTTTGACCGTGAGCAACTCCGCAACTGAAGGATCCCATTGGGGACCGGGCAAGGTAGAAAACTGTTTAATGTGCATAAATCACCATAAATCACCTCCAGCATGGCCAATTCCATCAGATACGGGCTGCCTCTCTCCCTGGTGGTCCATTTGCCTGGGTGACATACAACATCTTCCTTGAAGGGATACCTTTCCTTTACACCTGACAGGAGTTGCCTCAAGAGAGTGAGGGTGCCCCCTTTCCAATTGCTTTGTCAATGCCCCCTTCCCTGGGGAGGGATCCAGCGGCTTGGCATCCCTGTCCTCTAATTCCAGGCTACTGGCCCTGTTATCCCAGTATCAGATCAGCCAGGTGACAATGTGCTGGCCTAGATGATGGATGAAATCTTTTCGCACATCTCACAGCTCCCCAAGGAACAGTGATCAGGTGCTTACTGATGATTTTATGATATCTCACTCTTCATCCACGTGTTCCTCTGATGGCCCTACTTGGGAGTAGCCTGCCTCATCTTCTTCTTCCTCCTTCCCTGTATGAGTAGGAGCTTCTTTCCTTGCTAAACAAGGTGTTTTTTTCTCACGTATACGTATGACTGATACAGGCACAGGTTGGTTTTGTGGCCCAGTCACAGGGATTGGAGTTGTGTAGATTGCAACTCAGTAACTAAAGGCCAAGCCCCAGCACATTGCAGTGATTTCTGGCTCTTTGGAATTGCCAGGGTGATGACACTCCTTTTTCAAGCATTCTGACATTTTTTTAGGTTTCTGCACTTGTTCAGGGGTGACGTTCCAAGGCATTGCAGGTGCCTACAGTTCTAGGTGCCCGCCCATATCCTCCCACATTCCCTGCCACTCACAATTATCCTGCCTCAAGGCACATCCCTGTGTGGCATTCTAGAAATAGGTTACCCTAACCTTAAACAAAACCTGAAACACATTCAGGAGAAATAAGAATAAGAAGAAGTTGGTTTGAACATCCCAAGGATATTGAAAGTTTTGAAGAGCTATTGTAACTAGCCTGGAGGAGAAAGGGGGAGGTGAAGGAGAAAGGGAGAGGGAAGAATTGGGGAGAAGAAGTGTCCCCCCTCATCCCTCCCATAGATGTCTCCCCGAGGAGAAAAGGTAAAGACTGTTAATTATGAATAGTTTCCGAGAGAAGGTTCCTCAAGTATGGAGGTGACAGCAATGCTGAGTACAACTACCAGATTAGTCTCATGACCAGCAATTTCATCATAACATAAGGTAGCGTTACCCAGTAGAGTAAACTAATAACCGTAAACCAGCCCCCAGAAAGCCCCCAGCACAACAGGGAATACACCGAGTACGTAATGTGCTATCTAACAGAATTCTGAGGCGAAACACAACTACTACACCGAGATTAAAAAATAAATAAAAAAATACACCTTGTGGTCAGCAGCTATGAAGCAGATATAATGCTTGTAACCATTTTATTTTAACATGATATGGTCATATCTGTTATTATCTCAACCCTTTGGGCCCCACGCAGGACCCATTCAGGAAGGAAGGCATCCCACAGGAGAGACCCAGAGAGGGCAGAGATGGATTGTCAAGGAGCGGTGGAGACAAGTGTCATGGACTGACTGCAATCCCCATTCCCCTGCACCACTCAGGGGAAGGAGTTACAAGAGGCTGGATGGGGGGAATGGTGTTTTTAGTTTGCTTGTGGTTCCTGATGGTTGTAGTCCACTGGTAATAGGCAATAAATTCTATTAATCTGCCTATGCTAAGTCTGTCTTGCCGGTGATGATAATTGATGCCCATGACGGTATTTGGTGGGTGACCTCGTGCTCTACCCCAACCCCTGAGCTCTTGTAATCATATTTTCTCCCCCTTTTCCTTGTAGGTTGGAAGTGAAAGCACAGTTGCCGTGGAGTTCACCTGCGTAGCTGGATAACACCACCACAGTAATGGACATGGAAAGGCTTCAGCACCAGGACTGTGGCCACCCAGGGATGGCATCTCAACACCCAAGACATGCTCTGCCAGCCTGGCTGCACAGAAGAGAAGGAACAGAGGTTTCCCTGAAGGGAAGAGGAAGGCTTGATTTCCAACACAGGCATTTCTGGCACATCCCTGAGAGGCCTGGGGGAGCTGCAGGCCACACCAGTCTCTGGGACACCAGAGGTCTTTCCTCCCAGAGACAGATTCCAAAGAGGCACCAGCTCCCAGGGAAACCTGGCCCTGGATTGTCCCCATCAGGAGAAGTCTGAGCCATGCCCAGAGGAGCCCTGTGTCTCAGGGCAGCCCTAGCATTAGGACCCAGGAATCCTGACTGCCACATTGTCTCCTGAGCCCAGAAGGACCCTCAGGCAGGGCTCTTGCAGCAGCCATCAGCCCTATCCAGCCTCCTCCCAAAGCCCTGGACTTGGAGCTCTGGACAGCTGACAGCCCCTGGGGCACCCCTTGGGAAGGGGCTCCTGACACCCTCACCTTTGGAGGAGAGCTGCAGGAGCACTGGGAACATGGAAGTCAGGTCGGAGGTGATGGTCGCATTCCAGCAACCCTCCATCTTGCTTGCTGCTGGCCCTCAGCTCAGGACAAGGGATGCCCGCCCTGGCTCCTCAACCACAGCTCCTCTACAAGGTGCCCCTGCTCCTCCGCCTGTCAGCGAGGGTCGCCCAGTGCAACCTTGCTGCCTGCTGCCCCCACTCCTGGCCACAGAAGGACAGCGGTGGGGAGCACCCAAGCAGTGCCCAGCAGGGACCAGGCCTTGCAGGGAAGTGCCGGCACTGGCGCTGCTCCAGTGAAGATATCCTGGTGATGCAGTGCATCCATCCCCCTGTGACATCCGCACGTGTCATTTGAAGGCCTGGGAGGTCAGCAGCAAGGAGATGGCGCAGGTCGGGAGAGAGACGAGAGATTTCCCTTCTTGTCCTGAGAAACTGTCACCTCCCTTCTGCCCAGTTCTTTTCCACAGGATCCTGACAAATCCACCAGGAACATCTCCAAATGGTGACAAAGGCCATTGGATATAGGAAGTGGAGCGCTGGAGAAGTCACCGCTGTGTTCCTGCCCCAACACACCTCTGATCTTGGAAGCCCTTCCAGGAAGGTGGGGTTTGAGGCTTGTCCTGGGCCTGGGCTTTTTTCAAAAGATGGGAGCGAAGGCACCTGGGATGCAGCAGCCCCTCACCACGCCCGAACTCCTTTTCACTGCAAGTCCCTCACTTGTAGAAGTAGGATGTGTTATATGGATGGAATTGCAGTGCATGCCAGGGCCTTCCTCCCTGGACATCCCACAAGGCTCTGTGCTCTGAGAAGGCCTCAGCAACATCTCCCAGTCTGCCATGCAGGAGGCAGAGGTGGTACAAGAGGGAATGGCAAACGTAATCGCTGTTGATCATCCCCACCTGTCTCGTCTGAAGAATCTGCACCCATCCAGCACAGCCCCCCAAGCTGAGGGACCTGTCCCCCCACACCTCAGCAGCTCTTCCATCCATGTCCCAGCCCCGTGACAGCAGGCGGGGATCCAGCTCCTCCTGCCTGTGCCCCAGGCTGAGGGCATTGGGGCACATCTGGGCTGCAGCACCTCAGCTGTGGCACAAGGGCCAAACTCAGCCTTGTCCCAGATCTTGTGCCCAAGCATGGGCATGCAGAGGCTTTCCTTCACAGCAGAGACATGCTGCCGTGGATGGCAGATGGCCATGGAAGGATGAATGAGGGGCCTGAAGCAGAGCACGCCCTGGTGTTCCTGAGGCCAGAAGGCAACAGGCCTGGGCTGTGCTGCCCTGACAGCAGAGGGCTTTTTGTGGTGTTGGTGCAGCCCTGAGGGCCAGTGCTGGAGCTGGGGCTGATCTCCAGGCGGGAGAAGGGGCTGCTGCCAAAGTCCTTGGCTATGGGCATCCTGTGATCCAGGGACACAGAAAAAATCACTGGGCTGTGTCTTGACTGAGTGAAGGATGGGGGTGAGAAGCAGCAGCAGTGTTTGCAAACACAAGTGGAAACCCCGGTGTGATGTGCCTCATATCCATGCACTGCCTGCCTCTGCTGGATAGAGGAGGGCCAGACCTTGGCTTGCTGCAGCCCTGGGAAGCGGCCACTTGCTCATAAGCACCAGATCTGTCGGAGATGCCATCGGGGTTCCCGTTAAGTACCAGCTATGAATGGCCAGAGCTGTCCTGTGGGTCCTGTGCTGCCCGTGTCAGCTGCATGCTCCAGTGGTGCTGGGCAGCGTTGGCATCTCAGGTAGCACTGCAGGCCTGGAACTGGCTATTACATGGAGCAGCTGCCCTGAACGAGGTTAGGCAATGTAGGGATGTCTGTGAGACAAGTGCCGTTACAGTCACTGGAGATGGAGGGAAAACCAGATGGAGAAGAGGGAGAGAGAGACTCAGGTCTCCCTGTGGCACAGTTCTCCATTGGGTCAGGTGGATGCCTCTACAGGCTGCCCTGAGCCTACTGAGGAGGGACAGGTTTAGTTGTCCTAAATGTGTGCATTTGCTGTCACTTCAGCTGGCCAAAAGTATTCCCCACCAGCCTCAGTGGGATTCCTCCAGGGTAATATTATTGCCCTGTCCCTCAGGGTAGAGCAGGGTAGATACCTGCACATCCCTCTGCCCCCTGACATGTCACCAGGTGTTTGCAGCCCCCTGATTTCCTCCATCTCCATTAATGATGCTGGAGCTGAGACAAGGAGCTCACCTTCAGGTGCCCATGTGGTGTACATTAAAGGGAGGGCAGAGGAATCCCAGTTCCTGTGGGTCTGGGGCAGGCATGGGTGTGAGCTGAGCTCCCTTTTGGTCCCAGTCCTAAAATCCAGCATGAGATGTCTCAAGTGACTCTGCAGAATCCCTTCCCTGAACAGGGAATAAAGAAGAAGATTCCCTGACTTTGTCTCGATATGCAAACTGATAGTGGGACAAGAAGATGTGATTGTTACACTTAATTGGTTTTCTGTTAGGTGAAATGAGCCTGCTGCCAAGTGTGTGTGCCCAGGGGAGGGAGGGAACCCCAGGGATCCCTTCAGGCTGTTTCCCAGCAGGTTCCCCTGCAGCCCCAGGGCCATGGGCAGGGAGCCTGGTGGGGGGCAGAGCAAGGGAGGCCTAGGGCTGGGCCTGTGCTGCTGAGCTGGGCCGGGCTCCTGGGCCCAAGGGGAGCTCCTGGCAAGCGGGCAGCGCTGCAGAGAGCCAGCTCTGCCCAGGAGCAGCTCCTCTGCCCAGCGCAGCAGGGCTGGGGGCACTGCCTGCAGAGACAGAGTGGGTAAAGGCAGGCAGAAGTGGCAGGATGCACAGAGCTCGCTGGGGGAGAACACTTGCCAGCCCTGACCCCGGTAAGTCTCTGGCTGGAGGGCAATGCAGCCGCAGCTCCTGGAGGAAGGAGAAGGCGCGGGTGCAGGCAGGGGTGCCCAGGGCTGTGGTGCAGAGCAGGATCCCTGCTGTGCCCCAGGGGCTGTGTGCTGGGGCAGGGCCTCTGCCGCCTGCCAGGCTCAGCACTCAGCCTGCGCGGGGAGCTGCCCAGGGCGCTGCGGGGAGAAGCTGCGGGTGGAAGGAGCCCCCCCGGCAGGGCAGGGTCCTGCTGCTGGCGGGAGGCTGCTGCCTGGGGCAGCCTGCTCACAGCTCCACAGCACCCAGTAGCATTTCCCAAGCAATTTTTCTTTTTCACAAGAATGATCAAAGAAGGGATTTTCTGCCCTCTTTTTAGTTACCTACTGTACTGGACAGGGAGGGGAATTAAGGAGACACGGAAAAGGAGGTGTCCAGTGTGAGCACATTGCTGAGACTCCTGAGCTGTTAACTTTGATGATCAGTGGGTTTGTGAGCAGCCCCAAAACTGCCTTCAGCCTCTCCTCTTCCTATCGAAAGCTACAGCATCAACTTTGCTGAACCCAGCAGGGCTTTCTGACAGGTCCTTTTCCACCTACAAAGACGCACATCCAGCTAGCCAGTGTCCTGTATACAGGTAGGTTTCTGAAGGGCAAAGATTACTGCATAGAGCTTGGGGTGGTGTGAGAAAAACCCCAATAATTTTCTCAGACAGGATCTTCTGTGAAGCTATTTTATTCGTGATTGCAATGGCGAGTGTCCTGCAGGCAGGAGCACCCTGCAGGATGCAAATCTTTCCCATCGTCTGCTTGCATGATCTAGAAGCCTTGTGTAGTAGAGGAGATGCTACACGCAAGGACATGCTGTTGCGCTGGAGAAATGGATGTTAGGTGTCCTTGGCTAGAGGTGTGGTGCTGAAACCTTGCTCAGGTACCTTCAAAAGGGCTGGGCACTTAAGGATTGGCAGTGGCCTCCTCTGCTCTCAGCAGAGTCTGGCTTCTTTTCAAGTGTAATATGAATGTTATTGCCCTTGGTGCCCAAAATCTGCAAGTGCCGGGCAGCTGGGAACAAGCCCAGCCAGCTCCCTTCACTCTGCACCAAGCCACAGTGAATCCCTTTGCCTCTCAGGTCTCACAGACATTCACTCTGAGTTAAGCAGAAAATCTCAGGATTTCTGACTTCAGAGGACACTGTTGGGGCATGATGAAGGGGATGAGGGTGTGTAGAATAAAAATGGCCCTAAAGCACTTTTCTGCCAACTACATTCTGTAGTTCTGGGAATGCAGATGCAGACATGCCCTTCTGGCTAAGAAATGATTTCATTTGAAAATCAAATGAAAATTCAAAATCTGAAAATAAAACCTTGTCCTGCTGCCATGGTCCTGTACACTCACTGCGCTGGGTCAGGACTGATTCCCTTGAGAGCCCGGGAGCAGAGGCCCTTGCTCCTCATTGCACACTGAACCTTAAAAAATGAAGCTCATGTCATGGAGCTGAATGAAAGATTGCAGTAGAGAAAGAAAAAGCATGGCCGTATGGCTGGGGGAATGGCATAGGTTTCACTCAGAAAAGCCTGTCCTAACATATCATTGTCTTTCCCTTCCTGTGCAGATCCCCATACCAAGAGGCATCAGATGTCCAACAGCAGCTCCATCAGCGAGTTCCTCCTCCTGGCATTCGCAGACACGCGGGAGCTGCAGCTCCTGCACTTCGCGCTCTTCCTGGGCATCTACCTGGCTGCCCTCCTGGGCAACGGCCTCATCCTCACCGCCGTAGCCTGCGACCACCGCCTCCACACCCCCATGTACTTCTTCCTCCTCAACCTCGCCCTCCTCGACCTGGGCTGCATCTCCACCACTCTCCCCAAAGCCATGGCCAATTCCCTCTGGGACACCAGGGCCATTTCCTATGCGGGATGTGTTGCACAGCTCTTTCTGTTTGTCTTTTTGATGTCAGCAGAGTATTCTCTTCTCACCATCATGTCCTACGACCGCTACATTGCCATCTGCAAGCCCCTGCACTATGGGAGCCTCCTGGGCAGCAGAGCTTGTGCCCAGATGGCAGCAGCTGCCTGGGGCAGTGGGTTGCTCAATGCTCTGCTGCTCACTGGCAATACATTTTCCCTGCCCCTCTGCCAAGGCAATGCTGTGGACCAGTTCTTCTGTGAAATCCCTCAGATCCTCAAGCTCTCCTGCTCACATTCCTATAGCAGGGATCTTAGAGTTCTCACATTTAGTAGTTTTCTCTTTTTGGGGTGTTTTGTTTTCATTGTGCTGTCCTATGTGCATATCTTCAAGACTGTGCTGAGGATGTCCTCTGAGCAGGGACAGCACAAGGCCTTTTCCACGTGCCTCCCTCACCTGGCTGTGGTCTCCCTCTTTATCAGCACGGCCATGTTTTCCTACCTGAAGCCCCCCTCCATCTCCTCCACATACCTTCATCTGGTAGTGGCAGTTCTGTATTCGGTTGTACCTCCAGCATTGAACCCCTTCATCTATAGCACGAGAAACAAGGAACTCAAGGGTTCATTTAGGCAAATGATTTTGCGGATGTTTCTGAATAATGATAAATTTTCCCTCTTTTTCCGTAAATAACCTCCTCAGTCATCTCCTCGCAGGTCTGCTCCTTGTTTTATTATGATTATTGTTATTGTTATTTTCCATGTCATTAACATTTATTATGTTTTCAGGTAAATGTTTGCAGTCCGTCGAATTCTACTGAGGAAGGAAACCACAGTGTTTACACTTCAGACTAGAAGTGTATGTCTTACAGTAGGTTAGCACTGACTCTTAGCATCTGTGAAATAAAACAGGATTTCCACAATGAAGTGCCTGAAGACTTGGCTCTTCTTTCAAGGAGGTGCCAAGAACATAGCTGAGGAGCCGCACCCCAAAAACCTCTTGCTCTATTGACTGGGGTGAAAAACAGCTCATTGCCAAACCGTGTGGAGTGAGACACCAAGGGTAGGATTTAAGAGTAACCTGTTGGTTGTCTGATGACAGTGGAGATGGTGAACGGTCACTGAGGTACATCTCCATAGCTGTCCCACATGTGGCAGGGAAGAGGACGTCCTCCAGGAGAGCAACGTGGAGCTGCCTGGAGAGTCCAGGGGTTCTCCATTGGCAGCACGTGCCAAGGGTGGGCAGTGACTGGAGCCCCACAGAGTGAGAGATCACCCAAGGTGGAGTCACCCACACAGGTGGACGACCAAATTTAGATGCATGGTGGTGCAGCCCCACCTCTCTGGGCCACTCTGTAATCTCAGGCTTGCCATTGTTACAACTGCAGTGAGTTGGGATGATTAGGCACTCCCTATCTGCGCCTGGAACTCCTGGATACCCAAACTGTACAATCTTGAAGGTACTGGAGTAGTACAGTTGGTGGGCAACACCAGAGTTACCCAACCTGAATTGGGGCCAGGTTGTGGCCAGGCCAGGTATGCGTGTGGTCGGCTGTGTCCATGCCTTGTGTGCACATCTCTGTGTGCGTATGTGATGGTGTGTTTGTGTCTGCCTGTGTGTGTGTGTATTTGCCAGTGTGCACCACAGTGTTGAGACTTCTGAGGCAACTTCTCCAGGTTCCTTATGCAAGAAGAAGCTGGGCTGGATCTTCGGACTGAGGGACGTTCTTTGAGGGCACCACAGACACAGAGAAGGTGAAAGGGGTGTTAGCATGTTATCAAGATGCTCCCTTTTCCTGTGCAGCATGCTAAGGCATCCAGTCATGGACAGAGCCAAGGAGAGGGCTCGTCCTTCCTGTGGTCGCAGCTGCATTTCACTCACAGAATCACAGAATCACAGAATGGCCGAGGTTGGAAGGGACCTCTGAAGATCATCTAGTCTAATCGCCCTGCCAAGCAGTATCACCTAGTGCGTGTTGCACAGTATGGCATCCAGACAGGTTTTGAATATCTCCAGAGAAGACTCCACCACCTCTCTGGGCAACCTATTCCAGTGCTCTGTCACCCTTACAGTAAAGAAATGTTTTCTCATATTCAGCTGGAACTTCCTCTGTGTCAGTTTGTGCCTCCTGCCTCTTGTCGTGTTGCTGGGCACCGCTGAAAAGAGTCCGGCCCTATCCTCTGGACACCCTTCCCTCAGATAATTGTACACATTGGTTAAGATTCCCTCTCAGTCTTCTCTTTTCCAGGCTAAAGAGTTCCCTCAGCCTGTCCTAGTACGACAGGTGCTCCAATTCCTCTAATCGTCTTCATAGACCTCCTCTGGACTTCCATGTCCCTCTTTTACTGGGGGAGCCCAGAAATGGACGCACTATTCCAGGCGTGGCCTCACGAGGACTGAGTAATAATTGGTGCCTGTAACAATGCACGGAGGATGATCTCATCTTCTTATCTCAACCCTCAGGCTCTTTTCGTCATATTTTCTCCCCCTTTTCCTTGTATGTGGGGATACGAAAGAGCGGTTGTGGTGGAGTTCAGATGCATAGCAGGATAAAACCACCCCCGCAGGGACATGGAAAGGGTTCAGCACCAGGACTGTGGCCATCCAGGGATGGCATCTGAGCATCCACGACATGCTCTGCCAGCCTGGTGGCACCGAAGGGAATGTAAAGAGGTTCCCCTGAAGGAGAGAAGTAGAAGGGGAAGGCTTGATTTCCCAACTCAGGCATTTCTGGCACATTCCTGAGACAGCTGTTGGAGCTGCAGGCCACACCAGTCTCTGGGACACTGGACGTCTTTCCTCCCAGAAATAGATCCCAAAGAGGCACTAGCTCCCAGGGGAACCTGGTCTTGCGTTGCCCCCCATCACAAGGAGTCTGAGCCATGCCCAGAGGAGCCCTGAGGCTCAGGACAGCCCTAGCATCAGGACCAAGGAATCCTGACTGCCACATTGTCCCCTGAGCCCAGAGGGACACTCAGGCAAGGCTCTTGCAGCAGCCACCAACCATGTCCACTCTCCCCCCAAAGCCCAGGACTTGCAGCTTTGGACAGCTGACAGCCCCTGGGTCACCCCTTGGGAAGGGGCTCCTGACACCCTCACCTTTGGAGGAGAGCTGCAGGAGCACTGGGAACATGGAAGTCATGTCGGAGGTGATGGTCACCCTCCAGCAGCCCTCCATCTCGCTTGCTGCTGGCCCTCAGCTCAGGACAAGGGATGCCCGCCCTGGCTCCTCAACCACAGCTCCTCTGCAAGGTGCCCCTGCTCCACCTGTCAGCGAGGGTCGCCCAGTGCAACCTTGCTGCCTGCTGCCCCCACTCCTGGCCACAGAAGGACAGCGGTGGGGAGCACCCAAGCAGTGCCCAGCAGGAACCAGGCCTTGCAGGGAAGTGCCGGCACTGGCGCTGCTCCAGTGACGATATCCTGGTGATGCAGTGCATCCCCCTGTGACATCAGCATGTGTCATTTGGAGGCCTGGGAGGTCAGCAGCATGGAGATGGCACAGCTCAGGAGAGAGACGAGAGATTTCCCTTTTCTGTCATGAGAAACAGTCACCTCCCTTCTGCCCAGTTCTTTTCCACAGGATCCTGACAAATCCATCAGGAACATCTCCAAATGGTGACAAAGGCCATTGAATATAGGAAGTGGAGTGCTGGAGGAATCACCACTGTGTTCCTGCACCAATATGCCTCTTGTTTGGAGCCCTTCCAGGAAGGTGGGGTTTTCACCTTCTCCTTGGCCTGGGCTTTTTTCAAAAGATGGGAGCGAAGACACCTGGGATGCAGCAGCCCCTCACTGTGCCTGAACTCCTCTTCTGCATGAATCTGGGCTCTCTCTTACAGCCTGACCAAGTCTCTCATTTCAGGAGACCTGTGGCATGCTGAAGGCAGGACTACCGTCCCTGACTGTACTGCACAGAGATACACGTGGTCCTGTGTCAGCTGGACTATGCTGCAAGCGAACCCTGCTGGATCATGTGGAGCTGATCATGGTGTCCCGGCCATTAGCTGCCATGTCTGCAACCAGAGCCCCAGAAGAGGAGAGGCGCATCTCTGCGGACATGCTCCCCTTTCCTCTTGCATGACAGAGGGGATGCCAGTGACTGCCCAGCAGTTCCCATCCCTGGGGGCTGTGCACAGCTGGGTGAGGCTCTCGGGGGGGGTTTCTCTGCCTCTTTTTCTTCCTCAGAGTGAGCACCGTGATATTTCCCCACATTTCTCCACCCGTTCATGCTGCTCCTGCTATTGTGTTTAGGCTCTCTAGGGATGGGGGTTTCAGGTGCAGTTCCAAAAATGACCCTGAACATCCTGCCACAGATGTGTCGGCACAGCAATGAGGTGTTCTGTCCCATCTGACTTGTGGGGCCACAGGCAATGCAGTGCAAGGGGGGGGGGGGTAACATGCCAACTGTCCCTGCACAAGACCTAGAGTGCCTTTCTCCTGGGATCATAATGAACCAGGACCTCCTGGTCACAGCCAAGAATTCTTCAATGTAGGCCCTACTGTCCCACGGACTATAAGGATGTAGTTTGCAAAGTACCAGTGATTTTATCACCACCCAGCACCTCTTGTACCCAGGCAGAGTCCTGTGTCAGGGCATAAAAGGCAGGCAGACCTTGCTGGTGTTAGATGAGGCCATGTGGACATGTCCATGACATAACAAACTAATTCTCAGAGAAGATGTGATTGTTATACATAATTCTTTTTCTGCAAGGAGAAATGAGCCTGCTGTGAAGAAGTGTGTGTGCCCAGGGGAGGGAGGGAACCCCAGGGATCCCTTCAGGCTGTTTCCCAGCACGTTCCCCTGCAGCCCCAGGGCCATGGGCAGGGAGCCTGGTGGGGGGCAGAGCAAGGGAGGCCTTGGGCTGGGCCTGTGCTGCTGAGCTGGGCCGGGCTCCTGGGCCCAAGGGGAGCTCCTGGCAAGCGGGCAGCGCTGCAGAGAGCCAGCTCTGCCCAGGAGCAGCTCCTCTGCCCAGCGCAGCAGGGCTGGGGGCACTGCCTGCAGAGACAGAGTGGGTAAAGGCAGGCAGAAGTGGCAGGATGCACAGAGCTCGCTGGGGGAGAACACTTGCCAGCCCTGACCCCGGTAAGTCTCTGGCTGGAGGGCAATGCAGCCGCAGCTCCTGGAGGAAGGAGAAGCCGCGGGTGCGGGCAGGGGTGCCCGGGCTGTGGTGCAGAGCAGGATCCCTGCTGTGCCCCAGGGGCTGTGTGCCGGGGCAGGGCCTCTGCCGCCTGCCAGGCTCAGCACTCAGCCTGCGCGGGGAGCTGCCCAGGGCGCTGCGGGGAGAAGCTGCGGGTGGAAGGAGCCCCCCCGGCAGGGCAGGGTCCTGCTGCTGGAGGGAGGCTGCTGCCTGGGACAGCCTGCTCCATAGCGCAAGCAGGATGTATCCAAGGGGACATCGCAAGAGAAGACAAAAGGCAGGGGTTAGCACCTTGAATCTCTGCTTTCCTGAGTCTCTGCTTTCATTTTTTTCTTCTTTGTCTCAGCCAGAATAGAAATAGAGGCTCTTATTTCCAAGAAGAGCCTGAGGCTCCTGAAGCATCACTAGGAGGTTATAAGGATCACAGCAAGTCCCTTTCCTGCCCTTCAGGCCATAGAAAGCTCCATGACCACATGTGGCGTCCTCCCCAAACCCGAACCTGGCGGCGGCGGTTCTGTACTCCACTCCGTGCCATCCCTGCACTGCAGACGAGACGTCTTCCCCTGAGCAGCCGTGTTGTATGCTCTCCCATCCAGCAAAGCCTCTGCCCCCACAATCATGGGGTCTCTAACTGTTAGCCTCTTGGCTGCCCAGCCTTCAGAACAAGAGGACACTCCCAGTGCTCACCTCTCACTCTCATTCTTGCTTTCCTCAGCAGAAGCACTGGAACATTTCTTTGTTTCCCCTCCCATTCATCCTGCCCTTATTATTCTCCTCAGACTCTCTGGGCAGCGGGATTAAAGCCAGAGCTCAAACACCAGAACAGTGAGTCCTGCTCTGGAGATGTGTCACTGGGAGCAAAGTGCCCAAGCTGTTCTAGCCAAAATGGCTCAGGGCACTGCAGTGCCTAGTGCCAGGAAATGAGTTGGCTCTGTTCAGGTCACTCTGGTTAAAGGTGATCCAGCAGTGTCCCTGGGGTTATCCTGCTGGAGGATGTTGAACCGCCTTTCTTTATTATAGATGCACTACATCTGAACAAAAGTATGTGTTTCAGAACGTTCCTTTCCCAGAACGTTCAGTTCCTTTCCCAGGAACACACTGCTGCACAGCAGGGCAGAGTCCTTGAGAGCTCATGGGCAGAGGCCGCTGCTCCAAACAGTGCACAGCCAGCACAAACCAGAGCTCCAGCCAGAGAGGAGAATGAAGCTGCTGCTGAGAAAGCATGTGTTTGTGACTGATAGGAACAACATCGTCACTGTTCGAGCTGCATTGGGGATCATAATTCATATGCAGCTCAAACAGTGACGATGTTGTTCTTATTGCTCAGGTATGTGCATGAACAAAAAGCATCCATGTTCCCTCCTAACTTTTGGGCCTCTAAAGTGTGTTGGGGAAGGAAGGAACTCTCCCTTCAGGACACCACATCTAAGGATATTTGACTCTTCACATGGGGCTTCTGCTGGGCTGCAGGCTGCCATGCTCAAGGGTACAGCTCTGCCCTAGCAGCTCTGTGTTATCTAGCAGCTCCATGGAGAAGAGACATCAGTCCTAAGGCCATAGAAATGCTGCTGCATGGCTGTATGTGGGCAGCTGCTGTGATCCCTCTGTGTCTGTGGTGAAGAGCAGAGAGCTGAGATCTTCCTCAGGTATGATGAAATGGGTGAGGTGTTTGGAGATCTGCCCTTTGAACCTGGATTCCTCTGCTCTCAGCAGCATCCAGGTTATTTTCAGGGAAACAGCTGAATGTGACCATCCTCCGGAGGTGCCTGTACAGAGCAGCTGAGACCAAGACTGATGGATACACCAGCTGCCCCCACTCTGCCCTGAGGGACAGTCATGCTGAAAAATCTTTGATAGCTCAACTGTATTCTATCTGAGAAAAGCCCATGTTGTCATCTACCTAACTCTGTAGGGCAGGACTCCCTCCTCCAGAGCACCTCTGATCCTGGTGGTACCGTCAGTCAGCACCAATCACAGCTCATGAAAGGGACCTGCAAAGGCTTTCCTGGAAGGGCAGAGGCAGTCGGGGAGGTTTCTACAAGAAATGGAGTAGGTTTGATCACAGAGTTCTGTCCTAATGTTTTCCTGTTTTTTCCTCCTCAGACAGCTCTCCATACCCAGATTACTTCCCTTGCTCTGATCTAAAAGACAGAGTTGTTGCCTTGCAGGACCCACAAGATTTCACCTGGAGTGCAACAGAAATGCAAAGGGTTTCCATAGTCACTGCTCCCAGTAGCACTCTCATGCACCTCCAAGCAGGGCTGTAGAAAGACACTTGCAGAGGTCTTCCTTAAAGGGAAACATCATTTCTGAGGTTTAAGAAGAAACGGAGTACATTTTGCTCACACAGTCTAGCCTGACATTTTGCTGTATTTTCTTTCTCAGACAGGTCTCCATGCCCAGAGGAATCAAATGTCCAACAGTAGCTCCATCACCGAGTTTCTTCTCCTGGCATTCACAGACACGCGGGAGCTGCGGCTCCTGCACTTCGCGCTCTTCCTGGGCATCTACCTGGCTGCCCTCCTGGGCAACGGCCTCATCCTCACCGCCGTAGCCTGCGACCACCGCCTCCACACCCCCATGTACTTCTTCCTCCTCAACCTCGCCCTCCTCGACCTGGGCTGCATCTCCACCACTCTCCCCAAAGCCATGGCCAATTCCCTCTGGGACACCAGGGCCATTTCCTATGCAGGATGTGCTGCACAGGTCTTTTTCTTTTTCTGTTTGTTTTTAGCAGAGTTTTCTGTTCTCACCATCATGTCCTATGACCGCTACGTTGCCATCTGCAAGCCCCTGCACTACGGGACCCTCCTGGGCAGCAGAGCTTGTGCCCAGATGGCAGCAGCTGCCTGGGGCAGTGGGGTTCTCTATGCTCTGCTGCACACTGCCAATTCATTTTCACTGCCACTCTGTGGAGGAAATATCCTGGACCAGTTCTTCTGTGAAATCCCCCAGATCCTCAAGCTGTCCTGCACAGACTCCTACCTGAAGGAAGTTTGGCTTCTACTGGCTGGTTTCTGTTTAGCATTTGTCTGTTTTGTTTTCATCATACTGTCCTATGTTCAGATCATCAGGGCCGTGCTGAGGATGCAATCTGAGCAGGGCCGGCACAAAGCCTTTTCCACGTGCCTCCCTCACCTGGCCGTGGTCTCCCTGTTCCTCAGCACTGGCTTTTTCGCCTACCTGAAGCCTCCCTCCATCTCCTCCCCATCCCTGGATCTGGTGGTGGCAGTTCTCTATTCAGTCATGCCCCCAATATTCAATCCTCTCATCTACAGCATGAGAAACGAGGAGCTCAAGCGTGCTATCAGGAAAGTGATTACATGGATTTTTCTTAAGATTGATAATTTTTTCCCCTTTCTCCACAAATGACTTTGCTTGTTTTCCGTTGCAGGCCTGCATGGTACTTACTTTCATTCTCATTATTTTATAATTGTCTTCAATGTCATTTCCAACTATTTCTTTCTTAGAAAAAAAGTATTTATTCATCCCTCATCTCCTGAGGTATGAAACTGCTCTGTTTACTCTGGACATTATTTGACTACCTGTTTGTCAGCACTCTCCCTTGGCATCTGCTTAATAAAACAGGATCTTCCCCAATGCACTACCTGAAATCATGCCTCTTCTTTCAAAGCTGTTGCCAGCAATAGGGTTGAGCATTGGGGTCGTTTCACACTGATGGGCAGCTCAACTCCACCACTCTTTCACCCCCGCTCCTGAAAGAAGTAGATGGAGAAAACAGAGTGGAAAAGGGCTCCAGGGCTGTTTTAAAGGACAGTCAGATCAGTCACCAATTGCAGTCATGTGCAAAGCAGACTCAGTGTAGGGAGATTAAGATAATTTATTGAGCATTACTAACAGTCTGGAGCAGTGTGTAATGGGTCTGGCTGGGATGTTAACTTTCCCTGCAGCAGCCCATACAGTGCTGTGCTCTGCACTTGTAGCTAGAACAGCACTGCTATCACACCAGCGTCGTGTCTGCTGCTGAGCAGTGCTGGCACAGCATCAGGACTCTCTCTAACCCTCCCAGAGCCAGCAGGCTAGAGGTGGGCAAAAAGTGAAAAAGGAACATCACCAGGGAAGCCGACCTAAACCAACCAAAGGAATATTCCATTCCATATGATGTCACACTCAGCAATAAAAGGTGGAAAAAGGAAGCAGAGGGGAGGGGTGGGCTCTCGTTGCAAAAACGTCTGTCCTCCTGAACAATGGCTACGTGCGTTGAGGCCCTGCTTCAAGGATGTGAGCATTGCTCATTTGTGGGAAGTAGAGAGCAATTTCTTTCCTCTGCACTCCCTTTACACAGCCTTTATTTTTTTTTTTTTTTCCTTTTCCCCTCCCTTTTCCCCTTTCCCTTTTTTCCCTTTAGTTAAATGGTCTAATTAGTAATAATCTTTCCTTAATAATTATTTGTCCTGGTTTCAGCTAGGATAGAGTTAATATTCCTCCTAGTAGCTGGTAGGGTGCTGTGTTTGGGATTTAGGATGAGAATAATGTTGATAACACACTGATGTTTTAATTGTTGCAGAGCAGTGCTTACACTAAGCCAAGGACTTTTCAGCTTCTCGCTCTGTCCTGCCAGCGGGCAGGCTGGGGGTGCAGCAGGAGCTGGGAGGGGACAGACCCAGGACAGCTGACCCCAACTGGCCAAAGGGGTATTCCATACCATCTGACACCATGCTAAACAATATATAGGGGTGGCTAGCAGGGGTGGGGGGACTGGCTGCTCGGGGATAGGCTGGGCATCGATCAACGGGTGGTGAGCAATTGCATTGTGCATCACTTGTTTCGTACACATTATTATTAGTAATACTATTATTATTATTATTATTATTATTATTATTATTATTATTATTTTCTGTCCTAATAAACTGTCTCTATCTCAACCCACAGGCTTCATTTTCCTGTTTCTCTCCCCTATTCCAGAGAGGGAGAGAGAAGGGTGAACGAATGGCTGTGTGGTGTTTAGCTGCCAGCCGGGTTAAACCACAACAGTCCTTTTTGGCACCCAACGTGGAGCCTCGAAGGGTTCAGATAATGACAGATCTGACCAGAGTGTGTTAAACTAAAATTGGTATAAGTATTAAGTATTATATTCACTGCACCAAGCCTGTCTGAATTTAAGAAGAGATTGGACTGTGCACTTAGTCACATGGTCTAAACTTTTGGGCAGACCTGTGCGGTGCCAGGAGTTGAACTTGATGATCCTTATGGGTCCCTTCCAACTTGGGATGTTCTATGATTCTATGATTCTATTAGACCTGCTGAATATTTGCTAGTCACAATGCTGATTGCTTTGATTTCGGGTCTGCTGTGCCTGTTTTCCAAACTGAGTTATATAGCACATTACTTACTGTATGTGTTCCCTGTTGTGCTGTTTATCCTTTCCAGGACCTGGTTTAAGATCATTATTTTACTGTGTGGTGTAACACTGGCTTATGATATGATGAAATTTCTGATCGTGACCCTAACCTGGTATTTGTACTCAGCACTGTCGTTGACTCTATACTTTGGAAACCATATCTCAGAAACTATTAACAATTATACCTATTGCCTTTTTTCTTCAGAGAGCCAGTCTATGGAGGGGACAGGGGGAGATATTTTTTCCTACTTGTTCACTCTCCCTTTGTCCTTCACCCTCCTCTTATCCTCTGGGCTAGTTACGATAGTTCTTCAAGATTTTGAATATCCTTGGGATATTCAGACCAGCACGTTCTTATTGTTATGTCTCCTGAATGCACTTCAGATTTTGTTTAAGGTTAAACAACTACTTAGGAATGCCATCCAGAGATCTGTCCTGAGGCAGGATAGTCACGAGTGGCAGGGAGTGTGGGAAGATATGGGCAGGTTTCTAGGGCAGTGGGCACCTCCAGTGCTTTGGAAATTCACCCCTGAACAACTGCAAAATCCTAAAAAACTGGTAGAATGCTTGAAAAAGGGGTGTCATCACTCTGGCAATTCCAAAGAGACGTAAATCACTGCAATGTGGTGGGGTCTGGCCTATGCCTATCGAGTTGCAATCGATGTTACTATAAACCTAGTGACAGACCCTGCGGCGACTCCAAGTCCTGTGACAGGCCCAATGGCCATGCCAACCTCTGCAGCCACTCCAACCCCTGTGATGGACCCTGTGGCCACCTCAGCCCCTGCAGCCACTCCAACCTCTGCAGCCACTTTAGCCCCTGCGACCTCTCCAGCTCCAGCCTCTCCAGCCCCTGTGGCTGCTCCAGCCCCTGCGGCCTTTCCAGCTCCTGCAGCCTCTTCAGCTCCTGCAGCCTCTCCAGCTCCTGCAGCCACTCCAGCTTCTGTGGCCTCTCCAGCTCCTGCGGCCGCTCCAATCCTTGTGATGGGCCCAGCGGTCATTCCAGCTCCTGTGACAGGCCCAGCTGTCATTCCAACCCCTGTGGCAGGCCCAGCGGTCGTCCCAGCTCCTGTGGCAGGCCCAGCAGTTGTTTCAAACCCTGTGGCGGGCTTAGCGTTTGTTCAAACCCCTGTGGCGGGCCCTGCAGTTGTCCCAACCCCTGTGGCTGGCCCAGAGTTTATTCCAACCCCTGTGACAGGCCCTGTGGCTGGGTCAGAGAAATGAACTGTAGCAGTGCATGTTGCTCCTGTAACCAAGGTGAAAAAATGGTATAGAGAGTCAGATCATTTAGAATGCAGAAAAACTCCTATTAAGACTAAGTATGGAGAAGACAAGGCAGGGCCATCAGAGAAACAAGAGGCTGAAGATGAAGATGTTGCAAAAACAACAGTATCTAGCTGAAACCTATACCAGAGTGAGCTATGAGATGTGAAAAAAGATTTCGGTCACTGTATAGGTGAGCAGTTAGTCACCTGGCTGCTCCAGTGCTGGGACAACAGAGTCAATTGTCTGGAATTAGCGGGCAGGGAAGCCAGGTGGCTGGAATCCCTTGCTAGAGATGCAGGCATTGACAAAGCAATTGGAGATGGAGCAACAGGCTACAGCCTCTGGAGGCGTCTCCTGTCAGATGTGAAGGAAAGGTATCCCTTCAATGAAGAACTTGTATGTCTACCAGTGGACCACTAGGGAAAAGGGAATCGAGTACCTGAGGGAATTAGCTGTACGGGAGGTGATTTATAGAGACCGAGACAACGAACAAATATCCACAGGTCCAGATGAAGTCAAGTGTTCATGACCCATGTGGTGGAAGTTTGTGCAGAGTGCACCATCATCATACGCCAGCTCATTGGCAGTAATGGCCTGGAAAGAAGATGAGGAACCCACAGTGGATGAATTGACTAAACAATTCCAGCAGTACGAAGAAAGTATCTCCTCTTCCCTACAGGCCTGCATCTCGGCTGTGGAGAAACTTTCTGAAAGTGTCAATCAACTAAAAGAGAATACTTTGGAGAAACTTTCTGAAAAGGTCCACCAACTTGAAGAGAGATTATTTTCCTCCCCACCTGTACAAGCCAGAGTCTCAGCTATCAGGGGTAAGCGTCCATCCATGCAAGGAAGATGATACAGTGGGCACACACCCCGTGCCACCCTGTGGTTCTACCTACGTGACCACGGAGAGGACATGAGAAAATGGGATGGAAAATCTACTGCGACCCTAGAGGCACGGGTACATGAGTTGCAAAAGAAAACAATTGGGAAAAAGGGGTTCTCTGAGAAGCTTGCTGCTCCAACTTCCAGCAGGCAGTCCTTCAGACACAGAAATAAAGATTCTGACCAGGATTAGAGGAGCCCTGCCTCCAGCCAGGGGGAGGAAAGGGACAATCGAGTTTATTGGACTGTGTGGATTCGATGGCCTAGCATGTCAGACGCACAGAAGTATAAGGCTTCAGTAGACACCGGTGCACAGTGTACTGTAATGCCATCAGGCTATAAAAGGCCTGAACCCATCTGTATTTATGGGGTGATGGGGGGATCCCAGCAGTTAACTGTACTGGAGGCTGAAGTGAGTCTAACTGGGAATGAGTGGCAAAAGCACCATATTGTGACTGGCCCAGATGCTCCATGCATCCTTGGCATAGACATCTCAGAAGAGGATATTTCAAGGACCCAAAAGGGTTCTGCTGGGCTTTTGGCATAGCTGCCTTAGAGACAGAGGACATTAAACAGTTGTCTACCTTGCCTGGTCTCTCAGAGGACCCTTCTGTTGTGGGGCTGCTGAGGGTTGAAGAACAGCAAGTGCCAATCGCTACCACAACTGTGCACCGGCAGCAATATCTCACCGAGACTCCCTGATTCCCATCCATAAGCTAATTCATCAACTGGAGAGCCAAGGATTGATCAGCAAGACTCATTCACCTTTTAATAGTCCCATATGGCCAGTGCGAAAGTCTAATGGTGAGTGGAGACTAACAGTGGACTATCGTGGCCTGAACAAAGGCACACCACCGCTGAGTGCTGCAGTGCCGGACATACTAGAACTCCAGTACAAACTGGAATTGAAGGCAGCCAAGTCGTACGCCAGAACTGATATCACTAATGCATTTTTCTCCATCCCCCGAGCAGCAGAGTGCAGACCACAGTTTGCTTTCACTTGGAGGGGTGTCCAATACACCTGGAATCGACTGGCCCAGGGCTGGAAACAGCCCTACCATTTGCCATGGACTGATCCAGACTGCCCTGGAACCGGGGGAAGCTCCTGAACACCTGCAATACATTGATGACATCATCATGTGGGGCAACACAGCAGAAGAAGTATTTGAGAAGGGGACAAAAATAATTCAAATCCTTCTGAAAGCTGTTTTTACCCCAAAACAAAACAAAATAAAGTCAAAGGACCTGCACGAGAGATCCAGCTTTTAGGAATAAAATGGCAAGATGGATGTCGTCAAATCCCAATGGATGCGATCAACAAAATAACAGCTATGTCTCCGCCAACTAGCAAAAAAGAAACACAAACTCTCCTAGGTGTCATGGGGTTTTGGAGAATGCATATTCCAAATTACAGTCTGATTGTAAACCCGCTCTACCAAGTAACCCGTAAGAAGAATGATTTCAAATGAGGCCCTGAGCAACGACAAGCCTTTGAACAAATTAAGCAGGACTTAATTTGTTAAGGACTTAAGCAGGACTGTTGTTCATGCAGTAGCCCTTGGGCCAGTCCGAACAGGACCAGATGTAAAGAATGTGCTCTACACTGCAGCCAGGGAGAATGGTCCCACCTGGAGCCTCTGGCAGAAAGAGCCTGGGGAAACTTGAGGTCGACCCCTAGGGTTTTGGAGTCGGGGATACAGAAGATCTGAGGCCCGCTACACTCCAGCCAAAAAGGAAATATTGGCAGCATATGAAGGAGTTCGATCTGCTTCAGAAGTGGTTGGTACTGAAGCGCATCTCCTCCTGGCACCCTGACTGCTGGTACTATGCTGGATGTTCAAAGGAAGGTTCCCCTCTACACGTCATGCAGCTGATGCTACATGGAGCAAGTGGGTTGCACTGATTAGAGAAGGACTCTTTACTCACATAGATAATGATAGGACAAGGGGATATGGTTTTAAACTAAAAGAGGGGATATTCAGATTAGAGGTTAGAAGGAAATTTTTCACTCAGAGGATAGTGAGGCACTGGAACAGGTTTTCCACAGAGGTATCTGGGTAGATGGGGGCAGAGCAGTGGATGTCATCTACCTTGACTTTAGCAAGGCTTTCGATGCTGTCTCCCATTACATCCTGATAGCAAAGCCGAGAAAGTGTGGGATAGAGGAGTGGACAGTTAGGTGGGTTAAGAACTGGCTGACTGGCCAATCTCAGAGCGTGGTGATCAGTGGTGCAGAGTCCGGCTGGAGACCTGTGACTAGCGGCATTCCCCAGGGGTCGGTGCTGGGTCCGGTCTTGTTCAACATCTTCATCGATGACCTTGATGAGAGAATAGTGTCTGCCCTCAGCAAGTACGCCGATGACACAAAGCTGGGAGGAGTGGCTGACACGCCAGAAGGCTGTGCTGCCATTCAGCGAGACCTGGACCGGCTGGAGAGATGGGCAGGAAGAAACCAAATGAGGTTTAATAAGAGCAAGTGTAGAGTCCTACACCTGGGAAGGAACAAACGGACGTATCAGTACAGGCTGGGGGATGACCTGCTGGAGAGGAGCTCTGAGGAGAAGGACCTGGGGGTTCTGGTGGATGACAGGTTGACCATGAGCCGGCAGTGTGACCTCATGGCCAAGAGGGCCAATGGGATCCTGGCGTGCATTAAAAGAAGCGTGGCCAGCAGGTCAAGGGAGGTGATCCTCCCCCTCTACTCTGCCCTGGTCAGGCCTCACCTGGAGCACTGTGTCCAGTTCTGGGCTCCCCGGTACAAAAAAGACAGGGTTCTCCTGGAAAGAGTCCAGCGGAGGGCCACAAAGACGATATGGGGCCTGAAGCATCTTCCCTACGAGGAAAGGCTGACCTGGGTCTGTTCAGCCTGGAGAAGACTTAGAGGGGATCTCCTCAATGTGTATAAATACCTAAGGTGTGGGAGACAAAGGGATTTGGCCAACCTCTTTTCAGTGCTTTGTGGGGATAGGACAAGGGGTAATGGCCACAAGATAGAGCACAGGAAGTTCCGCACTAACATGCGAAAGAACTTCTTCACAATGAGGGTGACGGAGAACTGGAACAGGCTTCCCAGGGAAGTTGCAGAGTCTCCTTCTCTGGAGATATTCAAGGCCCGTCTGGACGCCTACCTGGGCAGCCTGCTCTAAGGAACCTGCTTTGGCAAGGGGGTTGGACCCGATGATCTTTCGAGGTCCCTTCCAACGCCTTCGATTCTGTGATTCTGTGATTCTGTGATTCTGTATTGGATGCCCCACCCCTGCAGGTCTTCAAGAGCAAGTTAAATGAAGTCCTGAGCAAACCAGATCCACTGGGAGGTGTCACTGCCTATGGCAGGGGGGTTGGAACTAGATGATCTTTGAGGTCCTTTCCAACCCAGGCCAATCTATGATTCCATAATTCTATGACTGGTTAAAAATAATTTTAAAACTTGGTATGCAGCAGGACAAGAATAACATTATTTCTATCAATAAAAATTTTTCTTAAAATATTAATAAAAATATACTTAAAGAAATCATTCTATCAGTTTCCCAAATAACCAGCTAGTCCTGTTAAGATTATTTCTAATATTACATTTTGATAATAAGTATAATGACGAAAATGATATGATAATAATCACAATAATGAAGTCGTTATTGATGATGAAGAACTCTATATAGAAATATTTTCCTCACTGCATATTTGAGCTCCTGATTCCTCATGCTGTAGATGAGAGGGTTCACTGCTGGAGGCAACACTGAGTACAGAAAAGACACCACCAGGTCCAGTGACTGGGAGGTGATGGAGGGAGGCTTCAGGTAGGCAAACAAGCCAGTGCTAACAGTCAGAGAGACCACAGCAAGGTGAGGGAGGCACGTGGAAAAGGCTTTGTGCCGTCCCTGCTCAGAGGGCATCCTCAGCACAGCCTTGAAGATCTGCACATAAGACACCAAAATGTAAACAAAGCAAAGAAATACTAAAGAAAGAGTAAAGACAAGTGCCCCAACTTCCCTGAGGTAGGCATCTGAGCAGGAGAGCTTGAGGATCTGGGGGATTTCACAGAAGAACTGGTCCACAGCATTGCCTTGGCAGAGGGGCAGGGAAAATGTACTGGCCGTGTGCAGGACACCATTGAGAAAGCCACTGCCCCAGGCAGCTGCTGCCATCTGGGCACAAGCTCTGCTGCCCAGGAGGGTCCCATAGTGCAGGGGCTTGCAGATGGCAACGTAGCGGTCGTAGGCCATGATGGTGAGAAGGGAAAACTCTGTACCAGCCAAGAAGGCAAAGAGAAAGACCTGTGCAGCACATCCTGCATAGGAGATGGCCCTGGTGTCCCAGAGGGAATTGGCCATGGCTTTGGGGAGAGTGGTGGAGATGCAGCCCAGGTCGAGGAGGGCGAGGTTGAGGAGGAAGAAGTACATGGGGGCGTGGAGGCGGTGGTTGCAGGCTACGGCTGTGAGGATGAGGCCGTTGCCCAGGAGGGCAGCCAGGTAGATGGCCAGGAAGAGCGCGAAGTGCAGGAGCTGCAGCTCCCGCGTGTCTGCGAATGCCAGCAGGAGGAGGAACTCAGTGATGGCACTTCTGTTGGACATCTGCTTTTTTGGGGATGTGATCCTAAACAAAGAAGAGGATGACAGTAATAAAGTACAACAAACGTATCAGAGGAGAACTAATTCCATTTCTCATTTAAAATCATCAAATATATCGTCCACTTTCTGGCAAATATTTGGCAGATTCCTATCATGTGTCCTGATTCATTCTGCCTGAGGGTCTCTGTTGGAACAGGGGGCTTTACTATGGGCAAAGGAGTCAGTCCTGTCCTACAGCAAGAGGTGAAGAGGAACATGGGGGAATGTCGGTTTCACTTCCATCCTGATATCAAAAGAGTTTTGCCGCAGTGTTGCTCCCAGTTCACCAAACTGCAGAACAGAGCTGTGGCGGCTTTCTTTTTAATTTATTTTTTATTTTTATTTTTTATTTTTTGTTTCAGCTGTCCCACCACTGCTGAGGAGTGTTTCTAAGCCACAAATCCTGGTTATTTCTGCTGGGCTCAAAGTGAATCCTTGTGGATCATCATCAGAGAAAAAGGGACTGTCACTTTAGTGCAGAGTGTCCTTCAGGGAGGACAGCCAGTCTGTCCATCAAGTCCGGTCTCAGCTGCCTTGTGAGAGCTGCAGGAAAATTCTACTCAAATGTTTGACTGAAAAGAACAAGGACACTTCTGAGAGATTCCTGAGGAATCAAGGCTCAAAGTGCACATCTCCAGACCCCCCACCCTGTCCCCATACTCCCCTTCCCCCAAGCACAACGAGGGCTCACTCCATGGGCATGTGAAACCCCTATCCCCAGCCAGCCTGGGAACAAGACCAGCAGCAGCACGGCCAGGTGGAGAAGCAAGGAGGAATGCCAGCGTGCTCCTGCCAGGGGAGGCAAGGCCAGAGAGGGACAGACAGACACTCAGGAGACCCTCCTCTGCCACAGATCTGTCTGCAGAGGAGGCAGCTCCTGCTGGGGACACCAGGGGCTTGAGGGCAGAGGCTCTGCTGGCGGGAGAGGAGAGCAGGGGGTGTCCCAGGGAAGGTGCCTGCCCTGCAGGGGATGGCAGGGAGGTGCCTGAGCCCTCCCTCGCACAGCATTTCTGGCAGCAGCTCCCTCTCACCACCTGCCCATGTCCCTGCTGCCTGCCCATATCCCTGCTGGGAGCGGGTTCTCTGTCCCCACATCTCCTCCCTGTCCACGCTCACAGACCCCATCCCATAAGCTGTGTGCTGAGTTCTGCCCTGCAGAGGACTCCTGAGTACAGGGTCCTGTCCATGGGCATCACAGGGGCTGCAGCTCCTAAAGATCAGCTCAGTTAAAACCTGAGGAGACCACAAACGTGATGTTGGTGCAGTCTTTAAGCTGAGGTGGCTGAAGGGTCTTTGTGAAGTTCATTGCTGACATACTGATCTCTCAGTGCAATGCTCTAGTAGATTCAGTCTCCTGTACAATCCTGACAACCCATTACCATGAAACCAGTAAAAACTTTGCAGCAGAAATCTTAAACCATAGAGTTCAAAAAAGCCTTCCCCTTCAGATAAAACAAGCCTCGGTCTTTCTCTTGAGATGCTTCCTCATAAAAGACATTCTCTACAACATCTTCCACTCTTCGCTGGAAAAAACAGAGAGAACCATCTGGACATATGCTATATCAGGCATTGGATGTGCCAGCTGTAGAAGACCCCTTTGGCAACTACACCTGCATTGCCCTGCTGCCAGAGACTCACTGTGTCAAGAGCCTGCAGATCTGTCCTGCCACACGCTGCCCTCTGTTGTTGTGCTCCTCACTGCCTCCAAGCCCTCTCTCCTTCTCTCCTCTCCCCATGCCACCTGCGGTCAGAGCCCCCAGCCCTGCTGCGCTGGGCAGAGGAGCTGCTCCTGGGCAGAGCTGGCTCTCTGCAGCGCTGCCCGCTTGCCAGGAGCTCCCCTTGGGCCCAGGAGCCCGGCCCAGTTCAGCAGCACAGCACCCGACCATGACATCGCTTGCTCTGTGCCTTTGGGCTCCCTCGAGGTGTCCCCAAGGCCTCGGGACTGACAGCTCCTGAAGGCAGCAGGGTCTCTCCTGGGGTGTGGTGTTTGAGGCAGACTGAAGGCATCACCGACTGCTCCTCTCTGAACAAAGGGGAGATGGATTTTAGAAGTGTGATTTCTGCTATTAGAGTGAGGATGTCTACCAGGAGTACAAATGACAGCCTCCCTTAAAACCCTATTCCTTTTCCACGGTGTGGAACACCTCAGCCATGACAGGCAGAGATAATTTCACCTCTCTGAGCTTTGTTCACCATTTCTTTTACAAACTGAGAAGAAACATCTTGGTGATTCGTGTCCCAACAAGAGAGAGGAGACCAGAATGTTCTAAAACATATTCCATGAAGAAAGGCAAATGGGACAATAAGACAGCATTGATTGACTTTCCCCTACGGTGAATATGAAAGGTCTTCAACCCTTAGATAAGTATATTCCTCATCTTTCGCATGACCAGCACGGTGACTGGGATGTGGAACACCCTCATCATCGTGCTGGTGCCTACAAGCAAACACCTGCAGATGCCCGTGGCCTTCTTCCTGGGGGAGATTTGTTCTCCTTGCAGACCTTGTACAGCTCCACCACCCTGTGCCAGATGCAGGACAGTTTCCTGACTGGGGACAGCACCCCCATTGCTCACAGAATTGGGACTGCTATCAGCTGCAACTTCTGCATGAACTGAGTGCTTCCTGCTGGAGGCCATGTCCTACGGTCAGCCCTGGGCTGTATGCCATCCCTGTTCTCTGCAAGAGTCGTGAAGTGGAAGGTCTGACTCCAGAAGGCAGCAGTACCTGAACCAGGGGTATTTCTCTCATGTACAGTAATTATTTTTCTTCCTGCCAACTACAGTTCTGTGGCCCCGGTGTCATGGTCCCCTCCTGTGATTTTTGCCCCATTGCTGGAACTCTCCTGCAAGGCCCCATTGATACTCATGGTCTTTGCTTTCATAATCTGCAGTTTGGATCCAATCTTCCTCTTCCCTCCCCTGCAGTTTTCATGTGTGTGCATCCTGCGTTGGCAGGCCCAAGGCCTTATCCACCTGCTCTTCTGTCCTCACGAGTGTCACCATTTTCTATGACACCATCATCGCTCTCCGTGTGAAGCACAGAACAGTCCTTTCTAGAGATTTTAACCAAGCCCTTTCCCAAACCTTCATCATCCCCCTGGTCAGTCTTCAGGTTTCTTAGAGGTGGTTTTGGAAGGGTGAGAGAGGTGCTGGTGGAGCTGCAGACATCGTCATAAGACATATCTCAAAGACTTTGGAAATGACAGATTGATCAAAGACGTTCCTCAGGACTTGGAAAAGGCAGATGTCATACCCATCTTCTACTAGAAGGGCGACCAGAAGGATGATTAAGCCTAACCAAGAATTAAAATGCCAGCCTTAACCCTAGCCCTCATCCAAGAACTAAACTCTAACCTACAAAGCTTGCTCTTCTGCTATACCTTGAGCAGGCACCTTGAGCAGAACACCAATCCCTCCCTCAAAGCCCTTGCCGTTCCCTTAACCATAGGGGGTGACCTCAAATCTCTAAATGTTAAAATGAACACCTAACCCCCAAAGCCCACCACCATGCACACAGCACATCTCATCTTCAACATACCCTAATTTCAGCTGTTTGTCCCCTTGTGGGAGGGCAGGAACTCTAAGGTCTTGCAGCAGTCCCATGGCATTGGAAGAGGCATGTGAGGTAACAGGTATGTGATCAGACCAAAGGCCACAGGGAGGAGCTGGCTGGGAATGCTGTGATGAGGTCAGGTGTGCCTCAGGATCTGCTGGGCCTGCAGGAAGCACATGGCTGTGAAGGAGGCTGGGAGGTCACTTCTGTCTCTGGAGCTGACAGACCATCAGGAGGAATGTGGCACAGATAGGGACTGTAAAGGCCAGAAGCATGCACATGGTGTCGAAGATGATGGCGAGTTAACTTCTGTTCTGGTCAGGTGACAGACCACCGGAAGGCTGATGGGATGGGAGTCATGCTTGAGGTGTAGTTTGTGAGACCATAGAATCACAGAATGGCTCATGTTGGAAGGGCCCTTAAAGATCATCTAGTTCCAACCCCCCGGCCATAAGCAGGGATGCCACCCATGAAATCAAGTTGCCCAGGGCCTCATTCAACCTGCTCTTGAACAGCTTCAGGGATGGGGCATCTATAAGGTCTCTTGGCAACTTGTTCCAGTGCCTCACCTCCCTCTGAGTGAAGAATTTCCTCCTAAGCTCTAATCTAAATCTCCCCTCTTTTAGCTTAAAAGCATTCCACCTTGTCCTGTCATTATCTGATTGAGCAAAGAGTCACTCCCCATCTTTTTTATAAGCCACCTTTAAGTACTGAAAGGTCACAAAGACGTCACCCAGGAGCCTTCTCTACTCTAGGCTGAACAGCCCCAGCTCTCTCAGCCTTTCTTCATAGGAGAGGTGCTCCAGCCCCTTGATCATCTTCATGGCCCTCCTCTGGACCCGCTTGAACAGATCCACATCCTTCTTGTGCTGGGGGCTCCACACCTGGACACAGGACTCCAGGTGAGGCCTCAGGAGGACAGAACAGAGGGGGGCAATCACTTGCCTCCACCTGCTGGCCAACCCTTTTTTGATGAAGGCAGGGATGTAGTTGGCCTTCTGGGCTACAAGTGCGCACTCATGTCGAGCTTTTTCTCCACCAGAACCCCCAAGACCTTCTCTGCAGGGCTGCTCTCAGTGAGTTCTTCTCCCAGCCTATCCTCATGTCTGGGATTTCCCTGGCCCAGATGCAGCACCTTACACTTGGACTTGTTGAACCTCATTAGGTTCACATGGGCCCACTTCTCAAGCTTGTCCAGGACCCTTTGGACAGCATCCCTTCCTCTGTTGCATCAACTACACCTCTCAGCTTGGTGTCATCCACAAATTTGCTGAGGGTGCACTCGATCCCACTGTCTATGTCATTGATAAAGACATTAAAAAGTACTGGTCCGAGGACAGACCCCTAAGGTACACCACTCATCACCAGCCTCCACTCGGACATAGAGCCGTTGACCACTGCTCTCTGGGTGTGACCTTCAAACCAACTCCTTATCCACTCAATGGTGCACCCATCAAATGCATCTCTCTCCAGTTTGGAGACCAGGATGTCATGTGGGACCGTGTCAAAGGTCTTACGGAAATTCAAGGAGATGACATTGGTTGGTCTTCCCTTGTTTTCTGATGTGGTCACTCCATTGTGGAAAGCCACCAGATTGGTCAGGCATGATTTACCCTTTGGTGAAGCCATGCTGGCTGTCTGAGATCACCTCTTTGTCTTGCAAGTGCCTTGACATTGATTCCAGGAGGATCTTTTCCATGATCTTGCCAGTCAGTGAGGCGAGGCTCACCATTCTGTAGTTCCCTGGGTCCTCCTTTCTACCCTTTTTTAAAATGGGAGTGATGTTTTCCCTTTTCCAGTCACCAGGGACTTCACCCGACTGCCAGAACTTTTCAAATATGATGGAGAGAGGCTTGGCAACTACATCAGCCAGTTCCCTCCGGACCCTGGGATGCAAGTCATCAGGCCCCATAGACTTGTACGTGTTTATGTTCATCAGGTGGTCCTGAACCTGCTCTTCACTTACAGCAGGTGGGACTTTGCCCCCCCAGCTTCCATCTATGGGTTCAGGGAAACGAAAGACTTGGGAAGCCTGACTGGCAGTGAAGACTGAGGCAAAGAAGTTGTTGAGTACCTCAGCCTTCTCTGTGTCTGTCATTACCAGTTCACCCCTCTCATCCGTCACAGGGGGTACACTCTCCTTGGCCTTTCTTTTCTGAGCAATGTATCTATAGAATCCCTTCCTGTTACGCTTTGCATCCCTTGCCAAGCTCAGTTCCATCCGTGCCTTGGCTTTCCTTATCCCATCCCTGCTCATCCGAAACTGAAGCATGCGTGAGGGCCTGGGAAAAGGAACCCTGGATCCATAGAAGCCATTTGGGAAACAAAACTTGTAGGTAGGAAGCGCAATTTTGTGGAGGTGCAGAGCTGATGGACACACTGCCGAGGATGCTCCTAAAGACATGTATGCCCTTTTCCCTCCTGACTACAATGCCACTTCCTTCTCAGGAATGGAGTAAGCCAAGAGAGGTGAGACAGATACTCTACGATCATCAATGTCATCAGAAAGCTGATCCCAATAAAATATGGGAAGGTTAAGAGCAGCCTGGACAAGAAAGACGTGAGATTTTGGGGTGGGAAGAGGAGCATGGAAGCAGAAAATAATGATTTTGTAGAGGTAAGAGGGGTCATGTAATGTAGATATTGCGGTAACACTGACTTAAAACAGTCATGTATGGCCCTTACCTTATTTTAACCAGTAGTTTTAATCCCTAAACCTAAATGCTACTCCAGCACTCTGACAGAAATCCCCTACTCTAATGCTTGAACTCAAAGTATCCCGTGAAGCAAAACTCAGGCCATAGCCCCTTTCCCTTACCTTTATTCTCTTACTCACCCAAATGCCTTCCCTTGACACTAGCATTAAAATGCTCTATTTATCCCTAGACTTCTTGGCAGACCTAAACAAAACCCTAAACCGCAGAGCTTGTCCATACCCTAAACACAGAAGCACACCAAAACTTCCCAGTAAAAGTCTGTTTACTCTCTAACCCAGAAAGGTGAGCCCTAATCCCTAGGGGACTAGAGAGAGGTCAGCTCTGCCTCAGGATCCCCTGCCCCAGCAGGAGGAATGTGACTGGGGCAGTGACTGTGAGGTCACTTCTGTCTCTGCAGATGATAGGGCAGCAGCAGGAACGTGTCATGGAAAGGGACTGTGAGGTCACTTCTGTCTGAAGTAGCTGACAGGTCACCCTTGGCTTCTCCCTGGGATCTGTACTTTTTGGCTGACATCTGCCAGTGGCCCTGGTAGGCCAGCAGAAGGCACCTGGTTGGCATGCTGACTGTGGGGTCCCCTCTGCCTCCATACCCAGGAGGACCCAGACAGAAAGAAGGCCCACATATGAGTTGTCCTGTCCCTTCTGCTTGAGTCCATGACTGGACAGCAGGCGGCACAAGGCTTGGGTGCGTCTAGCCAAGAAGTGGAAGGCCAGCAGTAGGCCCATGGCTTGGAAGATGCTGGTGAGGTGACTTCTGTCTGCTGGGCTGACAGGCCGCAAGAAGGCTGATGGGTTGGGATGCCTACTTTAGGAGGGGTTTCCACCCTGATGGAGCTTTCTTTGGTAGTAGGAAAGATCAGGAGAGAACAAACTGCCACAAAGTGCACATTGGAAGGTTGGCACTGGCCATGAGGAGGAAGAAATGCCCAGGGGATCAACTGCTCTTGCTCTAGAGACTGAGGCAAAGAAGGCATTAAGTGCCTCAGCCTTTACCTCATCTCTTGTCACCAGGTTTCCTCCCACATCCAATAAAGGAAGATGACTCTCCTTAATCCTCCTTTATTTAAAGTGTTTATATAAACAGTTTTTGTTTTCTTTGACAGTAATAGACAGATTGACCTCCAGCTGGGCTTTGGCCCTTCTAATTTTGACCTGCACGGCCCCATAACATTTAGGACACAGCTCCAGACAAACTGACAGTATGCATGAGAATGAAGAACAGAAAAGGTGGAACCTAGCAGCCTCCCATCCCCTACCCTTCTGTGACTCTATGCTGCAATTCCATTCAGCTGGTTACTCCTGTATTATCCAAACTTTCCTGCAACTCCTGATGCTGCCATCTTGTCAGAGAGAGCACAATCACATGAAGGTTGAACTGTCTGCCTGCAGACATTAAACGCTGACAAAATGGAGCATCAGTGTGGGGGAATCTTGAGAAACTGCAGGATTCTGCCTACAGAAACATCCTGACATTTACAACGAGAAGAGCCTGGTCCTACACCAGAGGAAGAGGAACCTAACACATCAGGACAGATTGGGACCCTACTGAGTGAGCAGTGCCCAGGAGGAGGAGGGCCTGGGCACCATGAGGGATCTCATACAAGCTACTCAGCTAAGACCCAGTGTGACACAACATGGACAAGTGTCTACAGCCAGCTGGGAAAGAGGTGTAGGTCTGGGAGACACTAGGATACTCTGGCCTTCAGAGGAGCAAGGACATAGGCAAGGCTGAAAGTCCCAACAGGACCCAGGTCTTTGTGTCCATGGCTATGGCTGTTGTCTCTGCCACTGAGGCCTATGAGGAGACAGCTTATTGTTAAAGCACCAGGGCCTCATTGCCTCCTCACCACCAACCATGAACCAGGCAGGGGTCATACCATTCTCCTGCACTTGGCCATGCACATCCCCATCTCCTACTGCCCCAGGAAGAACCCTGAACAAGGTGTGAAGGGAAAGGATCTCCCTTTCCAGGGGCTGGGGACAAGGCGTAGTCCTTTTCTTTGGTGAAACACGTCCAATTTGTCTACACATCAGTGTTACCTTCACATTGCCTTTGTCTCCTTGTCCTCACTGCCTCCAATGTTCTGCTCTAATGAGCTCCAAGGGAGGCTGTGTCAGTGCTGGCCCTCGGGGGACACTGCAGGAAACTTGCATCTGACTTGGACTTCTTGAGAGATTTCTTCAATTGTCTCTCAGTGCCTGAGGTTCGTGGGCTCATCACCAAAACCCCCAGAGGAGTGACTACAATGCCTTGGGCTGGGCCTCTGGTGCTGAGCTGGGCCGGGCTCCTCGGACAGAGAGAGCTCCTGGCAAGAGGGCCCTGGTGCAGAGAGACAGCTCTGCCCAGGAGCAGCTCCTCTGCACAGCGCAGCAGGGCTGGGGGCTCTGACTGCAGCAGAGACACAGAGAGGAGAGAAGGAGAGAGGGCTTGGAGGCAGTTGGGAGTGGGAGGATGCTGAGAGCTGACTGCAGGAGAAATCTGCACAGCCCTTGACAAGGTAAGTCTCTGGCTGCAGGGCCATGCAGCTGCACGTCCTGGAAGGGTCTCCTCCTGGGTCTTGTTTCTGGGAGGGCAGTGGGCAATGCAGTAGGCTTTGAGAGTCCTGCTGGATTGCACTGCGTGGTGAGGAAGCCTGGCAGAAGACCCTTGTGCTGGCCTAGGCCTTTTATTTCAGGTGCAGGCCTTTTCCTGGAGCATATACTGCATTGGTCATGGCACAAAAATACTGTTTCTACACCAGCGATCTGGAGCCTCCTTCATGTTAGGCAACATTTCAGTGTCCTTCCTGCTGCTTAGATTTTTTTTATCTCATGGACGAACTGGATCACTGAGTATTCTGAAGCCAATTACCATGCTTTGTGTTTTTTTGTTTTGTTTTGTTTTGTTTTGTTTTTTCCTCTGAAGTACAATCATAAAATCATAGAACGGCTTGAGTTGGAATGGACCTCAAAGATCATCTAGTTCCAATCCCCCTGCCATAGGCAGGGACACCACCCACTAGATCAGGTTGCTCAGGGCCTCATCTAATATGGTCTTGAACATCCCCAAGGAAGAAATATCCACAAACTCTCTAGGCAAACTGTTACAGTACCTTACCACCCTCTGAGTGAAGAATTTCCTCCTAACCTCTAATCTAAATCTCCCCTCTTTTAGTTTAAAACCATTTCCCCTTTTCTTGGGCTGTGTGCCATCCCTGTTCTCTGCAAGGCTCATGAAGTGGAAGGTCTGACTCCAGAAGGCAGCTGTACCTGAACCAGGGGAATTTCTCTCATGTACAGTAATTATTTCTCCTCCTCCCAGCTACAGTGCTGTGGCCCCAGTGTCATGAACCTCTTCTGTGGTTTTGCCCCATTGCTGGAGCTCTCCTGCAGTGCCACAGTGATACTCATGGTCTTTGCTTTCATAATCTGTATTTTGGATCCAATCTTCCTCTTCCAAATCATGCAGTTTTCATGTGTGTGCGTCCTGTGTTGGCAGACCCAAGGCCTTATCGACCTGCTCTTCTGTCCTCATGAGTGTCACTGTTTTCTATGGCACCATCATCACTGTGTGTGAAGTGTATAACAGTGCATAACAGAAGCTACTAATACAATCACCAAGTCAAAAAAAAAAAAAAAGAAATCAGTATCTTATTCCCTTCAAGCATTTGTTACAGCATTATTTTTACAGTAATCATAATATTAGTCTTTCCACACAGGAACAGGACATACTCATAGGCATGCATAAAAGTTTCTTTGTAGAGAGAAGTACTTTTGGTCTTCCTCCTCAGAGATTTTAACCAAGTCCTTTCCCAAACCAACACCATTCTCCCGGTCAGCCCTCAGGTTGCTTAGAGGTTGTGTGGGAAGGATGAGAGAGGTGCTGGTGGAGCTGCAGATGTAACCATAAGACCTCTCTCAAAGACCTTGGAAAGGCCAGATAAAGGAGAGACGTTGCTCAGGATTTTGAAAAGGTAGATGTAAAAGGCATCTTCTACAAGAAGGGTAAACACAAGGATGATTAAGCCTAACGAAGGATTAAAATGCCAGCCTTAAACCTAGCCCTCTAACCAAATCTAAACTAAAAGCCTCAAAACTTGTCCTTATCCCAAATCTTGAGCAGGCACCTTGAGCAGAACACCAATCCCTCCCTCAAAGCCCTTGCCGTTCCCTTAACCATAGGGGGTGACCTCTAATTCCTAAACATTAACCTGATCATCTAACCGCCAAAGACCTCCACCATGCACACAGCACATCTCATCTTCAACCCCACTGCTACCCCTAACTTCAGCTCTTTGTCCCCTTGTGGGAGGGCAGGGACTGTGAGGTCCTGCAGCAGTCCCATGGCATTGGAAGAGGCATGTGAGGTAACAGGTATGTGATCAGATCAGAGGCCACAGGGAGGAGCTGGCTGGGAATGCTGTGATGAGGTCAGGTGTGCCTCAGGATCTGCTGGGCCTGCAGGAGGCACATGGCTGTGAAGGAGGCTGGGAGGTCACTTCTGTCTCTGGAGCTGACGGACCATCAGGAGGAATGTGGCACAGATATGGACTGTAAAGGCCAGAAGCATGCACATGGTGTCAAACATGATGGCGAGTCAACTTCTGTTCTGGTCAGGTGATAGACCACCGGAAGGCTGATGGGATGGGAGTCATGCTTGAGGTATAGTTTGTGAGACCATAGAATCATAGAATGGCTCCTGTTGGATGAGACCAACAGTGCTGGCCAACAGGGGGACACTGCAGGAAAATTGCATCTGACTTGGACTTCATGAAAGATTTCTTCAGTTTGCTCTCAGTGCTTGAGTTTCGTGGGCTCATCACCAAAGCCCCCAGAGGGGTGACTACAATGCCTTGGGCTGGGCCTCTGCTGCTGAGCTGGGCCGGGCTCCTGGGACAGAGAGAGCTCCTGGCAAGAGGGCCCTGGTGCAGAGAGACAGCTCTGCCCAGGAGCAGCTCCTCTGCACAGCGCAGCAGGGCTGGGGGCTCTGACCGCAGGTGGCATGGGGAGAGAAGTTGGAGGCAGAAGAACTTGGAGAAGAACTTGGAGGCAGTTGGGAGTGGGAGGATGCTGAGAGCTGACTGCAGGAGAAATCTGCACAACCCTTGACAAGGTAAGTCTCTGGCTGCAGGGCCATGCAGCTGCAGGTCCTGGAAGGGTCTCCTCCTGGGTCTTGTTTCTGGGAGGGCAGTGGGCAATGCAGTGGGCTTTGAGAGTCCTGCTGGATTGCACTGCGAGGTGAGGAAGACTGGCAGAAGCCCCTTGGAGTGTCATAACCTAGCTGCCCCTAGTAAACCAAAAGCAGAGTGGCCAAGCCTGCTCCAGACTCTGCAGGGGTGCAGTTGGGATGCTGGGACACCCCAGCTTGCAAATATTCATCTCTGTCCTTGGGGCATCCTCCTGGTGTGCAGGCTGCTCTCCAACAGGACGCAGCTCTCTCATGGCATCCTTGTGTTATCCAGGTGCCCAAAGGAGAAGACACCTCCGTTCTAAGGCCATGTCCGTGCTGCTGGATGGCTGTCTGTGGACAGCTGGAGGGAGGCATCTGCAGCCCTGGCGAAGAGAGAAAAGCTGAGATCCTGCTCATGCACCTGCAGACAAGGTGAGGATTCTGTCCAGCTGCACTGGGACTGGGGCTTTAAGCTGTCTCCATTTATTGGGAAACACAAGAGTGTGATCATTGCCCTAAGCAAAAGAAAATCTGCCTTTCTCTACACTGTGGTTGGAGGTGTACTTTGCAACAACACTGCAGAGTTCATGGATCTGATAAGTGGACTGAACTTGAGTTTCCCCCATGGTCCTGCTTGCCACCTGCTTCACAGCAGGAGGGACTCCTCTGGAACCCACAGCAATCCCTCCTCCCAGTGCCACTCTCAGACAGCATCAGCTGGCACTCAAGTGATAGAGCTGCAGAAATGTTCTCTTGCAAAGAGAGAGGCTCAGGCGTGGGTTGCTCTAAGTTTTGTGATAGGTTTTCCTCACTGAAGTCTCTTCTAACTTTTTTCTGCCTTATCCTCTTCAACAGACATCTGTGTCCAATGTCAGAAAATGCCCAACAGCAGCTCCATCACCGAGTTCCTCCTCCTGCCATTCGCAGACACGCGGGAGCTGCAGCTCCTGCATTTCACGCTCTTCCTGGCCATCTACCTGGCTGCCCTCCTGGGCAACGGCCTCATCCTCACCGCCGTAGCCTGCGACCACCGCCTCCACACCCCCATGTACTTCTTCCTCCTCAACCTCACCCTCCTTGACCTGGGCTGCATCTCCACCACTCTGCCCAAAGCCATGGCCAATTCCCTCTGGGACACCAGGGCCATCTCCTATCAAGGGTGTGCTTCACAAGTCCTGTTTTTCGTCTTCTTCTTTGGTTCAGAGTATTCAATTCTCACCATCATGTCCTATGACCGCTACGTTGCCATCTGCAAGCCCCTGCACTACGGGAGCCTCCTGGGCAGCAGAGCTTGTGCCCAGATGGCAGCAGCTGCCTGGGGCAGTGGGGTTCTCTATGCTCTGCTGCACACGGCCAGTACATTTTCCCTGCCCCTCTGCCAAGGCAATGCTGTGGACCAGTTCTTCTGTGAAATTCCTCAGATCCTCAAGCTCTCCTGCACTGACTCCTATCTCAGGGAAGCTGGATTTCTCATGTTCAGTGCTTTTTTGGGGTTTGGATGTTTTTCTTTCATTGTGGTGTCCTATGTGCAGATCTTCATGGCAGTGCTGAGGATGCCCTCTGAGCAGGGCCGGCACAAAGCCTTTTCCACGTGCCTCCCTCACCTGGCTGTGGTCTCCCTGTTTGTCAGTACTGACATGTTTGCCTACCTGAAGCCCCCCTCCATCTCTTCCCCGTCCATGGACCTGGTCGTGTCAGTTCTGTATTCAGTAGTGCCTCCGGCTGTGAACCCCCTTATCTACTGCATGAAGAACCAGGAACTAAGGGATGCAGTGAGGACACTGCTTGAATACACATATTTTCAGCATATTCGCCTAGAATAATATGCCTATAATCAGAAATCCCAGCTTTTCACAAAAAAAAACCATACTTTTTTATTATTATCTATCCGTACTATTATTTTCTCTAACTTTTTTTTTTTTCTGATTTATAAAATACTATTCTTAGCCTCCTACAGGTTAATTATTTTCTGATAAAGCACTGCTTTTTATTAGATAAACCCAATATCGAAGTCATCAGAATTTCATTGGTCTCAGTTGCCATCTTGTCCCTTTTCCTCTGGAGCTGGGGGAGCAGCCCCAGCACGCAGGTGGGGCTCAGGGCCTAGAGCCCAGCTGCCACATGGAGGAGCAGCCCCGGTGGCCCTCGCGGCTGCCCCTCACTGCCCGCTGGGCTCTGCCTCTCTGCTGCCTTTGGGTCGGGGCTGCTGCTTCCCTGGAGCCACGGCCATGGCCAGCAGCAGGACGTGGCCTTTTCACTGCTGCTTTCTTTTGGCTTCCACATTGTTCTCTTGTGCTCTTGTACGTGGGTTAGCCCTCAGATCTTGTGTACCTTGGTGACAGTCCTGTTGTCTCTGCACTGGCATCCCTGTCCCAGCAGGCAGCAGCAGGCAATGTGCAGCCCCGTGTCACAGCTGCCCTCCCTGATACCACGGCAGTAACAAATGGGGCTCAGCAGGGCAAACCCAGAAGCCTGGATGCCTCTTCCAATGCTGCTGTTAGGAACAGAGCCAAGGATTTGCTCCGTGCTCTTCTGTTTTCTGGGGTTCTTCATGGAGTGTAGGGCACAGGCTGAAAGTCCCAGGGCTGTGTGTGAGTAGCAAAGGACTGGACCAAGAGCTCCCTTTATGGCCTCACCTGTCTAATCAGACAACAACTGGTCTCGGACTCCTCTTCATGGGACTAGGCACCCTGCAGTGGGGTGGATTGATGATGGCAGCCTGGAGAGGAATCTGGAGGTGCCAGGAGAGATCAGGGCAACCCTGGGACAATGTGCTCATTGGGTAGTGATTAAAACCTCATAAAATTAGTGACCATCCAAAGAAGATTTTGGCAAAGGAAAAGGCCAATCAGAGAACTCTGTGGGCTAAGGAGGGCTCTGCAATGCCAGGGGAGGTGGTGAACAGCCAGCAAGCGAAGGCCCATGAAACTGCATTGTAATTGAGGAGACCTTCTTTGAAGCCTCGTGGGCCAGGTCTGATGCAGCTCTTGTCCAGCACTCTGAGCAGCACGGGCAGGGGAGGGTCCCCACAGGGTCTCAGGGCACAACAGCCCCTGGCTCTGCACAGCAGCACCACCAGTTCGGGGCCCTGCCGGGAGCACAGCAGGGAAGCAGCAATGGCCGGCCAGGCCAGCATGGACACAGTGCCCTGGGCAAGGCTCTCTGGGAGCAGGGATGGCCCTGGGAAAGAGCAGGGCAGCATTTCTGGGCCTGCACAGATGGGTAAAGGAGGAAGAGTAATCTCTTTGTGTAGGCACCTGCTCGGGGCAGGGTGCTCTGTGCCTGGGCCAGGCCTCTTGTGCTGGCCTGGGGAGCGGGGCTGGCCCTGCAGGGCACAGGCACTCTGTGCTGGGGATCTCCCAGGCAAGAGACCAGGGCTCCTGCAGCTTCACCGACCTCCATTTCCTTGCACCATGGCCAGCCTCCTCCTTGCTCACCCCAGACAGCAACATGCACGAGCTGCCTCCTTCCTCCTCCTCTAGAGGGCAGAGGGGAGGGAACACCATAAATAAGTAAAACTCACAGATTGAGAGAAAGACACATAAGGATAGGAAAGGAAAAGAAAAAAGAAAGAAATGAAAATCAAACGCCAAACATAATGAGCATTTTGTAACTCATCAGTTCCCACTAGCAGACCGTTGTGCAGGCAGTCTCTGAGAAACTGCCACCTTGTCTTGGAAAGATGATCCCAACATGTATTGCTGAGCACTATGTTATGTGCCATGGATCATCCATTGGGTCAGGCTGGGTCAGCTGTCACAGCGGGTTCCCCTCCCAGCCTTTTGCCCACCCACAACCAACTCGCTGGTAGGGCAGAGTGAGAAGCAGAGAAGGCCTTGGTGCTGTTCACGCACTGCTCAGGAACAGCGACCACAGCCGTGGGTGACCAACACTGCTCTGGTCACATCAAAAACACAGCACGACAGGGGCTGCTCTGCAGAGAGTAACTCCGTCCCAGCCAGAGCCAGTGCAGGGCCCCATGCTGGACAAGAAAGCTCGCTCTGAGCTCTGGAAGGAGCCAGGAAGGTGCTAATAAGCACCAGGACAATTGAGGAAGCCCAAAGGCCCTTCTGAAGGGAAGGGTTACTGAGTGCCACCTGAGAGGCAGTGCTGGGCAGCGGGGAGGGCCAGGAGAAAGACTTGTGAGAAGGCTGTGAGAAACAAGGAAATCCAGGGCTTTAGCAGATCCTTAAAGTCCTGCAAGAGTCCCCAAATGGAAAGCAATGTATGTCTGTGGGTGGACAAGGAGGAAGTGATGAGTCCGGGATCTGGGGCAGGGCTGAAGGTCCCTGCGTGAAGCTGGGCTGATGGAGAAGTGTCCACCTTGCATGTGTGCCTCAGCCTGGGAGAAGGTGCCTGCCTGGGGTGCGGGATGGCTGGGCTGTGCTCAGACATGCTCCAGGAGCTGACCTTGCTCTCTTCCTCCCCGCCACTCCCCACACGGGGCAGGCCCTCAGGAAACACCCCTGAGCCTGAAGACGCACCAACCTGCTGCAGTGAAGTGCCACTACTGCAGGGGAAGAGGGGAGGGTTGGTGACACACGGGACCTGTGGGCAAGAGTGGTGTGTGCAGAGCATGCATGGACATCTGCGGGGGCAGCGTGTGCGTGGGAGATAGCAGTGCATGGAGCCCACAGAGCGTGTTCCATGTGGACTGACCAGAGCTCAAGTGCTCAACCTGGTGTGAGTAGGCTGAGGAGAGCTCTGCAGCCCCAGGGCATGCAGCAGCCCCAGCACAGGAGTCTGGTGATTTGTTGCAGCCCTGGGGCAATGGCAGTGACCCTAGGAGCTGGGTCTGCCTCCCAGCCTACCCAGCATGGCCCTGCAGAGTGCCCCCATGCCCCAGGCACCACAGCCCCCTCGCTCTGCTGAGCAGCTCTGGTTGTTCTGTCAGAGGTTTCAGCTTTTGCCTAAAGTCATCCTCCAGGTCTGCTTTCAGTTTTCTCCACAGAGGTGGCCACTGCCACAAAGATGCATGGAGGGAGCTAAAGCCTGCATGAGGGCCTGTGAAATGTTACCCTGGATCCATAGGAGTCACTCTGGAACCAAAACTTTTACATAGGATGTACACTTTTGTGGTGGTGCAGAGCTGATGGGCATATTGTGCAGGATGCTCCTACGGAACTTTGTGCCCTTTTCCCTCCTGACTACAACGCCACTTCTGTCTCAAGAATGGTGTAGCCGACAGGTGAGACAGATACTCTGATATCATGAGAGCCCTCAAAAAGCTGATCCCAATAAGATCAATATGAGGATGACAGGAGAAGCCTGGCCAACAGAGAAGTGAGATTTGGGGAAGGGAAGAGGAGCTTGGAAAGCAGAAATGAATGATTTTGTAGAGGTAAGAGGTTTCACGTAATGTTGACGATGCTTTAAAACTGAGTTAAAACAGCCATGTAAAGCTCTTATCTTATTTTAACCAGTAACCCTAACCCCTAAGCCTAAATGTTATTCCAACACCTTGACAGGAATCCACTACTGTAATGCCTGACCTCAAAGTATCCCTTGAAGCAAAACTCAGCCCATAGCCCCTTTTCCTTACTCTCTTGCTCACCCTAATCCCTGCCCTTTACACTAGCATTAAAATGCTCTATTTAACCCTAGCCGACTTCTTGGCAGACCTAAACAAAACCCTGAACCACAAAGATTGTCCGTACCCCAGTCACAGACCTGACACCCTATGCAGAACACCAAATCCTCCCACTAAATTTTTGCTTAATTTCTAAGCCAGAAAGGTGAGCCGTAGTTCAAGGCCAGTTGGCAGGTGATTTTGGCCAACCTGATCTAATGGAAATTGTCCCTGTCCATGGAAGAAGGTTAGACTAGATGATCTTTAAGGTCACTTCCAACCCAAATTGGAAGTGACCAGTTCTATGAGTCTATGACAGAAAAAAGGTAGTGCATTGACTGCAAGGTCACTCCTGCCCTAGCACCTCACAGGACTGGCACGGAGCTGTCTCCTGTGTGTCAGAGAGGCTGGAAGTCCAGCAGCAGTGCCATGGGCTCAAAGGATCACAACCAGCTCACTTCCACCTGGCCAACATTGTGGCTTTTCAGTACTTAAAGGGGACTTATAAAAACGAGGGAGATCAACTCTTTGTTCAATCAGATAATGACAGGAGAAGGGGAAATAGTTTTAAACTCAAGGAAGGTAGGTTTTAGATTAGAGGTTAGGAGGAAATTTTTCACTCAGAAAGTGGTGATGCCCTGCAACAGGTTGTCCAGAGAGGTTGTGGATGCCCAATCCCTGGAGGTGTTCAAGAGCAGGTTAGATGAGGCCCTGAGAAACCAGGGTTGCTGGGTGGCATGTCTGCCTGTGGCAGTGGGGTTGGAATTAGATATTCTTTAAAGCCCCTTCAAACCCAAGCCATTCTATGGTTCTATGATAGATGGTCAGATTCTGGGCCAAAAAGGGGGTGCTTTGTAGGAATGGTATTATGAGGTCAGTGGTGCCTCAGAAATTCATAATCCGTTCCTAAGGGAATGTCTGTAAAACAGGTTGTGACTTGAGCTCTTTCTGAAGTAGCCAACAGCTCATCCCTTGACTCCTATCTGTGCCTTTAGGTTCATATCAGAGAGTGTTCTTGATAGGTCTGCAGAAGGCAACTGCTTTGCACATAGTTTGTGAGATCCACTATTCCTAAGTATCTGGTAGTCACCGTAGAGGAAGAGGTCTTGGACAGGGGTTGTCATGTCAGAGGTGTCAGCTTTTGCCTAAAGTCATCCTTCAGGGCTGCTTTTTGTTTTCTACACAGAGGGGGCTACTGCCTCAGAGACACCTGGGGGAAACTGAGGCATGCATGAGGGCCTGGGAAAAGTTACTCTGGATCTATAGGGGCCACTCTGGAACCCAATCCTGTAGGCAGGAAGTGCATTTTGTGGTGGTGCAGAGCTGCTGCGCACAGCTGCTCCCAATAAGATGACTAATAAGCTGATCCCAATAAGATGACTGATATGGGGAGGTCAGGAAAAGCCTGGACAGGAGCAGTGTGAGATTTGGGAGAGGGAAGAAGAGCGTGGCCAGCAGAAATTAAAGATTCTGTAGAGGTAAGAGGGTTCAGGTAATGTTGATTCTGCTGTAACAATGGCTTAAAACAGTCATGTGAGGCCCTCACACTATTGCAACCAGTCTCCTTAACCCCTAAACCTAAGTGCTACTCCACACCCTGACAGGAATCCACTAATCTATTGCCTGACCTTAAAGCATCCATTGAAGACAAAAGTCAGCCCATAGCCCCTTTTTCTTATTCTGTTGCTCACCATAATCCTCGCCCTTAATACTAGCATTAAAATGCTCTAGTTAACCCTAGACAACTTCCTGACACACATAAAACAAAACAAAACAAAAAAACTAAACCACAGAGCTTGCCCATACCCTAACCAGAGACCTGACACCACAAGCAGAACACCAAACACTCCCAATAAATATTTCCTTAATCTCTAAACCAGCAAGGTGAGCCCTAGTCCCTAATTCCCTGCATGAACACCTAACATGCAAAGTCCCCGTTCCTGTGCATTAACCTCCTCATCTGCAACCCCTCTCCTAAACCTTTACTTGAGGCACTTGGCCCTTTGGGGCAGGGCAGGCATTGTGAGGAGGCTGTGCACTCACATGGCATTCCAAGATGACTGTGAGGGGCCATGGATCTGATCAGCTCGTCAAACACAAGGAGGAGATGGGTGGGAATGCTCTGATGAGCTCAGCTCTGCCTCAGGATCTCCTGCCCCAGCAGGAGGAATGTGACGGTGGCAGTGACTGTGAGGTCACTTCTGTCTCTGCAGATGATAGGGCAGCAGCAGGAACGTGTCACGGAAAGGGACTGTGAGGTCACTTCTGTCTGAAGTAGCTGACAGGTCACCCTTGACTTCTCCCTGGGATCTGTACTTTTTGGCTGACATCTGCCAGTGGCCCTGGTAGGCCAGCAGAAGGCACCTGGTTGGCATGCTGACTGTGGGATCCCCTCTGCCTCCATACCCAGGAGGACCCAGGCAGAAAGAAGACCCGCATATGGGTTGTCCTGCCCCTTCTGCTTGAGTCCATGACTGGACAGCAGGCGGCACAAGGCTTGGGTGCGTCTCGCCAAGAAGCTGCAAGGCCAGCAGCAGGCCCATGGCTTGGAAGATGCTGGTGAGGTGACTCATGTCTGGTTGGCTGACAGGCCGCAAGGAGCCTGATGGGTTGGGATGCCTACTTCAGGAGTGGTTTCCACCCTTATGGAGCTTTCTTTGGTATTGGGAAAGAGCAGGAGAGAAAAAACTGCCACAAAGTGCACATTGGAAGGGTGGCACTGGCCATGAGGAGGAAGAAATATCCCTCAAAGAGTCATGCTGTGGTGCCAGAGGTCACCCCAAGAGTGTTGTGGTCAGACCCTGGCTTTGTGTTTCAAGGAACAGCTGGTGAGGGTTGACAAGACATTGGTGAAATGATGGAAATGCTGGGATGAGATCAAGGTGGTGAACAGAGATGGGTGTCTGCAGGCTTCAAGGAAATAGAACAAAGTGTGGCACAGCACAGGAAAGCCTGCGGAGGAGAAGGTAGGGGGTGCTGGCAAGAAGGGAAGGCCCCAACAGCCCTGACATTTTTGTCCCTTTGGCTAGAGTTTATGAGGAGACACGTTATATTCATTGCAAGCTAACCTCATTGCTTCCTTGCAACCCTATGCAGAGGTGGAGAGGTGTCATACCACTGTTCTCGTGGGATCGCACTGCCCACCACATCCCACAGACCCTAGGAAGAGCCCTGAGCGAGACGTGGGGGTTCAGGATCTCCCCTCCTAGTGGCTGGGGTCAGGCCTTGGCCCTTCTGCTTCACTAAAACCTGGACTTTTCTCAGCACAGTGCCTTTGCCTACCTGTAATCATGGCCTCCAATTATCTGCCCTAACAAGTCCCTGGGGAGGCTTTGTTAGTAACAGCCCTCAGTGGGGCCCATTAATACTCCAAGTCAATTCAACTGTTCCTTCTGACTTTACTTTCTTAAGCAATTGCATCATTCTCCTCTCAGTACCTGTGCTTCATAGACTCAGCACCAAAATATACCATGGAACTCATTAAAATGCAGAAACTCCTAAGGAGCCATATCTCTCCCAAAGTTTTCTTCAAGACTTGTAGAGCTAATTGGAGAGCTTTCATGGTGTAGTTAAGGAGGAAGATTTCAAAGAGCATCTAATAAAAATCCTTTCTCATTTTAAAGGATGGATTTTGCTGCATTTCAGTTTGGAGCATCATTCTCCTATTGATATTGACCCAGGGTAACTTTGGAGGCATGCATAGGGTGGAAAAGCAGAGAGGTCTGACTGCATGGACAACCTTATTCCTCACCACCCCAGCCCTGCCATTTCTCTCATTGGCGCTTGCATCACTTGTCCTTATACCAGATTTCTGCACTGTAGTCTGCAGCTGGATGTTACTGCTCCTTTACACCAGCTCCTTATAGAGCTGTCTGCACTCAGGCACAGAAGGGTTTTTCCTGTTTCCAAACAAACAACAGGAAAACATGCTGCAATTTTCTAAAAAGCAAAGAAAGCTCCTCATCTTGTATGCCTCCATTGAGGTATACCTTCCCAAAAGGATGACAGCACAATAAGTGTTTTATACTGAGAGATAGGGAATTATAAGTATTAAGATAAGTATTAATCCATATGATATGAATTCAGTGATAAACGATGATGAGTTTCCTTAGGACACAATTAGACAGACTGCTGATAGATGAGCAAGCTTGAACTCCCTGAAGCTCAAAGCAGCAGCTGGGTCGGGTGAGAGCGGTCTGAATGATCAAAGAATAAGGGGAGGGCAAAGCAGGAGAACCATGAGAAGTGCATAGGTCCAGACAGGCAGCTGGACAGGGGACATCCAACATGGACTGGTTAGTCAAGACAGATGCAAGTACCTGGAAGATGAGGGAGCACACCATAACAGACAAAGCAACGACGATGCAAGTACAGAACATCAGTATTTGTTTTCCTGTGACGAATACAGATCTTTAAAATTCACAGTCCTTCATGATACACTGTGTGACATTTTAGGGAAGGGATTGAATCATTTGAGGTTATAAATAGTTGCTTTATTAGTTAAGTACTGAACAAATTACTGGGTATTCAGGCAGAGCTTTACTATCTGACCATAAGCAACCAGCGCCAAGATCTTCAGAGTAGTTTATTTGCATTTGAAATATTTCCTTGAAGTCACATTTCATGGTTATGCCTTCAATAAAATCATTAGGCCTCCAGAGGCTCTGGTGCATTTAAAGTAATTCCCTGGAATGGAAGCTGTGTGAAAGGACCTGCAGGAGACCAGAGCCCATTGGTGGATCAGGTGGAGACAGACGGAGTTCCCAGGGCACATCCACTGCCAGCAGTGGTCTTTGACCCTGAAACTGCAGCCCAACCCAGCACATGAAACCCCTTCAAAGACAAACCCCTTCTTCAGTGGGTTCTTGGGGCTGATCTGAAGTTGAAATGGCAACTGGGATCCCAAGATACTCTCCCTTGTTCCTAGTATACACCTAAACATCCATTTACCATCCTGGGTCAACTGTGAAAAACTCAGGCTGAAAGACTCAAGAGCAGGACATTTCAAATGGCTGAGGCAGAACCCATCAGTTTGCCCCACTTTGGGAAATCCTCCCTTTCAAACTGAGAATATGAAAGTGAAAAATGTGAAATGACCTGTCAGGTCAATGCACAGAGTAAGGGAAAGTCATATGTATTGTGCTGCTTTGGCAGAAGGCAAAAAGCACTGCATTGTGCCTAAGACCAATCAAGGACCTAATCCAGTTCATCTAAGATAAAGCAGAGTGAAGGACGTTATGTCCTAACACGAAGAAGGATGTAAATCACTGGTGAAGGAACTGTCTTTCTATGCCACCACCAATACACAGAAGCACTACACTACCTAAAGGTAACACATCCCACTCTGGCTCTGTCATCCTGTAGGGCAGGGGAGACGGAGCTGACAGCCAAGGGACACATTCGGATGTGGAAGTTGGGGCCCAGCAGAGACAAGGTCAGGAAGTTTCCTGGCAATGTCCCTGACCTGGACCCCAGGTAGGCAGCAGACTTCCCTACTGGTAGGGTCCGGCGGACATATGGGGCCCTCTGTTCCCCTTAGAAGGCTTTGCCCTCTCCCTGCGCACCACATGGAAGTGTCTGGCCCTGGACACTCCATGACCGCCTTGCCGGTCCTGGCGGGCTGCAGTGAGAGGATGAATGCCCTGGGACCCCCTTCCTGCTCTTCCCAGGCCAGCTAGGGACCAGAGGGGCCTCCTCTCCCCTGTCCCTGCAGCTCTGGGCTCCCTTCACGCAGCCCTGGCTCTGCAGCACCAAGCCCTGCTGGGAGCCCTCCCCTGCATGCTCCCACCGCTCCCTGACGCTGCTGTTGCCCTCTGCCGCGCACTGCCCAGCCCAGCCCAGCCCAGCCCCTGCCCACCTCTCCCCACCTCCCTGCCCTCTCCCCAGCCCAGCCCAGCCCAGTCCTGCAGCCCAGGCTGGGCTGGCCTCATGGCAGTGCCCACCGCAGGCTGCTGCAGGGCTCTGGGCACGGCCACCACAGCCCCAGCCCCTCGCAAGGCACCGCAGCTGCTGGGACAAAGGCGGCCTCTTTGGTTGGGCTCTCCAGCAGCCCCTGGGCTGGGGTCAGCCACAGCTCAGGAAACGGAGGTCTGTGAAGCTGCAGGAGCCGTGGTCTCTTGCCTGGGAGATCACCAGCACAGAGTGCCTGTGCCCCGCAGGGCCAGCCCCGCTCCCCAAGCCAGTACAGGAGACCTGGCTCAGCACCAGGCAGTGCTTGGCAGGACCATGGGGTGTCTCTAAGGGCACAAAGGGCAGGCGAGTGCAGTACCAGAGGTGGCCCACAAGATTTCAAATACTGCCTCTTCTATTATTCTTCAGTGTTATGTGCCTTCACCTACTCGCTCTTCACCACCTCTCCTGGCATTGCAGAGCCCTCCTTAGACCAAGGAGTCCTCAGATTCGCCTTTTCCTTTACCAGACTCTTCTTTGGATGGTCATTCATTTTATAAGGTTCTAATCACTACCCACTGAGCATTGTCCCTGCAGATCCCCTGCCATCTCCTGGCAGATCCAGATTCCTCTCCAGGCTGGCATTGACCATCATCCCCAAAGCAGGTGCACATTCCCATACAGATGAGTCCAAGGCCTGTTGTCTTCTGATTTGATAAGTGCTGTCATAAAGGGAGATCCTGGTCCAGCCCTGGTCTCCTCACAGACCACCCTGTGAACCTAATGAACCCAAGGACAGGAAGCCTGTGTCCTTCACTCCATGAAGAACCCCAGAAAACAGAAGAGCATGGAGCAAATCCTTGGCTCTGTTCCTAACAGCGGCATTGGAAGAGGCATCCAGGCTTCTGGGTTTGCCCTGCTGAGCCCCATTTGTTACTGCCGTGGTATCAGGGAGGGCAGCTGTGACACAGGGCTGCACATTGCCTGCTGCTGCCTGCTGGGACAGGGATGCCAGTGCAGAGACAACAGGACTGTCACCAAGGTACACGAGATCTGAGGGCTAACCCACGTACAAGAGCACAAGAGAACAATGTGGAAGCCAAAAGAAAGCAGCAGTGAAAAGGCCACGTCCTGCTGCTGGCCATGGCCATGGCTCCAGGGAAGCAGCAGCCCCGACCCAAAGGCAGCAGAGAGGCAGAGCCCAGCAGGCAGTGAGGGGCAGCTGCGAGGGCCACCGGGGCTGCTCCTCCATGTAGCAGCTGGGCTCTTGGCCCTGAGCCCCTCCTGCATGCTGGGGCTGCTCCCCCAGCACTAGAAAAGGTGTGAACAGATTGGACCTTAGACCAGTAAGGTTCTGATGGCATCTTTATTGTTTTTATCTGCACAGGAAGCCTGGTTGTATAGGTACAGAAGATGATTAGTTTAGAATAAATTAATGAATTTACAGGCAGAACACGAAGAAAAGCAGGATTAAAGTCAAAATCATTCATTTGAGAAATTAATTAAAAAAAAAAAAGAAAAACATTGACAAAACATTTTCTGACATATTGTGGGAATCCTTTAAGGAATATATGGACATTACTCATATGGAAAATTTTCAGAGAGTTTCCTCACTGTATCCTTCAGCTCCTGGTTCCTCATGCTGTAGATGAGGGGGTTCACTGTTGGAGGCACCACCGAGTACAGAAATGACACCACCAGGTCCAAGGATTGGGAGGAGATGCTGGTGGGCTTTAGGTGGGCAAACATGATTGTGCTGAGAAAGAGGGAGACCACGTCCAGGTGAGGGAGGCACGTGGAAGAGGCTTTGTGCCGGCCATGCTCAGAGGGCATCCTGAACACCGCCCTGAAGATCTGCACATACGACAACAAAATGAAAACAAAACAACAAAAGAATACACAAAGGCTAAAACCAATAACTGCATGTTCCCTGTGGTAGTCTGAGTCTGAGCCGGAAAGCTTGAGAATCTGGGGGATTTCACAGAAGAACTGATCCACAGCATTGCCTTGGCAGAGGGGCAGGGAAAATGTATTGGCCATGTTCAGGACACCATGGAGAAAGCCACTGCCCCAGGCAGCTGCTGCCATCTGGGCACAAGCTCTGCTGCCCAGGAGGGTCCCGTAGTGCAGGGGCTTGCAGATGGCTACGTAGCGGTCGCATGCCATGATGGTGATGAGGGAATACTCTGCATCAAAGAACGAGATTAGAAAAAGGACTTGAGATGCACATCCTTGATAGGAGATGTCCTTGGTGTCCCAGAGGGAGTTGGCCATGGCTTTGGGCAGAGTGGTGGAGATGCAGCCCAGGTCGAGGAGGGTGAGGTTGAGGAGGAAGAAGTATATGGGGGTGTGGAGGCGGTGGTCACAGGCTACGGCGGTGAGAATGAGGCCGTTGCCCAGGAGGGCAGCCAGGTAGATGCCCAGGAAGAGCGCGAAGTGCAGGAGCTGCAGCTCCCGCGTGTCTGCGAATGGCAGGAGGAGGAACTCGGTGATGGAGCTGCTGTTAGGCATTTGGTAGTTCTAGGCATGGGGTCCTGACCACAGAGGAAAAAGGCAGTAAGGAAGTACAACAGAATTATCTGATAAGAACTAATTCAGTTTTGGTGTATTCTTCATAGATGTTGCAGGTTCATTTCTTGAGTTGTGATTGATGCTGCCTGAGGGTGTCCCTGAGAGTAGGATACTCTGCTCTGGGCAATGTTGTAGTCAGTCCTCACCTATAATAATAAGGAAAGGGGAATGTGGTAATCACAGATAAAATTCACTCCTCATATCAGGTGATTATCCACATTGCCTTTCCAAATTCACCCAACTGCAGAGCAGGGCTGTCTGGATTTCTTTTCTGTATACTGTCGTTCCTGTTACACTCCAAGTGAAACCTTGTGGCTCCACAGAGGCAAACGGACTGTCCCTTTAGTGCAGAGTGTTCCTTCAGAGGGGTCAGCCAGTCTGTCCATAAAAGCTGCTCTCTTCTGCTGGCATGTCTATGAGCTGCGGGATAATTACACTCACATGTTCACCTGAAAAGAACCAGGGCACTGCTGAATCCATGCTCAAAGTGCACATCTCCAGACCCTTCACCCTGTCCCCCTACTCCCCTTCCCCCAAGCACACTGAAGGTTCATTCCATGTGCATGTGAAACCCCCATCCCCAGCCAGCCTGGAAACAAGACCAGCAGCAGCACGGCCAGGTGAAGCCAGGAGGAATGCCAGCTGCTGCCAGGGGAGGCAAGGCCAGGGAGGGACAGACGGACGCAGCAGACCCTTCTCTGCTGCAGATCTGTCTGCAGAGGAGGCAGCTCCTGCTGGGGACACCAGGGGCTTGAAGGCAGAGGCTCTGCTGGCAGGAGAGGAGAGCAGGGAGTGTCCCAGGGAAGGTGCCTGCCCTGCAGGGGATGGCAGGGAGGTGCCTGAGCCCTCCCTCGCACAGCATTTCTGGCAGTAGCTCCCTCCCACCGCTTACCCGTGTCCCTGCTGCCTGCCCGTGTCCCTGCTGGGAGCGGGTTCTCTGTCCCCACATCTCCTGTCCACGCTCACAGACCCCATCCCATAAGCTGTGTGCTGAGCTCTGCCCTGCAGAGGACTACTGAGTACAGAGCCCTGTCCATGGGCGTCACAGGGGTTGCAGCTCCTAAAGATCAGCTCAGTTAAAACCTGAGGAGACCAGAAACATGAAGCTGGTGCAGTCTTTAAGCTGAGGTGCCTGAAGGGACTTTATCAAGTTCATCGTTGACATATTGATCTCTCAGTGCAATACTCTAGGAATCTCAGTCTCCTCTACAATTCAGAAAATCCATTGCCATGAAACCTGCTTCCCCTCCACTGCAGGAATCTGACAGCACACAACCAAAAAAAGCCTCTTGAGATTAACCAAGCCTCGGTCTTCCTCTGGAAATGCCCCCTCATAAATGCCATTCTCTAAAGCATCTTCTAGTCCACATTACAGGTGGAGTGAGACCTATCCTGACAGATGCTATCAGCCATCGGATGTGCCAGCTGTAGAAGACCCCTTTGGCAACTACACCTGCATTGCCCTGCTGCCAGAGACTCACTGTGTCAAGAGTCTGCAGATCTGTCCTGCCACACGCTGCCCTCTGCTGTTGCGCTCCTCACTGCCTCGAGCCCCTCTCTCCTCTCCTCTCCTCATGACACCTGTGGTCAGAGCTCCCAGCCCTGCTGCACTGTGCAGAGGAGCTGCTCCTGGGCAGAGCTGGCTCTCTGCAGCGCTGCCCGCTTGCCAGGAGCTCCCCTTGGGCCCAGGAGCCTGGCCCAGCTCAGCAGCACAGCACCTGACCATGGCATCGCTTGCTCTGTGCCACTGGGCTCCCTCAAGGTGTCCCCAAGGCCTCAGGGCTGACAGCTCCTGAAGGCAGTAGGGTCTCTCCTGGGGTGTGGTGCTTGCAGCAGACTGAAGTCATCTCAGACTGCTTCCCTCTGAACACGGGAAGACGTGATTTGGGGTTTTAGAGTGTGGTTGTCAAGCATGTTGTGCTTTAACCTGGCAGGCAGCTCAGCACCACACAGCTCACCCTTACCCCCAAAAAGCTCATGTGTTGAGATAAGGACAGTTTGATAGGACAGAAAAGGAAGAGATGATGATGATGATAATAATAATAATAGTAATAACATGTAGAAAGCAAGGGATGCACAATGCAATTGCTTGCCACCCACCGCCCAGCCCGAGCCAGAGCTGCAGCCCCCTTGACCCTGGTCAGCCTGCATCAGGATCCAGTGTGCCGGTCCCTTGACCTTATTTTGTTTAATGTAAAATCATATTTCAGAAGGATTTAGTACATTTTCTTCCTGTTCTCAAGAACAGCCTCTGCTTTGTAACCCCACATGATGATGCCATCAATGTACTGCTGGTGTTCAAGAGCTTCCCCCTGTTCCAGGGCAGTCTGGGTCTGTCCATGGCAAATGGTAGGGCTGTGTTTCCACCCCTGGGGCAGTTGATTTCAGGTGGACTGGGTGCCCCTCCAAATTAAAGCAAACTGTTACCTGCATGCTGCTGGCAAAGGAATGGAGAAAAATGCATTAGGAATATCAGTTGTGACATAGCAGTAGGCTGCCTTTGACTCCAGTTTGTATTGAAGATCTAGCATGCCCATCACTGCAGCACTTGGCAGTAGTGAGACTTCATTCAGGCCACGATAGTCCACTGTTAGCCTCCACTCACCATTAGACCTTTGCAGTATCCACAGAGGACAATTAAAGGGGGAGCGAGTCTAGCTGATCGATCCTTGGCTCTCCAGTCGATGAACCAGCTCATAGATGGGAATCAGGGAGTCTCAGTGCAATATTTCTGCTGGCGCGCTCCTGTGGTACTGATGGGCACCTTTCTTTCTTCCACCCTCAGCAACCCCACAATAGAAGGGTACTGTGAGAGATCGGGAATGCACACAACTGTTTAATTTCCTCTGTCTCCAGTTAACAGTTGGGATCCCCATGTCAGTCCAGAAATACAGATGGGTTCTGCCCCTTTATAGCTTGATGACATCACAGTACACTGTGCTCCAGTGTCCACTAGTGCCTTGTACTTTTTTGGGTCTGATGTGCCAGGCCATCGAATCCACACAGTCCAATAAACCTGATTGTCTCTTTACTCCCCTTGGCTTCAGGCAGGGTCCCTCTAGTCCTGCTCATAGTATTCATTACTGTGTTTGGAGGACTGCCCACTAGAAACTGGAGCAGAAATTTTACATTCCTTGCAACCCTATTCAGAGGTGGAGAGGTGTCATACCACTGTTCTTCTCGTGGGATCGCACTGCCCACCACATCCCACAGACCCTAGGAAGAGCCCTGAGCGAGACATGGGGGTTCAGGATCTCCCCTCCTAGTGGCTGGGGTCAGGCCTTGGCCCTTCTGCTTCACTAAAACCTGGACTTTTCTCAGCACAGTGCCTTTGCCTACCTGTAATCATGGCCTCCAATTATCTGCCCTAACAAGTCCCTGGGGAGGCTTTGTTAGTAACAGCCCTCAGTGGGGCCCATTAATACTCCAAGTCAATTCAACTGTTCCTTCTGACTTTACTTTCTTAAGCAATTGCATCATTCTCCTCTCAGTACCTGTGCTTTATAGACTCAGCACCAAAATACACCATGGAACTCACTAAAATGCAGAAACTCCTAAGGAGCCATATCTCTCCCAAAGTTTTCTTCAAGACTTGTAGAGCTAATTGGAGAGCTTTCATGGTGTAGTTAAGGAGGAAGATTTCAAAGAGCATCTATTAGAAATCTTTCCTCATTTCAAAGGCTGAATTTGGTTGCATTTCTGTTTAGAGCATCATTCTCCTATAGATATTGGTCTAGGGTTTCTCCTTTGAAGCCCTGCTTAGATAGGAAAAGCAGGGTTTTTCCTATTTAAAAACAAACAACAGGAAATCATGCTGCAATCTTCAAAACAAACAAAGCTCAAGTTCCTCATTTTGTTGCCTCCAGTGATGTTTACATTCCCAGAAAGATGACTGTACATGATGTATTTTACACTGATTAATAGGAAATTTTAAATAGTAGTGTTAATATTAATCCATATCATACTAATTCAATGATAAACGATGAGTTTCTTGCTAAGGAAACCATTAGACAGACTGCTGATAGATGGGCGACCTTGAACTCACTGAAACTCAAAGCAGCAACTAGGTTGGTGAGAGCGGTCTGAATGATCAAAGAGTAAGGGGAGGGCAAACCAGGAGAACGATGGGAAGTGCATAGGTCCAGACAGGCAGCTGGAAAGGGGACATTCAGCACTGTCTGTGTAATCAAGGTGGGTTTTGAGCCTGGAAGATGAGGGAGCACACCATGATAGACAAAGCGATGACAGTGCAAGTAAAGGAGATCATCAGTATTTCTTCTCCTGTGATGAATATAGATCATGGAAATTAGCATTTCTTCATGATAGAAACTACACTTCACGTGAGACATTTAGCAGAAGGGATTGAATCATTTGAGCTGGTGAGTAGTTTCTTTATTAGTTAAGTACTAAAAAAATTACTGGGTATTCAGGCAGAGCTTTGCTGTCTGACCATAAGCAACCAGGGAAAACCTCCTGTGGCCCCCTTGTGTTTGAGGCACCTCCCTGGACTGGCAGATGTCAGAAAAGACTTGCAGGAGACCGGAGCCCTTTGGGAAAATCAGGTGGAGCCAGGTGGAGTTCCCATAGCACCTCCACTGCCAGCAGTGGTCTTTGTCCCTGTAACTCCAGCCCAGCCCAGCACAGGAAACCCCTTCAAAGACAAACCTCTTCTTCAGTGGGTTCCTGGGATTGACCTAGATTTGGAATGGCCATTGGAAACCCATGATACTCTCCCTTATTCAAACTAGATACTTGAACATTCATTTACCTTCCTGGGTCATCTTTAGCAAACTCAGGATGAAAAACTCAAGTATAGCATGCTTCAAATGGCTGAGCCAGAACCCATCAGCTTGCCCCACTTTGGAAAAAAAAACTAAGGTTTTGAAAGTGAAAAATGTGAAATGACCCGTCAGGTCAATGCGCAGAGTAAGAGAAAGTCACACATATTGTACTGTAGGGACAGAAGGCAAAAAGCATTGCATTGTGCCTCAGAATAATCAAGGAGAACTGATCTAGTTCATCCATGAGATAAAGCAGAGTGAAGGACATTGAGTTGTGTCCTAACATGAAGAAGGATGTACATGATTGCTGAAGGAGCTGTCTTTTTGTGCCATCACCAGTGCAAATACACAAGAACAATATCAAATACAGGTAGCATGTCCCACTCTGGGTCTGTCACCCCACAGGGCAGGGGAGAGGGAGCTGACAGCCAAGGGATGTATTTGGGTGTTTAAGAGGTGGCCCAGCAGAGACAAGGAGTCTATGCAGTGGGGTTGGGGAGGCCAAGAGAAGCAGCCCAAGGGGTGGTGCTGCTTGTGAGGACACGTTTGTGCCAGCAGCCTGAGTGGGCAGCAGCTGTGCGCAGGCGAGGGGAGGCCAGGAAGCGCATGCCAAGAGTGCTCCTGCCAGCAGAGACAAGCCTGGGCCGAGGGCAAGGGGAGAGGGAGGCCCAGGGCAAGGCCATGCTGAGCTCCCTGCCCCTGCAGCAACCGCACTGGCCCTCAGCAGATGTGCTGGCCAGCATGCACTGGGAGGTCCTGGCGTGCATCAGAGAGCAGCAAGGAGGGCACTGGAGAGGGCTGGGGTGAGGCGGGTGGTAGAGCCCCATGCAGGGGCTGGTTGGGGGTCCCCTCTGCTGCAGCTACCGCATGCAGCATGGCAGGAGAAGGGCAGGCAGGGCTCGTGGCTGCAGGGCAGAGCCTGGCCCTGGGCTCTTCCTGACATCCCTGCAGCTCCTGGCAGGCTGCAGTGAGGTGCCCCTCAGCCTTCCCTCCTGTGCTGCCAGGGCACACGGCTGCCTCCTGCCCAGCTCACTGCCCACCAAGAACGTCTGACAGGGCTGCTTCCCAAGCTGGGCCTTGCCCAGGGTCAGTCCCCTGCAGGGACAGAAACTGGCCCTTGTCCTGGTGGCTTTTCATGGCCTTCCTGTCAACACATGCTCTTCTCATCCTTGAACTCTTTTACTGAATACATAGGCCTAGGAGAACTTTTTGGTACAGACTAATACAGAGAAAACATTGAGTCCCTCAGCCCCGTCTCTGTCTGCTGCTATGACGTGGCTATGAGACATGGATTCGTTATCAGGTATTTTCCTCTGACAATCTCAGCAGTCTCCATGACAGGACAAGACATGAGAATACATGACATTCCACAGAGGAAAACACTTTTACTGTGAGCAATACCAAGCACTGGATCATGTTTCCTAAAAAGTACCGGAGTCCCCATCACTGGAGATACCCAAAGAACAGCTGGAAATGGGCCTGGGCTGCCTGGTTTAGGTGTCCATGCTTGGCTAGTGGGTTGGGCTAGATGGGCTTTGGACGTCCCCTCCAGTCTCAGTGAACCTATCACTCTGCAATGCTTGTCAGTGTTTCTGAGAACTCCTTGGCAGTATCTCCAAACCAGCTGGACACCGGGTGCTCATGGGGCAGAGCCTTCTTTTGAGGATGAATTTGTTCACGATGTAACCCCAAGGACAAAGTTGAGCAGGGATTACAAATGCCAGCAATACCTCGACTCACAGAGAGGGAGTGCCTGCCAGGGCAAAATGGGGCAGCCCCAAGGGCCACCAGGGCTTTTCCTCCGCATTGCAGCTGGGCTCTTCATCCCACAAGCACTGCTGTACCTGAAGAGAAATTATGAGAAACAAGAGTCACAGAAAATGAAACAGAAAACGACTACCTGCTGGTTCCTTTATTTGGTTATCTACCAAGACCTTATCAGCACCTGTACATGAGGTCTTTGGGTTAAAAAAAAAAAAAGAAAAGAAAAAAAAGGTGAGCTCTGACTCAAAACGGAGCACTTTGACCTGAAACACAGCACATCTTTACGTTTGCTGAGGGTGCACTCTATTCCATCATCCAGGTCATTGACAAATAAGTTGAACAGGACTGGACCCAGTGTAGATCTCTGGGGGACACTGCTGGCTCCAGGCCTCCAACTAGACTCTGTTCCACTAAACACAATCCTCTGACCTCTGCCATCCAACCAGCTCACAATCCGCCTCTCTGTCCACTCATCCATCCCACACTTCCTGAGCTGGCCTGTGAGGATGTTATGGGAGACAGTGCCGAAAGCCTTGCTGAAGTCAAAGTACACAACATCCACTGCTCTCCCTCACCCACTCAGCTAGTCATTCCATCACAGAAGGCTATCAAGTTGGTGAAGCATGGTTTCCCTTGGTGAACCCATGCTGACTACTCCTGATCACCTTCTCCTCCACATGCTGGAGATGACCTGCAGGATGAGCTGTTCCATCGCCTTTCCAGGGATGGAGGTGAGGCTGACCGGCCTGTAGTTGCCTGGGGCCTTCTTGCGCTTGTTGAAGACTGGCATGACATGAGCTTTCTTCCAGTCTTCAGGCACCTCTCCTGTTCTCCATGACCTTTCAAAGATGACGGAGAGTGGGCCAGCAGTAACATCTGCCAGCTCCCTCAGCACTCATGGATGTATCCCATCGAGGTCCATGGATTTGTGGGTGTCAAGTTTGCCTAAGAGATCTCTGACCTGATCCTCTTCAACCAAGGGAAAGTCCTCGTTTCTCCAGATCTCCTCCCTTGTCCCGAAGCTCAGAGATTCCAGAGGGCTGGTCTTAGCAGTGAAGGCTGAAGCAAAGAAGGCATTCAGTAATTCTGCCTTCTGTGTATCCTTTGTCACCAGGGCACCCTCCTCGTTAACCAGTGGGCCCATATTTTCCTTCGTCTTCCTTCAGCTCTTGATATATTTGAAAAAGCCCTTTTTGTTGTCCTTGACACCTCTTGCAAGATTTAACTTCAAATGGGCCTTGGACTTCCCTGTCACTTCTCTGCATCCTCAGACATTGTCCCTATATTCTTCCCAAGTGGCTTGTCCCCTTTTCCACATTATGTATGCTTTCTTCTTTCATTTAAGTCACTCCAGGATCTCCTTGATCATCCAAGCAGGTCTCCTGCCCCCTTTGTCTGACTTTTTGCTCACAGGAATACACAGCTCTTGAGCTTGGAGGACTTGGAGGTCAGTGCGCTATTGCTGCCGGTGCACCGTTGTGGCAGCCATCGGCACCTGCTCTTCTTCGGCTCTCAGCAACCCCACAACAGAAGGGTCCTGTGCGAGACCAGGCAAGGTAGACAACTACTTGACGTTCTCTGTATTCAAGGCAGTTATGCCAACAGCCCTCTGGTATCCTTTTATTTAGTTGTTTACCCTTGGAAAAAGCCAGAAACAGAGTCTGGAGGCATGTCATTAGGGTTGCCCAACGATGTTCACAATACTCAAGAGCTATCACGACTGGCCCCAAAGAAAGAAGGGGAAGGTGCCCTGCCTTGTGCCCTCCACCAAGTGGATTCATGAGTGTCGTACCAGTAGCAGCTCAAATAGTATTTATTGGTGCAGATTTAGGGAAAGCATCACAAGCCCATATTTGCTTTCCTAGTGGTAACTTAGTAGTTTCTTGCACTATGTAGTTGCTTTACAGGTAGGGTTTTGTAGCAATTTGTAATAAAGACATTCATGAAAACGGAGCAACGAGGTGTCTGTGTCCTTGTGTACTATGGAATCCTACCAACCTCCTGTTGCGATCCATGGGCAGGCTGACCCTCATAGGTCCTGCCCATCGTTACTGTGATGCCCTTGGAGTGGTCCTCAAAGCTGCAGGAGCAACCACAGACCTGGGGCTTGGTGACAGCCCTTTGCTGCGGAGAACAGACCCAACCGCAGGGGCTGGACCCTTCAGATGCCCCGGTGCCATGAGACTGGCTTTTTTTCTGCTCAGGTCTGCTGCTCCCTCACACACAGCCAGGCCTGTGGCTCATCTCCCTGTGGAGGAGGAGGAGGCAAAGCGCTGCTGGTGCCCGAGTAAGGGAGAAATACTCCACCTGTGGGAGGGCAGGGCTGGAGGGGAGGTGGCACAGGACAGGCACTGGCCTCTTTCTCCTATTCCCTACCCTAAGAGCATTGAGACCACAGGTCAGTGTCAGTACTGCTCACAGGTGCCTGCAGCCCTGTATCCTCAGGATCCATCTTCTCTCCTTCTGTACGTAACATTATTACTTTGCTTCTCACAGTTTGGGGCCAGCATTTGTGGACCTGGTACCTGGCACTGAAAGGCTGTGTCTCACACCATGTTTTTTTGGTGAGTTTTTCCCATTGCAGCAGCAGAGCAGCAGCTAATTGCTTCTGGAAGACAACTGAAACAGCTTCTTCAGTGCATGCTTGAGCTCCTGGTTCCTCATGCTGTAGATGAGTGGGTTCAGTGCTGGAGGCACCACAGAGTACAGAACTGCCACCACAAAGTCCAGGTATACGGAGGAGATGGAGGGGGGCTTCACGCCGGCAAACACGATAGTGCTGATAAACAGGGAGACCACAGCCAGGTGAGGGAGGCACGTGGAAAAGGCTTTGTGCAGGCCCTGCTCAGAGGGCATCCTCAGCACTGCCCTAAAGATCTGTATATAGGACACCACAATGAAAACAAAGCAACCAGCACCTAAACAAAAGCTAAATGCAATAAACCCAACTTCCCTGAGGTAGGCATCTGAGCAGGAGAGCTTGAGGATCTGTGGAACTTCACAGAAGAACTGCTCCACAGCATTGCCTTGGCAGAGGGGCAGGGAAAATGTACTGGCCGTGTGCAGGACACCATGGAGAAAGCCACTGGCCCAGGCAGCTGCTGCCATCTGGGCACAAGCTCTGCTGCCCAGGAGGCTCCCGTAGTGCAGGGGCTTGCAGATGGCAACGTAGCGGTCATAGGACATGACAGTGAGAAGAAAAAACTCTGCTGATATCAAGAAGACAAATGCAAACACCTGTGCAGCACATCCTGCATAGGAGATGGCCCTGGTGTCCCAGAGGGAATTGGCCATGGCTTTGGGCAGAGTGGTGGAGATGCAGCCCAGGTCGAGGAGGGCGAGGTTGAGGAGGAAGAAGTACATGGGGGTGTGGAGGCGGTGGTCGCAGGCTACGGCGGTGAGGATGAGGCCGTTGCCCAGGAGGGCATCCAGGTAGATGGCCAGGAAGAGCGCGAAGTGCAGGAGCTGCAGCTCCCGCGTGTCTGCGAATGCCAGCAGGAGGAACTCGCTCACAGAGCTGCTGTTGGGCATTTGCTGCCCTTCATCAGGGACACTGCCAAAGAAGAAAAAATATAGAGTGTTAGGGAAAATTGCTCTGAGCTGTAGCATTTGATTCTTCAATGCAGCCTTCACATTGCCTTTCTTTCTAGAAGACCATTTTGTCTCTCCCTGGCTGGAGCCCTGCTCCGTGCTGGCTGAGTGTCCTGTACACAGCAAATGCCTCTGCCCAGCAGCTCCCGATGGGCCACCTCTGCTCCAGAGCAGTGGTACACAGAGGTGCCAACAGAGCCATGTACTTGGAGGAGGGTTCCAGGGAAGGGGATCCCTCTGTTGAGTGAGGGGTGTTTGGCTGTGTGACTCCATGTGAGTCTTCTCTATTCCCCACCCTGAGAGAGGAAATCAGCTCACAGACCGCCTGTGTCTGGCCGGAGAGAACAGGAAGCATCTCCTCCTGCTTCACCCTCCATGCACAGCATTCCCTGTCAGAATCAGGCACCAGCAGCTGCCACGCTGGGCAAGGGAGAGAAGCAGGCATGGGCAGGCAGGGCGGACCCAACCCGGTGCCGAGGCTGCGGTGTCGGTGAGGTAGAACCTGTCCTCACACCCCTGTGCCACCTGGCCAGCACAGGCAGCAGAGGGAAAAGAGCTCTGGAGTCTAAGAAGCATTTGGAATATGCTCCTTGTCATATGGTAGGAATTTTGGGGTAAGACCTCTGTGGAGCCAGGAGCTGGACTCGATGATCCTTGTGGGTCCCTTCCAACTCGGGATATTCTATGATTCTGTGATTCTATGCCTTCTTCTGTGGAGGAAGGTGGAGGGGACCTGCAGCAAATGTGCCTACTTACACAGAGATTTAGGGTTCAGACACCCCGTATTCTCAGCTCCACAGATTATACATGCCATGACAGAAGCTGTGCTGGTGAGGAGAGGAGACCAGGGGCTGCTGCAAGGAAGGCGCCTGCACTTCAGGGGATGGCAGGGAGGGAGCAGCTCCCTCTCACTGCCTGCCCATGTCCCTGCTGCCTGCAGCTGTCCCTGCCAGCAGCTCTTTCTCTGTCCCCACGTCTCCTCCTGTCCATGCTCACAGACACCATCCCATCCGCTGTGTGCCCAGCTCTGCCCTGCAGACACCTCCCAGGGACATCTCCCTGTCTGCAGGTCCTAAAGAACAGCTCAGAAAAGCCCTGGTGCAGTGTGTAAGCAGAGAGAAGGGAAGGGATATTCTCAGGTTCATCACTAACCTGTTTATGTCTCAGTTCAATGCAATAGGAATTTCCTTCACCTGTGCAATCCCTACAACTCTGTTAACACAGAGCCTGCGCAAGAATTAGAGCAGGAAAATGCAGGCAGAGACTGCAGAAAGTGCCTTCTCTTTGCAGGCAGCCCCTGCCCTCCCCTTCCTCTGCCCAAGGCTGCTCTGCAGCACCTTCTCCTCCACACAGCACGAGCCACAAGAGACATCCTGGCAGCTCCTGGCCAGGCAGAGACATCCCGGATCCAGGAGCCCCTTCCAGGAACCTCTCCTGCACTGCCCTGCAGCCGGAGACTTACCATGTGCAGAGCTGTGAAGGTTTCTCCTGCACTGAGCTCTCCTCTGCCCACACCCTCCAGGCTGCCTGGAATCACTTTCTGCCTGGGTGCCTGCAGTCAGAGCCCCCAGCCCTGCTGCGCTGTGCAGAGGAGCTGCTCCTGGGCAGAGCTGTCTCTCTGCACCAGGGCCCTCTTGCCAGGGGCTCTCTCTGTCCCAGGAGCCCGGCCCAGCTCAGCACCAGAGGCCCAGCCCAAGGCATTGGAATCACCCCTATGGGGGTTTTGGTGATGAGCCCACGAACCTCAGGCGCTGAGAGACAATTGAAGAAATCTCTCAAGAAGTCCAAGTCAGAGGCAAGTTTCCTGCAGTGTCTCCCTGAGGGCCAGCACTGACACAGCCTCCCTTGGAGCTCGTTAGAGCAGAACATTGGAGGCAGTGAGAACAAGGAGACAAAGGCAGTGTAAAGGTGACACTGATGTGTAGACAACCTGGATGTGTTTCACCAAAGAAAAGGAACAGACCTTGTCCACTGACACCCAGGAAGGGAGATCCTTTCCCTGCACACACCTTGCTCAGGGCTCTTCCTGGGGCAGTAGGAGATGGGGATGTGCATGGCCAAGTGCAGGAGAATGGTATGACCCCTGCCTGGTTCATGGGTGGGGTCGAGGAGGCAATGATTCCCTGGTACTTTAATGACAAGCTGTCTCCTCATAGGCCTCAGTGGCAGAGACAACAGCCATAGCCATGGACACAAAGACCTGGGTCCTGTTGGGACTTTCAGCCTTGTCACAGCCCTCTATCCTGTCTACACCTGGCTGTTCAAAGGACTCCCACACTTGCACATCTTTCCCTGCTGGCTCTAGACCCTTGTCCGTGTGGTGTCTTACTGGATCTCAGCTGAGTCTGATAACTCAGATTTTCTTGGTGCAATGCTCCTCTTAAGGCAGCTCTGTAGGAAGCTGGCCTGGTTCCTGGTGAGCGGCACCACTGCTCGTATGGCATCCGTCGTGGTGTTCCAGGCCCTCCTCCTCCTGGGCACTGTTCACTCAGCAGGGTCCCAGTCTGCCCTCATGTGTGGGGTTCCTCTTCCTCTGGTGCAGGACTAAGCTCTTCTCCTTGTAAATGTCGAGAGGATTCTGTAGGCAAAATCCTGCAGTTTCTCAAGGTTCCCCCACAATGACACTCCATTCTGTCAGCTGTTCATGTCTGCAGGCAGACAGTTTAACCTTCACGTGATTGTGCTCTCTCTGACAAGATGGCAGCATCAGGAATTGCAGGGAAGTTTGGATAATACAGAAGTAACGAGTTGAATGGAATTGCAGCACAGAGTCACAGAAGGGTAGGGGATGGGAGGCTGCCAGGTTCCACATTTTCTGTGCTTCCTTCTCACGCATGCTGTCAGTTTGTCTGGAGCTGTGTCCTGAACTTTATGGGGCTGTGCAGGTCAAAATTAGAAGGGCCAAAGCCCAGGTGGAGCTCAATCTGTCTATTACTGTCAAAGACAATAAAAACTGTTTATATAAATACTTTAATAAAGGAGGATTAAGGAGAATCATCATATTTTATTGGATGTGGGGGGAAACCTGGTGACAAGAGATGAGGTAAAGGCTGAGGCACTTAATGCCTTCTTTGCCTCAGTCTCTAGCAGCAAGACCAGTTGTTCCCCTAGATATTTCTTCCTCCTCATGGCCAGTGCCACCCTTCCAAGGTGCACTTTGTGGCAATTTTTTCTCTCCTGCTATTTCCTACTTCCAAAGAAAGCTCAATAAGTGTGGAAACCACTCCTGAAGTAGGCATCCCAACCCATCAGGCTCCTTGCGGCCTGTCAGCCCAGCAGACAGAAGTCACCACACCAGCATCTTCCAAGCCATGGGCCTGCTGCTGGCCTTGCAGCTTCTTGGCTGGACACAACCAAGCCATGTGCCTCCTGCTGTCCAGTCATGGACTCGAGCAGAAGGGACAGCACAACCCATATGCGGGCCTTCTTTCTGTCTGGGTCCTCCTGGGTATGGAGGCAGAGGGGATCCCACAGTCAGCATGCCAACCAGGTGCCTTCTGCTGGCCTACCAGGGCCACTGGCAGATGCCAGCCAAAAAGTACAGATCCCAGGGAGAAGGCAAGGGTGACCTGTCAGCTACTTCAGACAGAAGTGACCTCACAGTACCTTTCCGTGACACGTTCCTGCTGCTGCCCTATCAACTGCAGAGACAGAAGTGACCTCACAGTCACTGCCACCATCACATTCCTCCTGCTGGGGCAGGAGATCCTGAGGCAGAGCTGAGCTCATCAGAGCATTCCCACCCATCTCCTCCTTGTTTTTGACGAGCTGATCAGATCCATGGCCCCTCACATTCATCTTTGAATGCCATGTGACTGCACAGCAACCTCACGGCTCCTGCCCTGCGCCAAGGGGGTAAGCGCCTAAAGTTAAGGGTCAGGAGAGGGGTTGAAGGTGAGGAGGTTAATGCACAGGAATGGGGGCTTTGGATGTTAGTTGTTCATGTATGGCATTAGTGACTAGAGCTCACTTTTCTGGGTTAGAGATGAAGCAAAATCTAGTGGAAGTGTTTGGTGTTCTGCTTGTGGTGTCAGGTCTGTGGTTAGGGTATGGTCAAGCTCTGTGGTTTAGGGTTTTGTTTAGGTCTGCAAGAAGACTAGGGTTAACTAGAGCATTTTAATGTTAGTGTTAAGGGCAGGGATCAGGGCGAGCAAGAGTGTAAGGGTAATGGAAAAAGGCTATGGACTAAGTTTGGCTTCAAGGGATATTGTGGACAAACATTAGAGTAGTGGATTCCTGTCAGGGTGGGGAGTAGCATTTAGGTTTAGGGATTAATGGATATGTCCAGACCTTGTCTTGGATGAGATGAAACCAGTATTTGAGGCAACTTCTAGTCAAGGTCAGCTCCCATCTGATCTCTCCTCATGCCTCCTCTCTCCTCTCCAGCTCTTCCTGGCCACCTCCCCATGCTCCCCATGTGGCCCTGAGCTGGTGGTGCTATGAGCAGACCAAGCATGCTGTGGTGCCCAAGAGGTGACGGCACACTGGCTGTGCTGCACACGGTGGGAAGTAGACCTATCTGTATTGGGATCACTGCTGCTAAACTCTCACTCTGGATTCAATATCTGTGGCAGATGCTCAGGAAGACAAGGGAATATTTCCAAGGACACTAGGGGTTTCCAGGTATTTTATAGATCCAGGCAGCTGGACTTCCCTGAGGATGAGAGGAACCCCTCTCCAGCCTTCCTTCTTTGAGCATGCTGGTCCCTCACTGAATCCCACAGGCACTGAGTTCTTGTTTGCCTGGGGACATCAAAATTTGGCACTGTTCCTATGGGTGACTCCACCTTGGGCAAGCTCTCACTCTGTAGGGCTCCAGGCACTGCCCACCCCTGGGACATGCTCCCTACGGAGAACCCCTGAGCTTCCCAGGCAGCTCCACATTACTCTCCTAGAGGATGTCCTCTACCCTGCCCCATGTGGGACAGACACGGGGATGTACCTCAGTGGCCATTCACCACTTTCACTGTCATCAGACACCAACAGGTTACTCCTAAACCCTACCCTTGGTATCTCCCAACTCATATGATGGTGATGAGCTTTTTGTCTCCCAAACGCATGGAGTTACAGGCCTCCTGAGGTGCAGCAGATTGTATTGGGCTTAGGTGTCACTGTTTTGGTAGCAGGGGGGATCTAGAGCTGGACCCTGTGAGCAGAGTCCAGAAGCTGCCCCATGTTAAAGAAGAGCCGGTTACAGATGGCTCCAGAAGTGACCCGTCACCAGCCAGAGCCGAGCCATGGGCGATGCTGGGTTGGCCTCTGTGAGAACAGATATAAGGAAGGGGGAAAAAAACCTGCTCTGAAGCTGCAGCTGGGAGAGAGGAGTGAGAAAATGTAGTGAGAAGCAGTCCTTGGTACAGACACCAAGGTCAGTGCAGAAGGAGGGCAGGAGGTGCTCCATGCACCAGAGCAGAAGTTCCCCTGCGGCCTGTGGACAGGCCCCTGGTTGAGCAGGCTGTCCCCCTGCAGCCCATGGGTCCCACATGGAGCAGATTTCCACGCTGCAGCCCGTGGAGAAGCCCCCGGTGGAACAGGTGGATGTGGCCTGGAGGAGGCTGTGGTCCATGGAGGACCCCTGCCGGAGCAGACTCCAGGCTGGACTGTATCCCATGGAGAGGCACCCACGCAGGAGCTGGGGGCCTGGGGGGATCAGTTCGGGAAGGATGGCATCCATGGGAGGGACCCCAGACTGGAGCAGGGGCAGAGGGTGACCATGAAGGAGCGGCAGACACAAAGTGTTAGAGACTGACTGCAGCCCCCATTCCCCGTTCCGCTGCACCACTGGGGGGAGGAGGTAGAAGACGGTGGACGGGGGTGAAGGTGTTTTTAGGCCTTTAGTTTCTCACTGCTCTCGTCTGTTAGTAATGCTCAATAACTTAGCTGAATCTCTCTACAAAGTCTGTTAAGACCATGACTGAAATATATCAGTCATCTGCCTCTCCCTTAAATCAACCCTGGAGTCCTTTTCCATTTTTTTTCTCCAGCTTTTCCTTTAGAGGGGAACATGCTCAGCAATGTTATTGGCAACATCTTTGAAAGAAGAGACAGGATTTCAGGCAGTGCACTGGGGAGATTCCATTTTATTAAGCAGATGCTAAGAGAGAGTACTGGCATCCAGGTAGACAAAAAAAATGTCCAGAGAAAAAAAAAATAGCAATTTCATACCTCGGGAGAAGTGGGGTGAATAAAATACTTTTTTCTATGAAAGTAATACATGGAAATGACACTGAAGATAAATATAATATCATGGTAATGAAAGTAAGTACCAAACCTCCAAGGGAAACCAAAGGAAGTCACTTGTGGAGAAAGAGGACAAATGTATCAATCTTAAGAAAAATCCATGTAATCACTTTCCTGATAGCACGCTTGAGCTCCTTGTTTCTCATGCTGTAGATGAAAGGGTTGAATATCGGGGGCACCACTGAGTACAGAACTGCCACCACCAGATCCAGGGATGGGGAGGAGGTGGAGGGAGGCTTCAGGTAGGCGAAAAAGCCAGTGCTGAGGAACAGGGAGACCACAAACAGGTGAGGGAGGCACGTGGAAAAGGCTTTGTGCCGCCCCTGCTCAGATTGCATCCTCAGCACGGCCCTGAAGATCTGCAAATAGGAGAGCACAATGGAAGCAAAACACCCCAAGAACAGAACACTACTGAATGTGAGAAGCCCAGCTTCCCTGAGGTAGGAGTCTGAGCAGGAGAGCTTGAGAATCTGGGGGATTTCACAGAAGAACTGGTCCACAGCATTGCCTCTGCAGAGGGGCAGGGAAAATGTATTGGCCGTGTGCAGCAGACCATAGAGAACCCCACTGCCCCAGGCAGCTGCTGCCATCTCCGCACAAGCTCTATTGCCCAGGAGGCTCCCGTAGTGCAGGGGCTTGCAGATGGCAACGTAGCGGTCGTAGGACATGATGGTGAGAATAAAATACTCTGCTGAAAACAAGAAGATAATCAGAAAGACCTGTGCAGCACAACCTGCATAGGAAACGGCCCTGGTACCATGAAGGGAATTGGCCATGGCTTTCGGGAAAGTGGTGGAGATGCAGCCCAGGTCGAGGAGGGCGAGGTTGAGGAGGAAGAAGTACATGGGGGTGTGGAGGCGGTGGTCGCAGGCTACGGCGGTGAGGATGAGGCCGTTGCCCAGGAGGGCAGCCAGGTAGATGCCCAGGAAGAGCCCAAAGTGCAGGAGCTGCAGCTCCCGCATGTCTGCGAATGGCAGCAGGAGAAACTTGGTGATGGAGCTGCTGTTGGACATCTGATGTCTCTTGGCCTTGGAGCCTATCCAAAGACAAAAGGACATGGACTGGCTACCTAGGAAAGGCCGTGACACATTCTGAAACCCATAGTTTAGTTCACATGCAGTGCACCTGTAGTACAGAGGGGTTGTTCAACATCTTCCAGCAGGAGAACCTCAGGGACATTGCTGGATTACGTTAAATCAGTGACTTCAACAGAGCCAGCTCATTTCCCAGCCCTACGCACTGCAGTGCCCAGAGCCATATTGGCTGGAACAGCTTGAGCACTTTGCTCCCAGTGACATACCTACAGAGCAGGACTCGTTATTCTGATGTTTGAGCATTGGCTTTAATCCCACTGCCCAGAGAGACTGAGGGGAAACCAAGGGCAGGATGGCTGGGAGGAGAAACAGAGAGAAATGCCCCAGTGCTCCTGCTTTCAGGGGCAGGAATGGGACTGAGAGATTGGCACTTGGGGGGTTCTCTCCTTCTGAGGGTCCTGCTGCTAAAGGGACAACAGTCAGAGACCCCATGGTTTTGGGGCAGAGGCTTTGCTGGATTTGAGCAGAGACCATGTGGTTGCTCTGGGTAAGGTGTCTGCACTGCATGGATGTCAGGGAGGTGCCCAAATCGCCCCTACCACAGAGTCTCTGGGAGCAGCTCCCACTCACTCCCTGACCATGGCTCTGCTGCCTGCAGCTGTCCCTGCCTGCAGCTGGGTCTCTGTCCCCACGCCTCCTGCCTGCAGGTCACAGCCCCCATCCCACCCGCCGGGTGCTCAGCTCTGCCCTGCAGACACCACCTGGCAGCAGGGCTCTGCCAAGAGGCAGCTCGCTGGGGACACGTCCTAGAGACCAGGTCACACAGACCCTGCTGACTCTGCACGTGTGGTGGTGGAGCTTTCTGTGGGCAGGAAAGGGACTTGCTGGGGTCCTTGGAATGCTCCTTATTAGGGCTTAGGAATGTCAGCCTCTTCTTAAAAATAACAGCCTCTATTTCTATTTCCACAGGGACAAAGAAGAGAAAACTGAAAGCAGAGGCTCAGGAAAGCGGAGATGCAAGCATCTAACCCCTGATTGGCTTCTTGCCTTGGATACAACCTGGGAGTACTGTGGAGCTGTGAGCAGGCTGCCCCAGGCAGCAGCCTCCCGCCAGCAGCAGGACCCTGCCCTGCCGGGGGGGCTCCTTCCACCCGCAGCTTCTCCCCACAGCGCCCTGGGCAGCTCCCCGCGCAGGCTGAGTGCTGAGCCTGGCAGGCGGCAGAGGCCCTGCCCCGGCACACAGCCCCTGGGGCACAGCAGGGACCCTGCTCTGCACCACAGCCCTGGGCACCCCTGCCTGCACCCGCGCCTTCTCCTTCCTCCAGGAGCTGCGGCTGCATTGCCCTCCAGCCAGAGACTTACCGGGGTCAGGGCTGGCAAGTGTTCTCCCCCAGCGAGCTCTGTGCATCCTGCCACTTCTGCCTGCCTTTACCCACTCTGTCTCTGCAGGCAGTGCCCCCAGCCCTGCTGCGCTGGGCAGAGGAGCTGCTCCTGGGCAGAGCTGGCTCTCTGCAGCGCTGCGCGCTTGCCAGGAGCTCCCCTTGGGCCCAGGAGCCCGGCCCAGCTCAGCAGCACAGGCCCAGCCCAAGGCCTCCCTTGCTCTGCCCCCCACCAGGCTCCCTGCCCATGACCCTGGGGCTGCAGGGGAACCTGCTGGGAAACAGCCTGAAGGGATCCCTGGGCTTCCCTCATTCCCCTGGGCACACACACTTGGCAGCAGGCTCATTTCACCTAACAGAAAACCAATTAAGTGTAACAATCACATCTTCTTGTACCGCTATCAGTTTGGGAATCCAGACAAAGTCAGGGAATCATCTTCTTTATCCCCTGTTCAGGGAAGGGATTTTGCAGTGTCACTTGAGACATCTCATGATGGATTTTAGGACTGGGACCAAAAGGGAGCTCATCTCACACCCATGCCTGCCCCAGACCCACAGGACCTGGGATTCCTCTGCCCTCCCTTTAATGTACACCACATGGGCACCTGCAGGTGAGCTCCTTGTCTCAGCTCCAGCATCATTAATGGAGATGGAGGAAATCAGGGGGCTGCAAACACCTGGTGACATGTCAGGGGGCACAGGGACGTGCAGGTATCTGCAAGCTCTCATGGAGGAACCCTGAGGGACAGGGCAGCACCTGGGGGCATCCCCTTGGAGGCTGATGGGGAATGCCTTTGGCCAGCTGAAGTGACAGCAAATGCACACATTTAGGACAACTAAACCTGTCCCTCCTCAGTAGGCTCAGGGCAGCCTGTAGAGGTATCCACCTGACCCAATGGAGAACTGTGCCACAGGGAGACCTGAGTCTCTCTCCCTCTTCTCCATCTGGTTTTCCCTCCATCTCCAGTGACTGTAACGGCACTTGTCTCACAGACATCCCTACATTGCCTAACCTCGTTCAGGGCAGCTGCTCCATGTAATAGCCAGTTCCAGGCCTGCAGTGCTACCTGAGATGCCAACACTGCCCAGCACCGCTGGAGCATGCAGCTGACACGGGCAGCAGAGGACCCACAGGACAGCTCTGGCCATTCATAGCTGGTACTTAACGGGAACCCCGATGGCATCTCCGACAGATCTGGTGCTTATGAGCAAGTGACTGCTTCTCAGGGCTGCAGCAAGCCAAGGTCTGTCCCTCCTCTATCCAGTAGAGGCAGGCAGTGCATGGATATGAGGCACATCACACCGGCGTTTCCACTTGTGTCGTTTGGTTTGCAAACACTGCTGCTGCTTCTCACCCCCATCCTTTACTCAGTCAAGACACAGCCCAGTGATTTTTTCTGTGTCCCTGGATCACAGGACGCCCATAGCCAAGGACATTGGCAGCAGCCCCTTCTCCTGCCTGGAGATCAGCCCCAGCTCCAGCACTGGCCCTCAGGGCTGCACCAACACCACAAAAGGCCCTCTGCTGTCAGGGCGCCACAGCCCAGGCCTGTTTCCTTCCGGACTTGGGAACACCAGGGCGTGCTCTGCTTCGGGCCCCTCATTTCATCCTCCCATGGCCATCTGCCATCCACGGAAGCATGTCTCTGCTGTGAAGGAAAGCCTCTGCATGCCCATGCTTGGGCACAAGATCTGGGACAAGGCTGAGTTTGGCCCTTGTGCCACAGCTGAGGTGCTGCAGCCCAGATGTGCCCCAATGCCCTCAGCGTGGGGCACAGGCAGGAGGAGCTGGATCCCCGCCTGCTGTCACAGGGCTGGGACATGGATGGAAGAGCTGCTGAGGTGTGGGGGGACAGGTCCCTCAGCTTGGGGGGCTGTGCTGGATGGGTGCAGATTCTTCAGAAGAGACAGGTGGGGATGATCAACAGCGATTACGTTTGCCATTCCCTCTTGTACCACCTCTGCCTCCTGTATGGCAGACTGGGAGATGTTGCTGAGGCCTTCTCAGAGCACAGAGCCTTGTGGGATGTCCAGGGAGGAAGGCCCTGGCATGCACTGCAATTCCATCCATATAACACATCCTACTTCTCCAAGTGAGGGACATGCAGTGCAGTTCAGGCACGGTGAGGGGCTGCTGCATCCCAGGTGCCTTCGCTCCCATCTTTTGAAAAAAGCCCAGGCCCAGGACAAGCCTCAAACCCCACCTTCCTGGAAGGGCTTCCAAGATCAGAGGTGTGTTGGTGCAGGAGGACAGTGGTGACTTCCCCAGTGCTCCACTTCCTATATCCAATGGCCTTTGTCACCATTTGCAGATGTTCCTGGTGGATTTGTCAAGTTCCTGTGGAAAAGAACTGGGCAGAAGGGAGGTGACAGTTTCTCAGGACAAGAAGAGAAATCTGTCTTTTCCCTCCCAAGCTGTCCTGTCTCCTTGCTGCTGACCTCCCAGGCCTCCAAATGACACGGGCTGATGTCACAGGGGGATGCACTGCATCACCAGGATATCGTCACTGGAGCAGCGGCAGTGCCAGCACTTCCCTGCAAGGCCTGGTCCCTGCTGGGCACTGCTTGGGTGCTCCCCACCGCTGTCCTTCTGTGGCCAGGAGTGGGGGCAGCAGGCAGCAAGGTTGCACTGGGCGACCCTCGCTGACGGGCGGAGGAGCAGGGGCACCTTGTAGAGGAGCTGTGGTTGAGGAGCCAGGGCGGGCATCCCTTGTCCTGAGCTGAGGGCCAGCAGCAAGCGAGATGGAGGGCTGCTGGAGTGTGACCATCACCTCCGACCTGACTTCCCTGTTCCCAGTGCTCCTGCAGCTCTCCTCCAAAGGTGAGGGTGTCAGGAGCCCCTTCCCAAGGGGTGTCCCAAGGAGCTGTCAGCTGTCCAGAGCTCCAAGTCCAGGGCTTTGGGGGGAGGCTGGACAAGGCTGATGGCTGCTGCAAAAGCCTTGCCTGAGAGTCCCTCTGGGCTCAGGGGACAATGTGGCAGTCAGGATTCCTCGGTCCTGATGCTAGGGCTGCCCTGAGCCCCAGGGCTCCTCTGGGCATGTCTCAGACTTCTCCTGATGGGGACAATCCAGGGCCAGCTTTCCCTGGGAGCTAGTGCCTCTTTGAGATCTGTCTCTGGGAGGAAAGACCTCTGGTGTCCCAGAGCCTGGTGTGGCCTGCAGCTCCCCCAGGCCTCTCAGGGATGTGCCAGAAATGCCTGTGTTGGAAATCAAGCCTTCCTCTTCTACTGCTGTCCTTCAGGGGAACCTCTGTTCCTTCTCTTCTGTGCAGCCAGGCTGGCAGAGCATGTCCTGGGTGTTGAGATGCCATCCTTGGGTGGCCACAGTCCTGGTGCTGAACCCTTTCCATGTCCATTCCTGTGGTGGTGTTATCCAGCTACGCAGGTGAACTCCACGGCAACTGCTCTTTCACTTCCAGCCTACAGGACCTGTGGTAATGGTGTGAAGCTGAGGCAGGGGAAGTTTAGGCTGGACATCGGGAAGAGGTTCTTCACCGAGAGGGTGGTCACACACTGGAACAGGCTCCCCAGTGAAGTAGTCACTGCACCAAGCCTGTCTGAATTTAAGAAGAGATTGGACTGTGCACTTAGTCACATGGTCTAAACTTTTGGGCAGACCTGTGCGGTGCCAGGAGTTGGACTTAATGATCCTTATGGGTCCCTTCCAACTCAGGATATTCTATGATTCTAAGATTCTATGATTCTACAAGGAAAAGGGGGAGTAAATACGATGAAAAGACCTCAGGGGTTGAGGCAGAGCACGAGGTCACCCACCAAATACCATCATGGGCACCAATTATCATCACGGACAAGACAGACTTAGCATAGGCAGATTAATAGAATGTATGGCCTATTACCAGTGGACTACAACCAGCAGGAACCACAAGCAAACTAAAAACACCATTCCCCCCATCCAGCCTCTTGTAACTCCTTCCCCTGAGTGGTGCAGGGGAATGGGGATTGCAGTCAGTCCCTGACACTTTGGCAGACGCGGGAGCTGCAGCTCCTGCACTTCGCGCTCTTCCTGGCCATCTACCTGGCTGCCCTCCTGGGCAACGGCCTCATCCTTACAGCCATAGCCTGCGACCACTGCCTCCACACCCCCATGTACTTCTTCCTCCTCAACCTCGCCCTCCTCGACCTGGGCTGCATCTCCACCACTGTCCCCACAGCCATGGCCAATTCCCTCTGGGACACCAGGGCCATTTCCTACTCAGGGTGTGCTGCACAGGTCTTTTTCTTCTTCTTTTTGTTTTCAGCAGAGTATTCTCTTCTCACCATCATGTCCTACGACCGCTACGTTGCCATCTGCAAGCCCCTGCACTACGGGAGCCTCCTGGGCAGCAGAGCTTGTGCCCAGATGGCAGCAGCTGCCTGGGGCAGTGGGGTTCTCTATGCTCTGCTGCACACTGCCAATACATTTTCCCTGCCCCTCTGCCAAGGCAATGCTGTGGACCAGTTCTTCTGTGAAATCCCCCAGATCCTGAAAATATCCTGCGCACACTCCTACCTGAAAAGTTTTTGGGTAGTTGTGACTGGTGTCTGTTTAGCATCTGACTGTTTTGTTTTCATTGTTTTTTCCTACTTGCAGATTTTCAGGGCTGTGCTGAGGATGCCCTCTGAGCAGGGACGGCACAAAACCTTTTCCACCTGCCTCCCCCACCTCTTTGTAGTCTCCTTGTTTATCAGCACTGGCTTTTTTGCTTACCTGAAGCCCCCCTCCATCTCCTCCCCCTCCCTGAACCTGGTGGTGGCAGCTCTGTACTCGGTGATACCTCCAACATTGAACCCCCTCATCTATAGCATGAGGAACCAGGAGCTCAAGTGGGCTATTAGCAAAGTGATTTCATGGACGTTTCTGAATAGTGACAAACTTCCCCACTTTTTCCAGAAATGACTTAACTTGGTACCTCCCCTCAGGACTGGTCCTTCTTTCATTATCATTATTGTTATTCTTATCTTTGGTATCATTTGCATTTATTATGCTCTTAGAGTAATATCTCTTTTTCATCCTACTTCTGCTGAGGATCGACACTGCTCTGTTTGCTCTTGAGGCTCTGTAAATATGTGTCTAACAGAAGGTCAGAGGTGACTCTTCCATAGCATCTGCAAAATAAAACAGGATCTCCACAGTGCACTGTCTGAAGCCTTGGCTCTTTTTTCAAGGTGGTTGCCAAGCTTTCCTGATGCTTGTGCCGCTTTCTATCACCTATCAGACACTTTCCATCCTCTGTCAGTGGTCATGGTCATCCAGAGAGGTCCCAGATGACTGGAGACTTCCTAATGTGAAGCCCATCTACAAGAAGGTTTGTAAGGAGGACCTGGAGAATTACAGGCCTGTCAGCCTCACCTCGGCGCCAGGAAAGGTGATGGAACAGATCATCTTGAATGCAGTCACACAACGTATGTGGGACAACCTGGGGATGAGGCCCAGTCTGCATGGGTTCATGAAAGGCGGGTCCTGCCTGACCAACCTCATCTCCTTCTATGTCTGGGTGACTTGCGTGGTGGATGAGGGAAATCATGTTGATGCAGTCCACCTAGACTTCAGCAAGGCCTTTGACACGGTCTCCCATAGCATTCTCCTGGAGAAGTTGGCAGCCCATGGCTTGGACAGGTACACTCTTTGCTGGGTTAAAACTGGCCGGACTGCCGGGCCCAGAGAGTAGTGGTGAACGGAGTGAAATCCAGCTGGTGACCGGTCACTAGTGGTGTTCCACAGGGGTTGGTGTTGGGGCCCATGCTCTTTAACAGCTTTATTGATGATTTGGATGAGGGAATTGAGTGCACCCTCAGTAAGTCTGCAGATGACAACAAGTTGGGGGGAAGTGTCGATTTGCTGGAGGATAGGAAGGCCCTGTAGAGGGACCTGGACATGTTGGATTGATGGGCAGAGGCCAATGGGATAAGGTTCGCCACGGCTAAGTGCCGTGTCCTGCCCTGTGGCCACAACAACCCCATGCAGTGCTACAGGCTTGGGGCAGACTGGCTGGAAAGCTGTGCAGAGGAAAAGGTTGGATGTAGTACTTAGGGACATGGTTTAGTGAGTGATATTGGTGGTAGGGGGATGGTTAGACCAGATGATCTTGGAGGTCTTTTTCAACCTTAATAATTCTATGATTCTACACTTCTTACGATACAGAGCCACACGTCCACGGTTTCCTGGTGCTTCACCAAGCCTAGGAAGTGGCTGAGGAAGAACTGGTGCCCTATATTCTCCAGCCCTTAATGCAACCATCTTTCTAGTTGGGTGCCATCGAAAGCAATGCCTGTGCCCTGTGTCAGGGCTTTGACTGATGGAAACAGGGCCCAGCAGCCATAGCAGTTTGCTGCTGTTCCTCTGGCTGTGTCTAGCACATGGCCATGAGACAGTCTCCCCCAGTCTGTGTGCTGAACCTGAGCCCAAAAGTCCTCAGCAAGTCCTCAGCTTGGGTCCTCCCCAAGGACTGGAGTGCAGTTGTGACTACAGGAAGGACGATCCCTCTCCTTGGGCCTGTTCATGGCTGGATGCCTTTGCATGCTCCACAGGAAAAGGGAGCATATTGATAACATGCTAACACCCCTTTCACCATCTCTGTGCCTGTGGGAGCGTCAGAAAATGTCCCTCAGTCCTAAGATCCAGCAAAGCCCAGCTTCTTCTTTCGTCAGGAACCTGCAGAAATTCTCTCAAAATTTCCAACACTCTTGTGCACACAGAAAAAACACACACGTGCATGCACAAACATACACTCTCATACACGCAAAGATGTGCACACAGGGCATGTACACAGCCGACCACACACAGAGCAACTCCAACAGGGAACAGCACCTTCACAGCCACCACACCACCAGCAGCACACACAGAGCCATGAGCAACACACCTGGCCCCATCCCATTCCCCACCTCAGCCTGATCTGCTCTGAAGGTCACCAGTGCTCCACGCATCCCCAGCAGCAATTACCCATGGGTGCAGATGCACACATGGCTATGTGGTTCCATGATTGTATGATTCACCCCCAACACACCCAGGAATGGGCACACTCATACAGGAAATAGCCAGCAACAGAGGTGAATAAGAAGGCAGGACAGTGATCAGGAACAGGGCCTGAGCAGACCAGCCCTGACCAGCCCCATATCCACATGCAGCTGGCCCCTTGCATCCCTCTCCCCTCCTCTTCAACAGCATTCTTCCTCCTTGAGACACTTTAATCACTTCCTTTCTTACATGCAGTGCCCTGCTCAATTACCAGTGCTCACCAATCACATTTTCCACCATTGATCCCTAGTTTGCTATACCTGTACCCGCATTTGGCAATTCAGATACCATTGCCTACATCATCTGGTCGTCTAACAGGCAGGAGAGGTCGACATGTCACAGATTTGCTCTGCGGCAGGAGTGAGGGTTGGCATGAACAGTCCTGAGCAGGGAGTGTTTTATGGTAACTGTGCTCAAGGCAGGACAGAAAATCGTCATTTTATGGCTGTAGGCCTGAGTATTGCCTCCATTTTTTTTAACCATTACAAACATTTCACTTCAATCAGCACACTTCAATCAACTGAAATGACTGAACACTTCTAATACAATGTTTGAATTGCCCCATGACATTTTTTTTTCTTGAATGTTTATTACAGCAAAAGAAAAAGATACCAATCTTCCCCTGTACTTGCATTGCCAGAACTCTGTCTCTTATGCACCGCACTTCATCTCCCCAGTCTATCTGGTATTTCCACCTGGCTTTATGAAACAGACCATGTTGGAAGTCACTTCTCCAGCAGACTCTCTGGACATGTGCAGTTTCCATTCTTCTCCAGATTCCCCTCCCCTCACTCTTTGATCATTCAGATACCTGTCACCTACACAGTTGGTTCTCAGAACTTGAGGGATCTCAAGCTTGCCCATCTTTCAGTTTTCGATCTCATCATCCCTACAGCCAACTCTGTAATTGCATTTCTATTCATCATTTCCTACCCATGTCAAACATTTCTTGTATAGTCATCCCTTGTGGAAGTTGCACCTCATTGGAGGCAACTTGGATTTGGCTCACAGTTGGGGACTGTGGGGTTTGCTTCTTTGTTGTAACATGTTAATAACAACGACATCAAAAACTGTGCCTGTGAGCAGCCAGTTGTCTGAGGAAAAGAGGTGGGACTTGGTGCAAAGAAGCTATAACAACTGTGGACTTAACAGCTACAACAGCTGTGAACTTAAGTGGAGAAGTTTGGTGTAAGGCAAAGTGATGCAAGTCCCAGGTGCCTGATGAGAGAAGTGGTGGGGATGGAGAGGTGAGCAGCAAGATTGTCCATACAGTCTAGGACTTCAAGGGACTGCTTTTCCACTTATACAGACCTCCTTAGGAGGCACATTGGATCCATGACAACTAGAGAGTGATGCTATCAGTTCTTCTGAAAACTCTAAACTAATGGAAACTAATCTTAAATAAGGAAAATGCTTTTTGTGAAGTAGTCATTGAAAACTTCCTCTTTAAACTGCATTCTTGAAACCTCACTAATTAATTGTACAAGTCTGGAAGACTGGATGAAAATGACTGAATTGTAATGAGCCCCATGGTGCATTTGGAGCTGAGACCATAAACTTCAGGTAGTGATAAGAGAATGATGTAACTGCAGGAGAAGTTCAAGTCAGAAGGAAACCTTGAAGTGTCTAGGAGTATTAATGGGCCCCAGTGAGGGTCATTACTGACAAAGCCTCCCCATGGACTTGTTAGAGCAGACAATGGGAGGGCATGATTGCAGGTAGGCAAAGACACTGGGCAGGAGCCTCTGTTGCTGAGTAAAGGCCTTGGTTTGTTTGGTGAAGCACAAAGGCCAAGCCCGGGCCCCCAGCCCCTGGGAAGGGAGGTTCTGTCACTCACCCATGGCTCAGGGCTCTCCCTGGGGCAGTGGGATATGGGGTGTGTGATGCTGTGTGAAGGACAATGTTATAACACCTCCTGGCCTCCCCACTGGGTTGCAAGGAGGCAACAAGGCCCCAGTGTCATGAGCACAGCAGGTCTCCTCATGAGCCTCAGTAGCAGAGACAACTGCCATCGGCAGGGGGACAAAGACCTTGGATATGCTGGGGCCTTCCAGCCTTGCCAGCGCTCTCGGTCTTCTCCACCACAGGCTGTCCTGCCCTGTCCTATCCCTTCCCCCTTTTCCCTGAAAGCTGTAGGCACCCACCTTGCTTCTCCACCTTGCTCTCATCCAGGCATTTCCTTACTTTTACTGATGTCTCCCCACCCTCCACGGCAGTTGCTTGAAACACAATGGCATGGGCTGACCACAGACACCTTCTGGGTGACCTCTGACACCACAGCACTACCCTTTCAGTGACATTTCCTCCTCCTCATGCCCAGTCTTAAACTTCCAAGAAGCACATTGCAGCAGCTTTTACTCTCTCCTGCTGTTTCCCACCAGCAGAGAAAGCTCCATCATCCACAAACCGCTTTTTTAGCAGATGTCCCAAGCCATCAGCCTTCTGGAGCCCTATGGCCTGACGAGACAGGAGAAACCTCACCATGGTCTTCCAAGCCATATACCTGCTGCTGGCCTTCCAGCTTCTCAGGTAGACGTGACCAAGTTGTGTGCCTGTTGTGTGACTTTAAGTTTCTGAGGTACAACAGACCACATAAGAACACATTCACCCAGCACCCACTTGTGGGCCAAGACATGAGGACACAAAAAGTAAGCTTTTTAAATGAAATTTATCAATCAAATTTTCTAACACTTTTTTAAATATGGAAACATTCTTCACAGGATCTACTTTGTTCATAGTAAGACACGATGTATCTGTACCTCTGCCTCTCTCTCTTTTCTTCTTCCTCTCCCTATTATGTCTTCAGAGAGCTCTCCAATGGAAAGAGTCATTGAATCACAAAATAACTCATGTTGGAAGAGACCCCTGAATGGCATCCTCTTCACCTGTCCTGCTCAAGGCAGACTAAACTAGATGCGGTTGGTCAAGGGCTCCTCTGTGCTTGGCACCATCCAGAAAGGATCTGAAAGTGTGCTCCATCCTGTAATTCAGAGAGTTAATAACGACATTCAGCAGTGTTGGCTCGAGTACTGATCACTGAGGGATGCTGCTAGGAACTGCCTGACAGGAGAACTTTGCACCATAGATGACAACTGCGCCTGAGTGTCCAGCCAAATTCCCACCCACAGCCTCATCCATTTGTTAAGTCCACATAGCACCAATCAGGCTGTAAGTAGTCTCCAGGAGACAATGTCAACGGCCTTGCTAAAGTGCAGGTAGACAGCATCCCTTTCTTTTCCCTCACCTAAGGGTTCAGCAATCCCATTTTTGTCCTTCAAGTGCCCGGAGCTAGCTGTGGAAAAACTTGCCCCATCACCTTCCCAGGGATGGAGGTGAGGCTGACCAGCCTTAATTCTTCTCACCCTCTTTTATCCTCTTCCGGAAGACAGGTCTGATGTCATTCCTAGTCTCCAGAAAGCTCTCTGGTCCCCCTGGTACATTTGCTGACACAGTCCAGGAAGGCAGGGGAGGGTGGTGCAGGAGACAGGCAAGAACACACAAGTCCTACCCTTGTACACCCAAAGGCAGGGCATTGCAGTGCTTGTGGTTTCCTTCTGGCTCCTGCTGCCTCTCCCACAGGCTGGGAGGCACCTGAGCCCTGTGGTGCATTGCCCTGCTCTGCACTTGTCTGAGATACCCCATGGCATGAGGAATGGACACAGGGAGAGGGCATTTGTGCTCACTCATGTTCACCTCACATGCACATGCACACAATGTGCACACTGAAGCCTCATCTGTACAGGGCACACATATGGACTTCTGACTTATCCATTAAGTGTCCCATTAAGTGTGGGGGCATAAACCACCTCTCTGAGCTGCAGTGAGAGCCAGAAAAAGTCACCCAAGAAGTAACCAGGACAATACTCACCCCTTATTCTGTACCGTTTATACCATGACAGGTTCCGGACTTTCCAATATGTCTTCATTAATGAGCACCCTGCAATTAGAACACGGATATCATTCCCTTAGTCTATGGGCCACCTCCCAGAAATGTCCATATTAATCAAATATTCAGTGAATCCATTCAGTTCATGAAATGGTTTCTATCTGTTGTTGAGGCCTCACAGGACAGGAGAAGGCAGTTTGGCCCACACTGGCCAAAGGGATATCCCATACCACATGATGTAATGCCTAGCAAGAATACTGGGGGAATCGGCCAGGGGTGTCTGGGCATTGGCCAGCAGGAGGTGATCAATAGCATTCTGCGTCACTTTTTTTTTTTTTCCCCTTTGTTACAAAACACTTGTTTGTTACACCAACAAGTACCTGCACTTTTACCGTTTTCAGTCCTCTACCCTATTTCGCTGGTGCAGGGGATTTGAGCCAATAGCTGTGTGGTGCTTATCTGCCTGCTGGGTTAAACCACAGCACAGACCAGGCCGCAGAATCTGACCCTGCAATGAACTCCTCCCCTCACCCCTGCTCCAGCCTGGGCTCATCCACTGGCCACAGTCCCTTAGGTGTGTACCTGTTCCAACACATCCTTATCCATGAGCCACAGTCCCTTCAAAGCTCTACCTACTGTGCGTGGACTTACCGACAGCCATAGATGGTTGCAGGTGTGCCTTCAGAGGTGTGGACTTATCCATATGCCACACTCTCTTCAGAGGTGTACCTGCTCTAGTGTAGCCTTTTCCGTTCCAGAAGGATTATGTCGAGTTCAGGGCGGCAATGTAGAGACTCAATCCAATGACAATTCAAGCAAATGTGGGGCTGGGACATACTGGCTGATAGAGTTCCAATAGGGTGAGGCTTTGGAAGAAGCCTGATGTGTTGTGGGGAAACCACAGGTATTGGTAAATCCTCAGGAAAACACAGGTTTGTGTTTGAAGCCAAAGCTAGTAAGGATGGAGAGAAATTAGGAGAGCTTTGGCAATCATGGGGTCAGAGTGAGGTGGGAATGTGAGTGCGTGGTAAAAGTCTGCAGGGATGCAAGCACAGATACAGGAAAATGTAGGACAGGATGTGGAGGGGCATGGCAGAGGGCCATTGGGGGGCAACCTATTCCAGTGCTCTGTCACCCTTACAGTAAAGAAATGTTTTCTCATATTCAGCTGGAACTTCCTGTGTGTCAGTTTGTGCCTCTTGCCTCTTGTCGTGTTGCTGGGCACCGCTGAAAAGAGTCCAGCCCCAAACTCTTGACACCATTCCCTCAGATAATTGTACACATTGGTTAAGATTCCCTCTCAGTCTTCTCTTTTCCAGGCTAAAGAGTTCCCTCAGCCTGTCCTAGTACGACAGGTGCTCCAATTCCTCTAATCATCTTCATAGACCTCCTCTGGACTTCCATGTCCCTCTTGTACTGGGGAGCCCAGAAATGGACACACTATTCCAAGCATGGCCTCACGAGGACTGAGTAATAATTGGTGCCTGTAACAATGCACGGAGGATGATCTCATGTTCTTATCTCAACCCTCGGGCTCTTTTCATCATATTTTCTCCCCCTTTTCCTTGTATGTGGGGATATGCAAGAGCGGTTGTGGTGGAGTTCAGATGCATAGCAGGATAAAACCACCCCCGCAGGGACATGGAAAGGGTTCAGCACCAGGACTGTGGCCATCCAGGGATGGCATCTGAGCATCCAGGACATGCTCTGCCAGCCTGGTGGCACAGGAGGGAATGAACAGAGGTCCCCCTGAAGGAGAGAAGTAGAAGGGGAAGGCTTGTTTCCCAACTCAGGCATTGCTGGCACATTCCTGAGAGGCCTGTGGGAGCTGCAGGCCACACCAGTCTCTGGGACACTGGGCATCTTTCCTCCCAGAGACAGATCCCAAAGAGGCACCAGCTCCCAGGGAAATCTTGCCCTGGATTGTCCCCATCACAAGGAGGCTGAGCCATGCCCAGAGGAGCGCTAGGGTTCAGAACAGCCCTAGCATCAAGACCCAGGAATCCTGACTGCCACATTGTCCCGAGTCCAGAGGGACCTTCAGGCATGGCTCTTGCATCAGCCACCAGCCATGTTCAGCTTCGCCCCAAAGCCCAGGACCTGCAGCTTGGGACAGCTGACAGCTCCTGTTCCAGCCCTTGGGAAGGGGCTCCTGACACCCTCACCTTTGGAGGAGAGCTGCAGGAGCACTGGGAACATGGAAGTCAGTTCGGAGGTGATGGTCACCCTCCAGCAGCCGTCCATCTCGCTTGCTGCTGGCCCTCAGCTCACGACAACGGATGCCTGCCCTGGCTCCTCAACCACAACTCGTCTGCAAGGTGCCCCTGCTCCTCCACCCATCAGCGAGGGTCGCCCAGTGCAACCTTGCTGCCTGCTGCCCCCACTCCTGGCCACAGAAGGACAGCGGTGGGGAGCACCCAAGCAGTGCCCAGCAGGGACCAGGCCTTGCAGGGAAGTGCCGGCACTGGCGCTGCTCCAGTGACGATATCCTGGTGATGCAGTGCATCCACTGTGACATCAGCATGTGTTATTTGAAGGCCTGTGAGGTCAGCAGCATGGAGATGGCACAGCTCAGGAGAGAGGCGAGAGATTTCCCTTTTCTGTCATGAGAAACAGTCACCTCCCTTCTGCCCAGTTCTTTTCCACAGGATCCTGACAAATCCATCAGGAACATCTCCAAATGGTGACAAAGGCCATTGAATATAGGAAGTGGAGTGCTGGAAGAATCACCACTGTGTTCCTGCACCAATATGCCTCTTGTTTGGAGCCATTCCAGGAAGGTGGGGTTTTCACCTTCTCCTTGGCCTGGGCTTTTTTCAAAAGATGGGAGCGAAGGAACCTGGGATGCAGCAGCCCCTCACTGTGCCTGAACTCCTCTTCTGCATGAATCTGGGCTCTCTCTTACAACCTGACCAAGTCTCTCATTTCAGGAGACCTGTGGCATGCTGAAGGCAGGACTACCGTCCCTGACTGTACTGCACAGAGATACATGTGGTCCTGTGTCAGCTGGACTATGCTGCAAGCGAACCCTGCTGGATCATGTGGAGCTGATCATGGTGTCCCGGCCATTAGCAGCTATGTCTGCAACCAGAGCCCCAGAAGAGGAGAGGCACATCTCTGCGGAGGACATGCTCCCCTTTCCTCTTGCATGACAGAGGGGATGCCAGTGACTGCCCAGCAGTTCCCATCCCTGGGGGCTGTGCACAGCTGGGTGAGGCTCTTCGGGGGGGGGGGGGGGGGGGGGGGGGGGGGGGGGGGCGGTTCTCTGCCTCTTTGTCTTCCACAGAGTGAGCACCGTGATATTTCCCCACATTTCTCCACCCATTCATGCTGCTCCTGCTATTGTGTTTAGGCTCTCTAGGGATGGGGGTTTCAGGTGCAGTTCCAAAAATGACCCTGAACATCCTGCCACAGATGTGTCAGCACAGCAATGAGGTGTTCCATCGCCCATCTGACTTGTGGGGCCACAGGCAATGCAGTGCAAGGGGGTGGGTAACATGCCAACTGTCCCTGCACAAGACCTAGAGTGCCTTTCTCCTGGGATCATAATGAACCAGGACCTCCTGGTCACAACCAAGAATTCTTCAATGTAGGCCCTACTGTCCCACGACTATAAGGATTGATTCAAAGATCATAAATCCAATTTCTTTAAGTGATTTATTCTTTATTGACGGCACCGGATGCACGGGGGATCTTTCCGCCTATCGTGCATCCCGAAGTGAAAAGCCGTCCCAAATTTATACATCACAGTGATTAATATTTTATTAACGCCTATACATATTCATTATCTAACCCCGCCTACTCTCGCTTCTCATGCTAATCAGTTTTTTGTGTCCTGCGCCTGCGCAGATCCTCTCGGTGGTCTTGGGCAGGGGTCGTCGAGCTGTGGTCGGTGGTCTCAGAGAGGAAGGCCATAAGTCTTCCTCACAGTGTACTTTTCACCCTTGGTCAGGATTCTGCTGAGTTAGCTTTCTTCCTAACCGCAAGGACTGTTTTTTCTTCGATTCTTCTGCTCATTATTTTCTTATCTTGGATTCCAATGTCTTGTTCGAGATATATTGCCCGTATATGTCCTATTTCGAGATACATTGTCCGTACATCTGTTTCCTGCCCTACACCTAATGTTCTGTTCTCCTTTAATATTTACATTCTTAACCCTTTCTTATCTGGAATCACCTCAGCTTCCCTAATCAGGATGCAGTTTGCAAAGTACCAGTGATTTTATCACCACCCAGCACCTCTTGTACCCAGGCAGAGTCCTGTGTCAGGGCATAAAAGGCAGGCAGACCTTGCTGGTGTTAGATGAGGCCATGTGGACATGTCCATGACATAACAAACTAATTCTCAGAGAAGATGTGATTGTTATACATAATTCTTTTTCTGCTAGGAGAAATGAGCCTGCTGTCAAGAAGTGTGTGTGCCCAGGGGAGGGAAGGAACCCCAGGGATTCCTTCAGGCTCTTTCCCAGCAGGTTCCCCTGCAGCCCCAGGGCCATGTGCAGGGAGCCTGGTGGGGGGCAGAGCAAGGGAGGCCTTGGGCTGGGCCTGTGCTGCTGAGCTGGGCCGGGCTCCTCGGCCCAAGGGGAGCTCCTGGCAAGCGGGAATCGCCTCAGCTTCCCTAATCAATCCCCCCTTTTCTTTTCCCCATGCAAATTCTTTTGCATTGCATGCCCTTATCATTAGCAGTATCGCAGTAACATACATACAAATATTCCTACTACCAATAACATAACCAGATCAGTAAAAACTTGTTCTAACTATTGAAAGTTGGGTAACCATGAGGTTAACTTATTCCATATTTCCTCAAAGCCCCATGAAATGTTATCCTTACTAATCTTATACAGAACCTTTGTTTGTTTCTATATTTCCTCTATGTCGGTAGAGACCTTTCCGAATACAAAAATTCTTCTTCCCAGCCTCTACGATATGTATCCCTCAATACCTTGCCATGTACTTTCGTCAGGGAAGCTAATATTGCCATTCGTTGTAACAATTTCCAATTCCAAACAAGTATTACAAAAGACAATATTAAACTTATACCAACTAACATCAATAGAACAATAATTGGGTGACACAATGTGTTCAAAATCCCAGTTGGAGTTGGTGACCATCCAAAGAGTTTGTCCCACCAGCTATGATTTGTGTCTTGTTTTACTCTTTGCAAAACTCTGTTTATTTCTTTTGTATCATGGTGGACAGTGATTAAAGTCTTCTCTCCATCTTCCTGAATGCCTTTTAAAATTTTGATCAGGTCTTGGTGTTTAAGTAATTGCTTCACTAGCGTGAGGTTCATCCCAATAGGTGTGGGTAATAACTTGTGATACATTGTGTTGTTGGACTTGATCAACTGGTGGGATACCACTGGTGCTGAATATAAAAAATCACACCCGATGATTCTAACAAAGTTACAAATACAAAAGTTAGAATGATTTTTGCTAGGTAGAGTTATGTTTTCCTTATCTACTTCTACAAAAGCACAAGCAGTTCTTAAACACACACAGCCTTGACCAATATATACAAGCACAGTCTTTTGACTAGTATTTGGATGAATTTCAAAGTGGCAAACACCTTGCTCAGTGTCAAGACATACATCCTGAGCATCAATTGTGTTGCTTTCACAAATAAATCCTTGTTGTTCCCGGGTAACACATGATTCTAGATTCACAGACTGCCATTTCCCGTTCTTCATCCAGGCCCAGGTTCTATGCTCCGAAGGATAGAGCACTGTTTCCTCATGATTTAATCCTAGTGCAATAATGGGGTGGATAACATAAACTGTAGCATTACGTATAGTAAGCACAAAGGCAGTAGCCATGTTAATAATGGGATCATAGGTAAAATTTACCAGAGTCCACCAAGATTGGAACTTCTTTTCAAAATCATTGGCATTGTCCCAACCAATCTTTCGGACTTCAGCCGGAAAAATGCCTTCACTTCCTTCCCTAATGATCAAGGCAGCCGTTGCCTGCATCCATAACTGTACCTGTATACAACTAAGAGCTAAAGATACATTATCTTGCGCCATACTAAGTGCATCTATTATTAGTCTGTGGTCCTGGTCTTCAGCCTTTTCCCATATTGGTAACACCTTTGAAACTTGCCATTGGCTAGTTCCCAATGCCAGTAAGGATGATTGCAGGGGCTGTTTTAGTTTTATCAAATCACTTGTTGCTGTGGCTAGCTTATTCATTAGTATTTCTGAATCAATTCCATTTAAAACTCCTAATCCTGTTCCTAGCATTCCAGTTAAGTCTCTTTGTGTTCTGCCCCTGAGGTGTACTTGCTTTTGTGACCATATTGTCCAGCCTTCTAATGATGTCTTTAGGAAAGGAGAACAGGCTGGTTGAACTGCTGAGATGTTAATTTGTATTAGCAATTCAACACGCTTGAGAGACCATTCTGGATTAAATAACAATTGTTGTTGGCCTGTGTTCCTTACTACATATGGGTCTGTTTCATAAATTTTGGGTTCCAGCTTGACTGGGGCTTGGGCACAGGTTGTAGGGGAAGGAAGTGCAATAGGGGGTCTCACTGTCGTAGGAAGTATAGCATATATTGTAAAATTTATCACGAGGCTCTCGCCTTCCTTGGTCTCGAGCTTTTGACCATTATTAGTCCAAAAACAGTTAACTGCTACAGTCTGTGTTAATATAAAATTATACCAACAATCTAATTTACCTGGGCGGATACAACCTTCTTGTTGGCCACTTTTGGAGGTCGGTTTTACTAAAATCCCCGTTGCTTTCTCGTGGGCTGTTCCATTAATCATTCGGCACCCTATTTCAATTTCGTCCCCTACAGTTCTTCGGTGTATCCACCCTTCCCCTAAATTTTGCCATTCTGATAATGCATGTAAATGATCACCATTTGTTCGCCAAATAACCACAACAGCTAACTTTCCATTAATGCTCTTATCCTCCGTGGTTACGGCTTCAGACCAAGGCCACCCACCATTCTCTATCATCATAGAAGCACCTTCCAATTCTTGAATCACAATTACAACTATAAGCCACAGAAATAAAACAATTCTGTTAACTAAATTTCTGCTAACTACATTACTAAATACTCCTGACCATAGTGTCTTCATTTTGCTTGACTGAACTTTAGTTTCAGTTCACCGTCACCCAGCGTTACTTTCCAGGGGGCTTTTGGAGCTTTCTTCACTCTCGAATAATGGATCCAGGCCGTTTGCTCCTTAATCTTGATGGCGGTATGTGTTGTCAGCAGCACCTGGTATGGTCCCGTCCACTTTTCTTCCAAAGGGCGACCTGCAAATGCTTTTACATACACATAATCCCCAGGTTTAAAGGGGTGGATTGGTTGGTCCAGCCCTCTAGCCCTGGTTCCTGAGACAACTTTAGATATTTGATCCAACTGTTTTTGGAGTCCTATTAAATAATTACACAAGTATCCCGACCCCAGTTGCGTCAGGTCCTCCCCGCTGAACAAAAACTGATAGGGTCTTCCGTATAATATTTCAAAAGGGCTTAGATTTTCCTTTGTCCGTGGTTTTACTCTAATTCTAAGTAAAGCCAAAGGGAGAGACTGAGGCCATGATAAATTAGTCTCTTGTCCTATTTTGGCTATTTGTTGTTTGATTAGATGATTCATCTTTTCCACTTGTCCGCTTGCCTGTGGTCTGTAAGGGGTATGGAGTTGCCAGTCTACCCCTAAGACCTTACTTACTTCTTGAACTATTTGCGCACAAAAATGAGAGCCTCTATCCGAGGACATTGCTGCCGGAATTCCGAAACACGGTATTATCTCATTCAGTAAAACCTTAACCACTTCTCTTGCCTTGTTGGTTCGACAGGGAAAAGCCTCCGGCCACCCGGAAAAAGTATCTGTCAAAACCAACAAGTATCGATACCCCCCTTTTCTTGGCAGTTCTGAAAAATCTATCTGCCATTGTTGTCCTGGATAGTTTCCTTTACTGATTATTCCGAACTTTACCCTATTTTCTGTATTAGGGTTATGATGCAAACAAATACTGCATTGCTGGGTTACTTGTTTTACCATAGTATACAGATTTCTTCCCATCAACACTCGACTCAGATTTTTATATAAGGTGTCTGCTCCCCAGTGAGTCTTATTATGTTCTGCCATGACCGTAGGCCATATTAAATTAGAGGGTAGTACAACCCTATTATCTTTCAGGTATACCCATCCATCACTCCCTGCTTTTCCTCCCAGGTCCCCAATTAACTTTTGATCTTCCTGTGTGTACCTAGGTTCCTGTCCTTCACCTAAAGTTTGTATTTTACCGTCTGGCATTAAAGTGAGCGCTTCTGCCTCAGCCAATCCAGCCACCCTTTTTGCTTCTTGGTCAGCCAATCGGTTCCCTACCTCGAAGTCAGCGGTTCCTTTTTGGTGTCCCCGGCAATGTATAACAGCCACCTTCTCTGGGTGCTTTACCGCTTCCAACAACTTCAAAATCTCCTCAGCATATTTTATTTGTTTTCCTTGGGCCGTTAATAATCCTCGTTCCTTCCAGATAGCCCCATGTGCATGCACCACACCAAATGCATACTTAGAGTCTGTCCAGATATTTACTTTCTTTCCTGCTGCTAGTTCCAATGCCCACGTAAGGGCAACTATTTCTGCTTTCTGAGCAGACGTCCCAGGGGGTAATGGTTTCGACTCAATTACCTGTTGAGTGGTCGTCACCGCATACCCTGCTTTGCGTTGTCCTTGTTTCACAAAGCTGCTTCCATCAGTATACCATGATTCATCCGCGTCTTCCAAGGGCTCCTCCTTGAGATCTGGTCGGCTAGAATACACAGTTTCCATAGTTTCAATACAATTGTGGACCACTGGCTCGTCAGGAGTGTTACTAAGGAAAGAAGCTGGGTTCACAATGTTAGTAACCACAATTTCTACGTCATCTTGCTCCACCAGTATTGCTTGGTATTTTAAAAATCTTTGAGGGGATAACCAGTGTGCCCCTTTCTGCTCCAAGACTGCCGAGACAGTGTGTGATACCAGCACGGTTATCTTCTGTCCCATAGTGAACTTCCAAGCCTCCTGTATATTCATGATGACAGCAGCCACCGCTCGAAGGCAACCCGGCCAACCTTTACTTACTTCATCCAGTTGTTTAGAGCAGTAGGCCACAGCTCTCCTGTAGGGGCCCAGCTTCTGTGCCAGCACCCCCAGAGCCATCCCTTGTCTTTCATAGGAGTACAACCAAAAGGGTTTAGACAAGTCCGGTAGACCCAAAGCTGGTGCTCGCATTAACTCCAATTTAAGCTTCTTAAAGGCAGCCCGTGCTTCCCCTGTCCAGACCAATTTTGATTGGTTATTCTTGATGAGGTCATATAGGGGTTTTACAATTAGTCCATAATTATTAATCCATAGACGGCACCAACCTGTCATCCCTAGAAAAGTTCGTAATTCCTTAATGGTCTGTGGTTCTGGGGTACGGCAGATAGTTTCTTTCCGTTCTGTTCCTAACTCCCTTTGTCCCCCTGAAATCTCAAACCCCAAGTAAGTTACACGTGACTGAATCAGCTGAGCCTTCTGTTGAGAGACTCGATACCCATTCAAACCCAAAAAATTAAGGAGACTTATCGTCCATTGCATGCAGCTGCTCCTATTCTCAGTGGCTATCAAAAGGTCATCAACGTATTGCAGCAGAACTCCTCCGGTGTTTGGGGCCTCCCAAACCTCAAGCTCTTTTGCTAGTTGATTCCCAAAAATCGTGGGGCTGTTTTTGAATCCCTGCGGCAATACGGTCCAGGTCAATTGAGCCTTTCATCCTGAGTCCGGATTTTCCCATTCAAAAGCAAAAAGCTTCTGACTTTCTGGGGCTAAAGTCAGGCAGAAGAAGGCATCTTTTAAATCCAGTACGGTAAACCAAACTAAATTATCTTTTAATTTAGTCAATAATGTGTATGGGTTGGCTACCACAGGGTGTATATCTTCAGTGATCTTATTTATAGCTCTTAAATCCTGCACTAATCTATAGTTCTTCCCATCTGGCTTCTTAATTGGTAGTATAGGAGTATTATATTCAGATTCACACTCAACCAGCAGTCCATGTTTTAAAAACTTATCCACTATCCCCTTAATTCCTTTCCTGTCTTCTAATCTTAGGGGATATTGCTTAATCTTAACTGGCCTTTCCCCTGGCTTTAATCTCACCACTATCGGGGCTGCATTTTTGGCTCGCCCAGGGATGTCAGTAGCCCAGACTCCTGGGTAAACTTGGTCTAAAATCTCCGAAGGTACTTTACCGATGGGGTCTGCTTGTATCAGCGTTAAGCTTAGCGCGGTTATCAGCTTTTCTTCTCTCACTTTTAACCCCACCTTCCCTTTTTCAAAGACAATTTCCGCTTCTAATTGTTCTAGTAAATCTCGCCCCAGCAAAGACTTCGGGGATCCTGGTAAATATAAAAACCTATGTATTCCCATCTGTTTCCCTAACTTATATTTTAAAGGCCTTAGGAAAAAGGCTTTCTCGTGCTGGCCTGTAGCTCCTATCACCGTCACAAAATCCTCATCCTCTGGTATCAATTTCTGGTTTAACACAGAATAAGTCGCTCCTGTGTCAATTAAAAACTCCACTTCCTGTCCTGATTTCCCTAGCTTAATTTTAACCAGCGGATCTGCTAGGGTAGAATCCCCCGGTCCACTTCATTGGTCGGGAGATACACTAGCTACCATCAACCTGTTCTTCTCCCGTTGTTTCGGACATTCCCTTTTCCAATGACCCACTTCCCTACAATATGCACACTGATTCGGTCTCAGGGGAGGCTTTACTGACCTTCCCCTTATCCCATTCCCTCTTCCTTTTCCCCGAAAAGGTTCTTCTTGCCTCTGTAAGGCCGCAACAGTTGCCGCAGCAATAGCCCTACCCAGCCTTTGTTTCTCATTCCCTTCTCGATTCCTAAATACCCTCCATGCCTCTTCCACCAGCCTTTCTAAATCTCTCACATCCGGCTCTTTCATTTTCTGAAGCTTCCGCCTTATATCGTCCGCAGACTGACCCAAGAACAGTGATACTAGCTGGACTTTACCTTCCTCAGAAGAGGGGTCTATCGTTGTAAATTTTTGCATTGCTGTCCTTAGTCGATCGAGAAATTCTGACGGGGTCTCAGTTTGCCCCTGTTTTATGGTATATAACCTAGACCAGTTTACAGACTTTGGTATCGCACTTTCCAAGGCGATCCTAATCCATTCCTGATATCTTTTTAATAACCTATAATCACCCTCATCATTATAGTCCCAGTTTGGGTCCACTCTGGGCACACATACCTCCACAGTTCCAGGTAAAACTCCTGATGTTACCTGGGTCTGTACTTGAGTTTGTGCATTCTTAATTACCAGTTGCTTTTCCGTTTCCGATAATGCTGCCAGCATTATCTCTATATCTTTCCAATCGGGATCTAAATTCTTTACAATCAGCTCAAACCTCCGGGCCACTGATTCCGGATCATCCCGGTATCCTTTCACAGCTTCCTTCCATGAATCTAACTCAGCAGTTGTGAAAGGTACTTTTATCCGAGCTGGTCCGTTAGCCCCCATAGCCTGTCGTAACGGGGCTTGAATAACGGGCCCGACCTTACTTCGGGTTCGAGCCGTGATCGGGGTAAAGTCTCTATTCCCCCAACTCTCATTTTTCTTATCTATTCTGCCATTTCCTGGGCTCGCCCCCACGCCTCGTTCTATTATCTGGGGCGGGAGGACATAATCCTCCATTCTCTCCTCTGACTCATTCAATTTCAAACATCTCTGCCCGATACTGCACGCCGAACAACATCTTTTCATTTTTCCTGCCCCTTCCTTCTTCATATCCTTTTCTATTGCCAGGATCAAAGGATCCTGTGGGGCTAAGTTAATTCCACACTCCTTCTGCCATTCCGGGTGGTTTCTCAAAGTGAAAAACATATCTGCATATGACACCTCATCCCACTTTCCTTCTCTCCTTAGAAACAACATTAACTGTAGTAAAGTATTATAATTTAAGGTTCCATTCAGTGGCCATTTTTCCTCACAATCCAACTTATAAAGTGGCCACCATTGATTACAATATTTTATCAACGTTTTCTTATTTTCAGTTCCACCGGGGGATCCCCCTATATCTTTCCAATGACTCAAGATACATCCCAACGGGCTTTTCTTTGGAATCCCACTACTCTGCTGCCCCCCCATGTTACAGTTCAGAATGTTTCTTGTTACACAATACAAGCCGGCAGCTTTCCACAATAACACCAAGATCCTAGTAACGTTATAAAGAGTACAATCAAAATCCCAAAGACAATAGCCAAGGTCAAGTTCCACATTTAAACACAACGTAATACTAACCTCGCATGCAAAGGTTATTCGTTTCCCAACAGCAACTGAGTGCTTTCCAAAAAACCAAATGCCGTCCTGCAGAAAACTTTTACTTTCCGACTTACAGACGACCCCAATTGACCGGTCAACCAAATAAACCAAAATAAAGAATATAATCACTTACAATGATGGGGTCCGTGTCTGCCTCCGCAGTGATCCGTTGAGTCGAGGAGTCCCTCCAGGAAATCCCGGGGGTACCCTAGGGAGCCCTGTTCCCAGCGGGTCCTGCGGTCCGACAGAGAAGAAGTCCCATCTGGGGTGCCAGATTGATTCAAAGATCATAAATCCAATTTCTTTAAGTGATTTATTCTTTATTGACGGCGCCGGATGCACGGGGGATCTTTCCGCCTATCGTGCATCCCAAAGTGAAAAGCCGTCCCAAATTTATACATCACAGTGATTAATATTTTATTAACGCCTATACATATTCATTATCTAACCCCGCCTACTCTCGCTTCTCATGCTAATCAGTTTTTTGTGTCCTGCGCCTGCGCAGATCCTCTCGGTGGTCTTGGGCAGGGGTCGTCGAGCTGTGGTCGGTGGTCTCAGAGAGGAAGGCCATAAGTCTTCCTCACAGTGTACTTTTCACCCTTGGTCAGGATTCTGCTGAGTTAGCTTTCTTCCTAACCGCAAGGACTGTTTTTTCTTCGATTCTTCTGCTCATTATTTTCTTATCTTGGATTCCAATGTCTTGTTCAAGATATATTGCCCGTATATGTCCTATTTCGAGATACATTGTCCGTACATCTGTTTCCTGCCCTACACCTAATGTTCTGTTCTCCTTTAATATTTACATTCTTAACCCTTTCTTATCTGGAATCACCTCAGCTTCCCTAATCAGGATGCAGTTTGCAAAGTACCAGTGATTTTATCACCACCCAGCACCTCTTGTACCCAGGCAGAGTCCTGTGTCAGGGCATAAAAGGCAGGCAGACCTTGCTGGTGTTAGATGAGGCCATGTGGACATGTCCATGACATAACAAACTAATTCTCAGAGAAGATGTGATTGTTATACATAATTCTTTTTCTGCTAGGAGAAATGAGCCTGCTGTCAAGAAGTGTGTGTGCCCAGGGGAGGGAAGGAACCCCAGGGATTCCTTCAGGCTCTTTCCCAGCAGGTTCCCCTGCAGCCCCAGGGCCATGTGCAGGGAGCCTGGTGGGGGGCAGAGCAAGGGAGGCCTTGGGCTGGGCCTGTGCTGCTGAGCTGGGCCGGGCTCCTCGGCCCAAGGGGAGCTCCTGGCAAGCGGGCAGCGCTGCAGAGAGCCAGCTCTGCCCAGGAGCAGCTCCTCTGCCCAGCGCAGCAGGGCTGGGGGCACTGCCTGCAGCTGGCACAGGGAGGGGAAAGAAGGGAGAGATGTTTAAGGCTGTGTGGAGTGTTAGAAAGCTGAGAGTACACTGGAGAAGCAATGCTTGCAACCCTTAACATGGTAAGTCTAAGTGAACTGCAATGCACTCGAGTATCCTGGAGGTGTCCTACACCTGTATTGTCCCAGAGCAGATCAGGCTGGAGACACTGTGTGTTTTTTTCTTGTAGAGAAGCACAAGCTCCAGAGCAGAGGTTTCTAAGCTGCAGGGTCAGTGTCCAGGCCCCGAGGGCTCCCTTGTCATGGTCCGGCTGCAGGCTGTGAAGCCGGGGGTGCAGGCAGGGGTGCCCAGGGCTGTGGTGCAGAGCAGGGTCCCTGCTGTGCCCCAGGGGCTGTGTGCCGGGGCAGGGCCTCTGCCGCATGCCAGGCTCAGCACTCAGCCTGCCCGGGGAGCTGCCCAGGGCGCTGCGGGGAGAAGCTGCGGGTGGAAGGAGCCCCCCCGGCAGGGCAGGGTCCTGCTGCTGGCGGGAGGCTGCAGCCTGGGGCAGCCTGCTCACAGATCCACAGCACAACCAGGATGTATCCAAGGGGACTTTGCAACAGCTGGGAAAAGGTAGGGGATTTCAGCTTCAGTCACAGCTTTCCTGAGCCTCCTGAGCTTTCAATCTTCTCTACTTGCTTCAGTGGTAATAGAAATATATGCTTTTAATTCCAAGAAGAGGCTGAGGCTCCATGATGGCTGAGAGGTTACAAGGATCTTTCCCTTCCCCTCAGCCCATAGAAAGCTCCACCACCACATGTGGAGCTTACATGCAGTGTCCCCTGCGTGACCTGGTCTCTAGGACATGCCTCCAGCGAGCTGCCCCTGGGCAGAGCCCTGCTGCCAGGAGGTGTCTGCAGGGCAGAGCTGAGCACCCGGTGGGGGGGATAGGGGCTGTGACCTGCAGGCAGGAGGCGTGGGGACAGAGACCCAGCTGCAGGCAGCAGAGCCTGCAAAGTATTCTGGCACCTCCTTGTCCACCGTCAAGCCCACAGGATTCAGGACATGACTCATAACCTCTCATCAGGAGGACCTGCAGTAGAGCGGACTCTCCTGAGTTCCGGTTGGTCCCTCCCTGGCCTTGCCTCGCCTGGCAGAAGCCCTGTGATATTTCCCTCTGTTCCTGTACCTACTGTTGCTGTTCTTGTTTTGGGGCTCCCTGCAGATCTGGCTCTCAGCTGCAGCTCAGGCTCTGACCCTCTGGTTGCCACCACGCAGACCTGTCCTTAGGGGAAAGGTGCCCAAACCCCCTACTAAACTCTGAGGCTTGGGGCAATGCAGTCTATGGGGAAGAAAAACACTGAATCATTTTCCCAGATATTCCTGAGACCACAGTCATTGAGCAGCTCGATGTGGGCAACTGGACTGAGCCCTAGAGGAGTCTGGCTGAGACCAGGGTAGATGGGCAGACTGGCTATCCTCACTACGCTAAGGACATTCACAAAATCTCACCTGGAATGTACGAAAAATGCCAGGGTTTTCTACCCTCAAAAAAACTCTTCTGAGTGTCACACATGCAGTTGGAACAAATTAAACCACAAATGCCATTTGGCAGTCTATAGTGTTGAGAGTGGTAATGCAAGGAAGTCCACATACATCAGAGGTAGATTTAATCAGAGATCACTCCTGATTTCTTTATGCTTAGACGTGTAGGACAGGCGTGACTCCTCCAAAGTGCACAGCAGGGTCCCCTGCTCCCAGCAGCACCTTCCTCCAGCACCATCCAAAGCTCAAGCAACAGAGCAGCAGAAAGGTCTCGGAGAGGGGAAAGTCACTGTGGGGGGTTTCAGTGAGAAGTGGAGTAGGTTTTTCTCAGAGACGTCTTTCCTAATTATCACTGTCTTTTCTTTCTTGGGTAGTCCCCTTTGTCCAGGAGGATCAGATGCCCAAGAGCAGCTCCATCATCGAGTTCCTCCTCCTGGCATTCGCAGACATGCGGAAGCTGCAGCTCCTGCACTTCGCGCTCTTCCTGGCCATCTACCTGGCTGCCCTCCTGGGCAACGGCCTCATCCTCACCGCCGTAGCCTGCGACCACCGCCTCCACACCCCCATGTACTTCTTCCTCCTCAACCTCGCCCTCCTCGACCTGGGCTGCATCTCCACCACTCTCCCCAAAGCCATGGCCAATTCCCTCTGGGACACCAGGCCCATTTCCTATGCAGGATGTGCTGCACAGGTCTTTTTCTTTCCCTCTCTGATGTCAGCAGATTTGTTTCTTCTCACCATGGCCTACGACCGCTACGTTGCCATCTGCAAGCCCCTGCACTACGGGACCCTCCTGGGCAGCAGAGCTTGTGCCCAGATGGCAGCAGCTGCCTGGGGCAGTGGGGTTCTCTATGCTCTGCTGCACACTGCCAATACATTTTCCCTGCCCCTCTGCCAAGGCAATGCTATTGACCAGTTCTTCTGTGAAATCCCCCAGATCCTCAAGCTCTCCTGCTCAGACTCCTACCTCAGGGAAGTTGGGCTTCTCACATTCAGTGGTTTCCTGGTTTTGGGGTGTTTTGTATTCATCGTGCTGTCCTATGCACAGATCTTCAGGGCTGTGCTGAGGATGCCCTCTGAGCAGGGCCGGCACAAAGCCTTTTCCATGTGCCTCCCTCACCTGGTCGTGGTCTCCCTGCTGGTTAGCACTGGTGTATCTGCCTACCTGAAGCCTCCCACTGTCTCCTCTCCATCCCTGGACATGATAATGGCTGTTCTATATGCAGTGATGCCCCCAGCAGTGAACCCCCTCATCTATAGCATGAGAAACCAGGAGCTCAAGAATGCCATTAGGAAAGTGATGTCATGGATGTTTATCAGGATTTGCTCAGGAAATTGATTGGACCTTTCAGCAGCTATAGACTGCTTCTTGTCTTCTACACTTTAACTGTGGTTTATGTCATGACAGGCTAAGCCTGGTTGTATTTCTAGATGAATTTGGTTTTCTTTTCATTTTCCCCTTGTGATAATGTTTTCCACAAAAAATGCCATTCTTCATGACCTTGTACTTAAGTACCAACATATCTTTTGTGACCCTGAGACTCTGCATAAACAAGGAGCCAGCCTCTCTGTGTATTTAAACAAAATAAATGAACCTACAGCAAATTCTTTGTCTGGACCCCACTCTCAGCAGAGCAGGACATAATGGGACCAGCAAACCCCTTTCTGGCTGCAGCAGCTCAGGTCAGGCTGCCCTGGCCCTGGGGCAGCAGGAGCTGCCTGAGGACCCCCAGGGATGTCACAGAAGGGCTGCGGGCCTCTGAGGATGTGCTGCAGAGGAGTGCAGGGGACACAGCATGGTACACTGACCTCTGTACGCTTGTTCCATGGACATTCCCATCTGTGGGGCTGAGCCCTCTGTGCCCTCGGGAGCTGCTGTGCCCTTCAGAGGGGCTGGGGCTGTGGTGGCAGTGCCCAGAGCCCTGCAGCAGCCTGTGGTGGGCACTGCCCTGGGGCCGCTGCCACTGGACTGGGATGAGGGCAGGGAGGTGGGCAGACAGCAAGGAGTTGGGAGAGCCATGCTCCGGGTCTGTGTTGGGGGAATGGTCAACTGTGCTGGCCTCTGTCCTGGCCCAGAGCCCTGCAGACCTGGAGCAGGGCTGTCTGCAGAGGCCCCCATGGGATGTAGCTGGGTCAGGGCAGAGGCCATGGGCTGGAGGAGGCTGCAAAGGCAGGAGGGCCATGGCGGGAAGGGACCCTGAGGGTCTCGTTGGGATTGTAACAGGGGGAGCTTGACCCAGCCCTGAATGTGCACTGCCATGTGCGGTGCCTTGGCAGCATGGCTGTGGGAGCATGTGTGGGGCAGTGGCACTGGGGCGCTGCAGGGACAGGGTGCAGACAGGGGCCACAAAGGATCTGCCAGGGTGTGGCAGCAAGGACAGGCTCTGAAACAGAAATTTATGGTGGAGGTGGAGGTATGGTTTTAGCAAGGGCAGAACTCACCTGGAAGTGGTGTTATCGAGAAAAGTCAAGAGCAAAGAGAAGAGCTTTTGCTGGAGCTAAGGCACAGATTTCTCACCCAGCTCGCCCAGGGCTCGTCCTGAGCAAGGCGGCCACGAGCCCTGCCTGCCCTCCTGCCTGCCCCGTGCCGTCAGGTGGCTGTAGCAGAGGGGACGCACAACCAGCCCCTCGATGGGGCTCTGCCAGCCCCTCGCCCTCCCCTCTGCAGTGACGTCCTTTCTGCCCAGGGGCTCTCTGATGCGCGGGATGATGTCATAGTGCCTGCCGGCCAGCCCTTCTGAGGGCCAGTCAGGCTGCTGCAGTGGCAGTGACCTCACTCCAGCCCCCTCCCCACGGCCTGCCTCTCCCCTTCCCCTCTCCCCTCTCTGGACCCCGGGGTGTCACGCAGTTGGTGTCACGCAGCAGCTTTGCAGTGGTGGCCTCCGTGGTGGTGTTGCCAGGGAGGACATCTGCCCCTGAGCCAAAAGGACCTACTACTGCCAAGATGCATTTGGTGTTTCAAGCTGTCAGTGGCAGAGGTCTTGCAAAGTCTTTCTGCAGTTGTGCCCAGGGACCTTCACTCCATAGGTCCTGGGCTGGGGCTTTCGCTTCAGACGAACCTGCGTCGGTCGTGGCACAAGAAAGACGCCTCTTACAGCTGTGCTCTGCATCCTCCTTCATGGTAGGGCACCACTCGGTGTCCTTCGCTCTGCTCACAGTGTTTGTCTTAGCTCATGGATGAACTGCATGAGATCTGCTTGAGTCTTCTGAGGCCAAATCCAAGGCCTATTGCCTGCTGCACCTACAGCACAAGAACTGTTACTTTCCCTTACTGTGCGGATTGACCCAATAGGTCTCTTCATATTAATCTCTTTTTATTCCCTAGTTGGAAGGGGACATATTCCCAGACTGGGGCAAGCTGCTGGGCTCTGCCACAGCCACTCAAAATCACCTGCTCTTGAGTCTTTCCACCTGAGTTTATCACACATGACCCAACACGAGTTTCTCGGCGTCTCAATGGCTGTTTCAAGTGTAGTTAACTCCAGGAATCCACTGGAACGTGTGCCAGGATGCATGGTGCCAGCCCACAGGAATCCCTTGCAGAACCTATGGTCTTGTCCAGGCCATAGTCTCGAGTTCCCAGACTGCAGTGGCTGCCTTCCAATGATTGTGACTTATTTACACTCATAGAACCATAGAACAATAGAGCCATGTAGATTGGAAAAGACCTCTCAGATCATTTGGCTCAGGCCAAAGACGACAAGCTAACAAACTCTGACCTCTATACAGCCCTTCCTGATAAATTCGGCAGTGGCCCTGTGTTATCTTTGTTTCCTCTTTAACTGTAACAGGAACAGTTCACCTTGGTACCATGGCACAAGCATACAAAGGTCAGTGTCCCCTGCTGTGTCCCCTGATCTCCTCTGCAGCACATCCTCAGAGGCCTTCAGCCCCTCTGTGCCATCCCTGGGGGCCCTCAGGCAGCTCCAGCCACCCCAGGGCCAGGGCAGCCTGCCCTGACCTGCTGCAGAGAGAAAACAGTTTATTATTCCTGTTTTTAATCCACTGAACGTAGGTCTCAGAGAAAGAAATTGCTCCAGCTTCATTTATTTTGATTAAATACACAGAGCCTGGAGCCTTTTTTTACTGAAACCATAGGTCACACAGACAACGGAATACTCAGCTAGTGAAGGGCTTTTCTGCATAGACAACATTATCACAGGGACACAAGGGAAAAACAACCAAACAAACCAACAAACACAAAGCAGAAAGGCAAGACTGCCTGTCGTGACATACAGTGGGAGTCATCTGCAGAAAAAGGTAGACAGTCTGTCACCACAGATAAAAACCCAATCAACATTTTCCATATTGAATCCTTGAGATCCTGGTTCCTCATACTGTAGATGAAGGGGTTCGCTACTGGAGGCAGCATGGAGTACAGAACTGCCACTGCCAGGTTCAGGTTTGGGGAGGAGATGGAACGGGCTTCAGGTAGGCAAATATGACAGTGCTAAAAAAGAGTGAGACCACGGCCGGGTGAGGGAGGCACATGGAAAAGGCTTTGTGCTGGCCCTGCTCAGAGGGCATCCTCAGCACAGCCCTAAAGATCTGCACATAAGAGAGCACAATGAAAACAAAGCATCCAAAACCCAAAAAGGAAGTGAACATGAGAAGTCCAACTTCCCTGAGGTAGGAATCTGTGCAAGAGAGCTTGAGGATCTGGGGGATTTCACAGAAGAACTGGTCCACAGCATTGCCTTGGCAGAGGGGCAGGGAAAATGTACTGGCAGTGTGCAGCAGAGCATAGAGAACCCCACTGCCCCAGGCAGCTGCTGCCATCTGGGCACAAGCTCTGCTGCCCAGGAGGCTCCCGTAGTGCAGGGGCTTGCAGATGGCAACGTAGCGGTCATAGGACATGATGGTGAGAATAAAATACTCTGCTGATATCAAGAAGACAAATGCAAAGACCTGTGCAGCACATCCTGCATAAGAAATGGCCCTGGTGTCCCAGAGGGAATTGGCCATGGCTTTGGGGAGAGTGGTGGAGATGCAGCCCAGGTCGAGGAGGGCGAGGCTGAGGAGGAAGAAGTACATGGGGGTGTGGAGGCGGTGGTCGCAGGCTACGGCTGTGAGGATGAGGCCGTTGCCCAGGAGGGCAGCCAGGTAGATGGCCAGGAAGAGCGCGAAGTGCAGGAGCTGCAGCTCCCGCGTGTCTGCGAATGGCAGGAGGAGGAACTCGGTGATGGAGCTGCTGTTGGACATCTGATCCTCCTGGACAAAGGGACGATCCAAGGAAGAAAAGACAGTGATAATTAGCAGAGACATCTCTGAGAAAACCTTACTCCATCTCTCACTGAAACCCCCCACAGTGACTTTCCCCTTTCTGAGACCTTTCTGCTGCTCTGTTGCTTGAGCTTTGGATGATGCTGGAGGAGAGTGCCTCTGGGAGCAGGGGACCCTGCTGTGCACTTTGGAGGCGTCACACCTGCCCTACAATTCTAGGTATAAAGAAATCAGGAGTGACCTCTGATTAAATCTACCTCCGATGTATGTCGACTTCCCAGCATTACCACTCTCAACACTCTTGACTGCCAAACAGCGTTTGTGGTTTAATTTGTTCCAACTGCATGTGTGACACTCGGAAGAGTTTTTTTGAGGGTAGAATACCGTGGCGTTTGTAATATAATCCAGGTGCAATTTTGTGAGTCCCAGGGGCAAAGTGAATGTTCTTAGTGCAGTGTTGGTAGCCAGTCTGTCCATCTACCCTGGCCTCAGCCAGACTCCTCTAGGGCTCAGTCCAGTTGCCCACATTGAGCTGCTCAATTATTGTGGCTTCAGGAACACCCGGGAAAGTGATTCAGCTTTTTCCTTCCCCATAGACTGCATTGCCCCAAGTCCCAGAGTTTAGAACGGGGTTTGGGCACCTTTCCCCTAAGGTCAGGTCTGCGTGGTGGGACCCAGAGGGTCAGAGCTTGAGCTGCAGCTGAAAGCCAGATCTACAGGGAGCCATAAAGCAACAACAGCAACAGTAGGTGTAGGAGCAGAGAAAAATATCACAGGACTTCTGCCAGGAGAGGCAAAGCCAGAGAGGTACTGACAGAAACTCAGGAGAGTCTGCTCTGCTGGAAGTCGTGCTGCTGAGGTTATGAGTCACGTCCTGAATCTTGTGGGAATGAGGGCAGAAAGGGAAGTACCAGAGTATTCTGTTAGCACTGTCCTGCCATTCCCTGCCCATGGTTCTGCTGCCTGCAGCTGTCCCTGCCTGCAGCTGGGTCTCTGTCCCCACGCCTCCTGCCTGCAGGTCACAGCCCCCATCCCACCCGCTGGGTGCTCAGCTCTGCCCTGCAGACACCTCCTGGCAGCAGGGCTCTGCCCAGTGGCAGCTCGGTGGGGGCACGTCCTAGAGCCCAGGTCACACAGACCCTGCTGACACTGCATGTTTGGTGGTGGAGTTTTCTAGGGCATGAGGGGCAGGAAAGGGACTTGTTGGGGGTCCTTGGAATGCTCCTGAAGTGACCTGAAGTGACAGCCTTTATTTCTATTCTCACTGAGCCAAAGAAGAGAAAACTGAAAGCAGAGAGTCTGGAAAGCTAAGAGTGCAGCAGGAATTTCCTATCATTATCCCTGCTCTTGCAACGTCCCCTTGGATACATACCAGTTGTGCTGCGGAGCTGTGAGCAGGCTGCCCCAGGCAGGAGCCCCCCACCAGCAGCAGGACCCTGCCCTGCCGGGGGGGCTCCTTCCACCCGCAGCTTCTCCCCGCAGCACCCTGGGCAGCTCCCCGGGCAGGCTGAGTGCTGAGCCTGGCAGGTGGCAGAGGCCCTGCCCCGGCACACAGCCCCTGGGGCACAGCAGGGACCCTGCTCTGCACCACAGCCCTGGGCACCCCTGCCTGCACCCGCGGCTTCTCCTTCCTCCAGGAGCTGCGGCTGCATTGCCCTCCAGCCAGAGACTTACCGGGGTCAGGGCTGGCAAGTGTTCTCCCCCAGCGAGCTCTGTGCATCCTGCCACTTCTGCCTGCCTTTACCCACTCTGTCTCTGCAGGCAGTGCCCCCAGCCCTGCTGCGCTGGGCAGAGGAGCTGGTCCTGGGCAGAGCTGGCTCTCTGCAGCGCTGCCCGCTTGCCAGGAGCTCCCCTTGGGCCCAGGAGCCCGGCCCAGCTCAGCAGCACAGGCCCAGCCCAAGGCCTCCCTTGCTCTGCCCCCCACCAGGCTCCCTGCACATGGCCCTGGGGCTGCAGGGGAACCTGCTGGGAAACAGCCTGAAGGGATCTCTGGGGTTCCCTCTCTCACCTGGGCATACACACTTCCTGGGGTATGCTCATTTCTCCTTGCAGAAAACCAATTAAGTGGAACAATCACATCTCCTTGTCCCAGTATCAGTTTGGACATGAAGTCATGGTCAGGGACTGATCTCCTTCATCCCCCCTTAAGGTAGAGATCCAGCAGGGTCAGTTAAAGCATCTCATTCAGGATTTTAGTCCTGTGGATAGAAGGGTGCTCATCTCACTCCCATGCCTGCCCCAGACCCACAGGACCTGGGATTCCTCTGCCCTCCCTTTAATGTACACCACATGGGCACCTGAAGGTGAGCTCCTTTTCTCAGCTCCAACATCATTAATGGAGATGGAGGAAATCAGGGGGCTGCAAACACCTGGTGACATGTCAGGGGGCAGAGGGATGTGCAGGTATCTACCCTGCTCTACCCTGAGGGACAGGGCAATAATATTGCCCTGGAGGAATCCCATTGAGGCTGGTGGGGAATACCTTTGGCCAGCTGAAGTGACAGCAAATGCACACATTTAGGACAACTAAACCTGTCCCTCCTCAGTAGGCTCAGGGCAGCCTGTAGAGGTATCCACCTGACCCAATGGAGAACTGTGCCACAGGGAGACCTGAGTCTCTCTCCCTCTTCTCCATCTGGTTTTCCCTCCATCTCCAGTGACTGTAATGCCACTTGTCTCACGGACATCCCTACATTGCCTAACCTCGTTCAGGGCAGCTGCTCCATGTAATAGCCAGTTCCAGGCCTGCAGTGCTACCTGAGATGCCAACGCTGCCCAGCACCACTGGAGCATGCAGCTGACACGGGCAGCACAGGACCCACAGGACAGCTCTGGCCATTCATAGCTGGTACTTAACAGGAACCCCGATGGCATCTCCGACAGATTTGGTGCTTATGAGCAAGTGACTGCTTCTCAGGGCTGCAGCAAGCCAAGGTCTGTCCCTCCTCTATCCAGTAGAGGCAGGCAGTGCATGGATATGAGGCACATCACACCAGGGTTTCCACTTGTGTTTGCAAACACTGCTTCTGCTTCTTACCCCCATCCTTTACTCAAGACACAGCCCAGTGATTTTTTCTGTGTCCCTGGATCACAGGATGCCCATAGCCAAGGACTTTGGCAGCAGCCCCTTCTCCTGCCTGGAGATCAGCCCCAGCTCCAGCACTGGCCCTCAGGGCTGCACCAACACCACAAAAGGCCCTCTGCTGTCAGGGCAGCACAGCCCAGGCCTGTTTCCTTCTGGCCTCGGGAACACCAGGGCGTGCTCTGCTTCGGGCCCCTTATTTCATCCTCCCATGGCCATCTGCCATCCACGGCAGCAGGTCTCTGCTGTGAAGGAAAGCCTCTGCATGCCCATGCTTGGGCACAGGATCTGGGACAAGGCTGAGTTTGGCCCTTGTGCCACAGCTGAGGTGCTGCAGCCCAGATGTGCCCCAATGCCCTCAGCCTGGGGCACAGGCAGGAGGAGCTGGATCCCCGCCTGCTGTCACAGGGCTGGGACATGGATGGAAGAGCTGCTGAGGTGTGGGGGGACAGGTCCCTCAGCTTGGGGGGCTGTGCTGGATGGGTGCAGATTCTTCAGAAGAGACAGGTGGGGCTGATCAACAGTGATTACGTTTGCCATTCCCTCTTGTACCACCTCTGCCTCCTGCATGGTAGACTGGGAGATGTTGCTGAGGCCTTCTCAGAGCACAGAGCCTTGTGGGATGTCCAGGGAGGAAGGCCCTGGCATGCACTGCAATTCCATCCATATAACACATCCTACTTCTCCAAGTGAGGGACATGCAGTGAAAAGGAGTTCGGGCGTGGTGAGGGGCTGCTGCATCCCAGGTGCCTTCGCTCCCATCTTTTGAAAAAAGCCCAGGCCCAGGACAAGCCTCAAACCCCACCTTCCTGGAAGGGCTCCCAAGAGCAGAGGTGTGTTGGGGCAGGGTGGCAGTAGTGACGTCTCCAGGGCTCCACCTCCTATATTCCATGGGCTTGGTCACCATTTGCAGATGTTCCTGGTGGATTTGTCAGAAACTGCTAGTAAAGAACTGGGCAGAAGGGAGGTGACAGTTTCTCAGGACAAGAAGGGAAATCTCTCGTCTCTCTCCCGACCTGCGCCATCTCCTTGCTGCTGACCTCCCAGGCCTTCAAATGACACGTGCTGATGTCACAGGGGGATGCACTGCATCACCAGGATATCGTCACTGGAGCAGCGCCAGTGCCGGCACTTCCCTGCAAGGCCTGGTCCCTGCTGGGCACTGCTTGGGTGCTCCCCACCGCTGTCCTTCTGTGGCCAGGAGTGGGCTCAGCAGGCAGCAAGGTTGCACTGGGCGACCCTCGCTGACCGGCGGAGGAGCAGGGGCACCTTGCAGAGGAGTTGTGGCTGAGGAGCCAGGGCGGGCATCCCTTGTCCTGAGCTGAGGGCCAGCAGCAAGCAAGATGGAGGGCTGCTGGAGGGTGACCATCACCTCTGACCTTACTTCCCTGTTTCCAGTGCTCCTGCAGCTCTCCTCCAAAGGTGAGGGTGTCAGAAGCCCCTTCCCAAGGGGTGTCCCAGGGGCTGTCAGCTGTCCAGAACTCCTAGTCCAGGGCTTTGGGAGGAGGCTGGATAGGGCTGATGGCTGCTGCAAGAGTCCTGCCTGAGGGTCCTTCTGGGCTGAGGGGACAATGTGGCAGTCAGGATTCCTGGGTCCTGATGCTAGGGCTGCCCTGAGCCCCAGGGCTCCTCTGGGCATGGCTCAGCCTCCTCCTGATGTGGGACAGTCCAGGGCCAGGTTTCCCTGGGAGCTGGTGCCTCTTTGGAATCTGGCTCTGGGAGGAAAGACCTCTGGTGTCCCAGAGCCTGGTGTGGCCTGCAGCTCCCGCAGGCCTCTCAGGGATGTGCCAGAAATGCCTGTGTTGGAAATCAAGCCTTCCTCTTCTACTGCTGTCCTTCAGGGGAACCTCTGTTCCTTCTCTTCTGTGCAGCCAGGCTGGCAGAGCATGTTCTGGGTGTTGAGATGCCATCCCTGGGTGGCCACAGTCCTGGTGCTGAACCCTTTCCATGTCCATTACTGTGGTGATTTTATCCAGCTAAGCAGGTGAACTCCACGGCAACTGCTCTTTCACGTCCAACCTACAAGGAAAAAGGGGAGAAAATATGATGACAAGAGCTCAGGGGTTGAGGTAGAGCACGAGGTCACCCACCAAATACCATCATGGGCATCAATTATCATCACCGGCAAGACAGACTTAGCAGAGGCAGATTAATAGAATTTATTGCCTATTACCAGTGGACTACAACCAGCAGGAACCACAAGCAAACTAAAAACACCATTCCCCCCATCCAGCCTCTTGTAACTCCTTCCCCTGAGTGGTGCAGGGGAATGGGGATTGCAGTCAGTCCATGACACTTGTCTCCACCGCTCCTTGACAATCCATCTCTGCCCTCTCTGGGTCTCTCATGCGGGATGCCCTCCTTACTGAATGGGTCCTGCGTGGGGCCCAAAGGGTTGAGATAATAACAGATATGACCAGATCATGTTAAAATAAAATGGTTACAAGCATTATATCTGCTTCATAGCTGCTGACCACAAGGTGTATTTTCTTATTTATTTTTTAAACTCGGTGTAGTAGTTGTGTTTCGCCTCAGAATTCTGTTAGATAGCACATTACGTACTCGGTGTATTCCCTGTTGTGCTGGGGGCTTTCTGGGGGCTGGTTTATGGTTATTAGTTTACTCTACTGGGTAACACTACCTTATGTTATGATGAAATTGCTGGTCATGAGACTAATCTGGTAGTTGTACTCAGCATTGCTGTCACCTCCATACTTGAGGAACCTTCTCTCGGAAACTGTTCATAATTAACAGTCTCTACCTTTTCTCCTCGGGGAGACAATCTATGGGAGGGATGAGGGGGGACACTTCTTCTCCCCACTTCTTCCCTTTCCCTTTCTCCTTCACCTCCCCCTTTCTCCTCCAGGCTAGTTACAATAGCTCTTCAAAACTTTCAATATCCTTGGGATGTTCAAACCAACTTCTTCTTATTCTTATCTCTCCTGAATGTGTTTCAGGTTTTGTTTAAGGTTAGGGTAACCTATTTCTAGAATGCCACACAGTGATGTGCCTTGAGGCAGGATAATTATGAGTGGCAGGGAATGTTGGAGGATATGGGCAGGCACCTAGAACTGTAGGCACCTGCAATGCTTTGTTACTTCACCCATGAACAAGTGCAGAATCCTAAAAGAAATAATCACAGAATGCTTGAAAAAGGAGTGTCATCACCCTGGCAATTCCAAAGAGACAGAAATCACTGCAATGTGCTGGGGCTTGGCCTTTGCTTACTGAGTTGCAATCTACACAACTCCAATCCCTGTGACTGGGCCACAGAACCAACCTGTGCCTGTATCAGTCATATGTATATGTGAGAAAAAAACCACCTTGTTTAGCAATGAAAGAAGCTCCTACTCATACAGGGAAGGAGGAAGAAGAAGATGAGGCAGGCTACTCCCAAGTAGGGCTGTCAGAGGAACAGGTGGATGAAGAGTGAGATATCATAAAATCATCAGTAAGCACCTGATCACTGTTCCTTGGGGAGCTGTGAGATGTGCGAAAAGGTTTCAGCCATCATCTAGGCCAGCACATTGTCACCTGTCTGTTCCGATACAGGGATAACAGGGCCAGTAGCCTGGAATTAGAGGGCAGGGAAGCCAAGCAGCTGGGATCCCTCCCCAGGGAAGGGGGCATTGACAAAGCAGTTGGAAAGGGGGCACAAACCCTCACTCTCTTGAGGCAAGTCCTGTCAGGTGTAAAGGAAAGGTATCCCTTCAAGGAAGATGTTGTATGTCACCCAGGCAAATGGACCACCAGGGAGAGAGGCAGCCCGTATCTGATGGAATTGGCCACGCTGGAGGTGATTTATGGTGATTTATGCACATTAAACAGTTTTCTACCTTGCCCGGTCCCTCACAGGATCCTTCTGTTGTGGGGTTGCTCAGGGTCGAAGTGCCATTAGCAATCCAAATGGTGCACCAGTGGCAATATGGCACTATCCGAGACTCCCTGATTACCATATATATGCTGCTTCATTACTGGAGAGCCAAGGACTGATCAGCAAAACTCGCTCACCCTTTAATAATCCCATAGGGTCAGTGCAAATGTCTAATGGAGAGCTGCAACTAACAGTGGAGTACTGAGTCTAGAATGAATTCACACCAAATTCAATAGGTCATCTATAGTCTTCTCTCCTTACAGTCTTAGCTCTAAGAGCAGTTAAATGATCCCTTACAGTATCTGAATGCTGCTGTCCGATCCCTTCCTGGGATCATAAGGAACCAGTACCTCCTGGCCAGAACACTCTCCCTGTACCCGTGGATGCACGCCCTAAGGTCCCATGAACTGTTAAGGGTGGACTTTGCAAAGTAACCACTGATTTTGTCCCTACCCACCACCTGTTGTACCCCTGCAGAGTCCTGCCTCAAGGCACAAAGGGCAGGGAGACCTTGGTGGTGAGAGCTGAGGCCCTGTGGAGATGTCCGTGACACAACAGCCATTACAGCCATGGGGCATGTAGAAAATGAAGAAAATGGTTTAGCTCTCCCTGTGACACATGACTCCTCTTGCTCTGCTGAGAGCCTCTGCAGGCTGCCCTGCACATAAGGAGTAGGGACAGGTTCAGTTGTCCTACATGTGGCATCTGCTGCCATTTCAGTTACCCAAAGGACATATGTCTCCACCTGACTCTCAGAGGATCTACCACAAATTTCACCAGATGTTTGCATCTGAACAGCTCCTACCTGTCCTCCATCTCCACTAAGGAGCTATTGTGGCTCAGTAATTCGCATTAAGCTGCCTATGTTGTGGACACCTGAACTGAGGCCAGAGGAATCCCAGCTCCTGCGGGTCTGTGGCAGACATGGGAGGGAGCTGAGACCCCTTCCAACCCCAGGAATAACAAGCAGCATGAGATGCCTCGACTGACTCTGCTGAATTCCTTCCTTAAGGGGGGATGAAGGAGATCAGTCCCTGACCATGACTTCATGTCCTAACTGATACTGGGACATGAAGAAGTTATTGTTACAGCTAATTCACTTTCTCCTAGGAGAAATGATGCTGGTGTGAAGAAGTGTGTGTGCCCAGGGGAGGGAGGGAAGCCCAGGGATTCCTTCAGGCTGTTTCCCAGCAGGTTCCCCTGCAGCCCCAGGGCCATGGGCAGGGAGCCTGGTGGGGGGCAGAGCAAGGGAGGCCTTGGGCTGGGCCTGTGCTGCTGAGCTGGGCCGGGCTCCTGGGCCCAAGGGGAGCTCCTGGCAAGCGCGCAGCGCTGCAGAGAGCCAGCTCTGCCCAGGACCAGCTCCTCTGCCCAGCGCAGCAGGGCTGGGGGCACTGCCTGCAGAGACAGAGTGGGTAAAGGCAGGCAGAAGTGGCAGGATGCACAGAGCTCGCTGGGGGAGAACACTTGCCAGCCCTGACCCCGGTAAGTCTCTGGCTGGAGGGCAATGCAGCCGCAGCTCCTGGAGGAAGGAGAAGCCGCGGGTGCAGGCAGGGGTGCCCAGGGCTGTGGTGCAGAGCAGGGTCCCTGCTGTGCCCCAGGGGCTGTGTGCCAGGGCAGGGCCTCTGCCGCCTGCCAGGCTCAGCACTCAGCCTGCCCGGGGAGCTGCCCAGGGCGCTGCGGGGAGAAGCTGCGGGTGGAAGGAGCCCCCCCGGCAGGGCAGGGTCCTGCTGCTGGCGGGAGGCTGCTGCCTGGGGCAGCCTGCTCACAGCTCCACAGTACTCCCAGGTTGTATCCAAGGCAAGAAGCCAATCAGGGGTTAGATGCTTGCATCTCCGCTTTCCTGAGCCTCTGCTTTCAGTTTTCTCTTCTTTGTCCCTGTGGAAATAGAAATAGAGGCTGTTATTTTTAAGAAGAGGCTGACATTCCTAAGCCCTAATAAGGAGCATTCCAAGGACCGTAGGAAGTCTCTTTCCTGCCCACAGAAAGCTCCACCACCACACGTGCAGAGTCAGCAGGGTCTGTGTGACGTGGTCTCTAGGACGTGTCCCCAGCGAGCTGCCCCTGGGCAGAGCCCTGCTGCCAGGAGGTGTCTGCAGGGCAGAGCTGAGCACCCAGAGGGTGGGATGGGGGCTGTGACCTGCAGGCAGGAGGCGTGGGGACAGAGACCCAGCTGCAGGCAAGGACAGCTGCAGGCAGCAGAGCCATGGGCAGGGAGTGAGCGGGAGCTGCTCCCAGAAATTCAGTGGCAGGGGAGATTTGAGCACTTCCCTGCCTTCCATGTACTGCAGATGCCTCCCCTGGAGCCACTCCCTAGTCTCCTTTTTCTCACACCATAGACTTCCAGCCCTAATGTCACTGGGGCTTTTGCTGGGCTGCAGGCTGCCTTGCACAAGGGCACAGCTCTTCCCTAGCAGCCCTGTGTTATCTAGCATCCCCATGGAGAAGAATCTTCAGTCCTAAGGCCATAGAAATGCTGGTGGATGGCTGTATGTGGGCAGCTGCTATGATCCCTCTGTGTCCGTGGTGAAAAGCAGGGCGCTGAGATCCTCCTCAGGTACGATGAGATGGGTGAGGGGTTTGGAGATCTGCCCTTTGAACCTGGATTCCTCTGCTCTCAGCAGCATCCAGGTTCTTTTCAGGGGAACACCTGAGTGTGACCATCCTCCAGAGGTGCCCACACAGGGCAGCTGAAACCAGGAGTGATGGACACACCAGCTGTCCTCACTCTGCCCTGAGGGACAGTCCCTTTGCCTCCCAGGAGCCCAAGGTTTCACTTGGTGGGCAGTAAATGTGCCAAGGATTTGTGCCTTAAATGCACTCCTCAGGTGTAGGGGGACAAATATAAAGTAACAAACCAAAGCATTGTGCACAAAGCCCTGCTCTGCAGTTGGGTGAATTTTGAGAAAGTGTACTCCAAAACTCCTTGTTACATCAAACACAGTTCATCTGAGACCACCTCATGTTCCATTTACTTCTTGCTATAAGTCAGCACTGTCTCCTGCAGAGTCTCTTGCCAACAGTAGCACCCTCAGGCAGCACCACTTTGACATCAAGCAGAGGACCAGTCCTCTCAGAAGTGAAGAGGAAGCTTTTTATAAAAAAAAAAAAAAAAAAAAAAAAAAAAAAGAAAGAAAGAAAGAAAAATAAATGTAAAAATGTAGGCTAGGTTTTCCTCACAGAGGTCTACCCTAACATTTTAATTCTCTTTCCTCCTTGGACAGGCCTCCCTATTCAGAGCAGCAGATCCCAATTCCCAGGAGGATCAGATGTCCAACAGCAGCTCCATCAGCGAGTTCCTCCTCCTGCCATTCGCAGACACGCGGGAGCTGCAGCTCCTGCACTTCGCGCTCTTCCTGGCCATCTACCTGGCTGCCCTCCTGGGCAACGGCCTCATCCTCACCGCCGTAGCCTGCGACCACCGCCTCCACACCCCCATGTACTTCTTCCTCCTCAACCTCGCCCTCCTCGACCTGGGCTGCATCTCCACCACTCTCCCCAAAGCCGTGGCCAATTCCCTCTGGGACACCAGGGCCATCTCCTATGCAGGATGTGTTGCACAGCTCTTTCTGTTTGTCTTCTTAATATCAGCAGAGATTTATGTTCTCACCATCATGGCCTATGTCCGCTACGTTGCCATCTGCACGCCCCTGCACTACGGGAGCCTCCTGGGCAGCAGAGCTTGTGCCCAGATGCCAGCAGCTGCCTGGGGCAGTGGCTTTCTCCATGCTGTCCTGCGCACTGCCAATACATTTTCCCTGCCCCTCTGCCAAGGCAATGCTGTGGACCAGTTCTTCTGTGAAATCCCCCAGATCCTCAAGCTCTCTTGCTCAGACTCCTACCTCAGGGAAATTGAGCTTCTCACATTTAGTGGTTTTCTGTTTTGGGGGTGTTTTGTTTTCATTCTTTTCTCCTATGTGCAGATCTTCAAGGCTGTACTGAGGATGCCCTCTGAGCAGGGACGGCACAAAGCCTTCTCCACGTGCCTCCCTCACCTGGCCGTAGTCTTTCTGTTTCTCAGCACTGGCATGTGTGCCTACCTGAAGCCCCCCTCCATCTCCTCTCCATCCCTGGACCTTGTGATGGCTTTCCTGTACTCGGTGATGCCCCCAGCAGTGAACCCCCTCATCTACAGCATGGGGAACCAGGAGCTCAAGAATGCCATTAGGAAAGTGATGTCATGGATGTTTGTAAGGATGTGTTGAGGAAACTGACTGTGCCTTTCCACAGCTATAAAGTGCTTCTTTTCTTCTTCAGATGAGTTACAGTTTATGTAATGACATGGCAATCCTGTCTTAACTTCTGGAGGGATTTGTTTGGTTTTCTTTTTCTTTTTCCCCATGTGATAATGTTTTCCACAAAGAAATGCTGTTCTTCATCCTGTTGTACTCAAGTACCAACATATCATAGAATGGCCAGGGTTGAAAAGGACCTTCAAGATCACGTAGTTTCAACCGCTCTGCTCTGGGCAGGGTTGCCAGCCACTAAAGCAGGCTGCCCAGAGCCGCATCCAGCCTGATGGATGTCTTGTGTGACCCTGAGGCTTTGCAGAAATGAGGAGCCAGACTCTTTGTGTATTTAAACAAAATAAATGAAGCTACAACAACTTCTTTGTCTGAGACCCACTCTCAGCTGATCAGGAAGTAATGGGAATAGCAAACCCCTTTCTGGCTGCAGCAGCTCGGGGCAGGCTGCCCTGGCCCTGGGGCAGCAGGAGCTGCCTGAGGACCCCCAGGGATGGCCGACAGAGGCGGCAGGCCTCTGAGGATGTGCTGCAGAAGAGAGCACGGGACACGGCAGGGGACACTGACCTCTGTACGCTTGTGCCATGGTTGTCCCATCTGTGGGGCTGAGCCCTCTGTGTCTCCGGGAGCTGCTGTGCCCTTCAGAGGGGCTGGGGCTGTGGTGGCAGTGCCCAGGGCCCTGCAGCAGCCTGTGGTGGGCACTGTCATGGGGCTGCTGCCACTGCACTGGGATGAGGGCAGGGAGGTGGGCATAGGGCAAGGAGTTGGGAGAGCCATGCTCCGGGTCTGTGCTGGGGGAATGGCCAGCTGTGCTGGCCTCTGTCCTAGCCCAGAGCCCTGCAGACCTGGAGCAGGGCTGTCTGCAGAGCCCCCCATGGGACGTGGCTGGGTCAGGGCAGGGGCCATGGGCTGGAGGAGGCTGCAAAGGCAGGAGGGCCATGGCGGGAAGGGACCCTGAGGGTCTCATTGGGATTGTAACAGGGGGAGCTTGACCCAGCCCTGAATGTGCACTGCCATGTGCGGTGCCTTGGCAGCACGGCTGTGGGAGCATGTGTGGGGCAGTGGGGCTGGGACGCTGCAGGGACAGGGTGCAGACAGGGGCCATAAAGGATCTGCCAGGGTGTGGCAGCAAGGACAGGCTCCGAAACAGAAATTTATGGTGGAGGTGGAGGTATGGTTTTAGCAAGGGCAGAGCTCACCTGGAAGTGGTGTTATTGAGAAAAGTCAAGAGCAAAGAGAAGAGCTTTTGCTGGAGCTAAGGCACAGATTTCTCACCCAGCTCGCCCAGGGCTCGTCCTGAGCATGGCGGCCACGAGCCCTGCCTGCCCTCCTGCCTGCCCCGCGCCGTCAGGTGGCTGTAGCCGAGGGGACCCACAGCCAGCCCCTCGATGGGGCTCTGCCAGCCCCTCGCCCTCCCCTCTGCAGTGACGTCCTTTCTGCCCAGGGGCTCTCTGATGCGCGGGATGATGTCATAGTGCCTGCCGGCCAGCCCTTCTGAGGGCCAGTCAGGCTGCTGCAGTGGCAGTGACCTCACCCCAGCCCCCTCCCCACGGCCTGCCTCTCCCCTTTCCCTCTCCCCTCTCTGGACCCCGGGGTGTCACGCATTCGGTGTCACGCAGCAGCTTTGCAGTGGTGGCCTCGGTGTTGGTGTTGCCAGGGAGGACATCTGCCCCTGAGCCAAAAGGACCTACTACTGCCAAGATGCATTTGGTGTTTCAAGCTGTCAGTGGCAGAGGTCTTGCAAAGTCTTTCTGCAGTTGTGCCCAGGGACCTTCACTCCATGGGTCCTGGGCTGGGGCTTTCACTTCAGCTGAACCTGCGTCGGTCATGGCACAAGAAAGACGCCTCTTACAGCTGTGCTCTGCATCCTCCTTCATGGTAGGGCACCACTCGGTGTCCTTCGCTCTGCTCACAGCGTTTGTCTTAGCTCAGAAGGGATTTTCTGCCCTCTTTTTAGTTACCTACTCTACTGGACAGGGAGGGGAATTAAGGAGACATGGAAAAGGAGCTGTCCAGTGTTAGCACATTGCTGAGACTCCTGAGCTGTTAACTTTGATGATCAGTGGGTTTGTGACCAGCCCCAAAACTGCCTTCAGCCTCTCTCTTCCTATTGAAAGCTACAGCATCAACTTTGCTGAACCCAGGAGGGCTTTCTGACAGGTCCTTTTCCACTTACAAAGACGCACATCCAGCTAGCCAGTGTCCTGTATACAGGTAGGTTTCTGAAGGGCAAAGATTACTGCATAGAGTTTGGGGTGGTGTGAGAAAAACCCCAATAATTTTCTCGGACAGGATTTTCTGTGAAGCTATTTTATTCGTGATTGCAATGGCGAGTGTCCTGCAGGCAGGAGCACCCTGCAGGATGCAAATCTTTCCCATCGTCTGCTTGCATGATCTAGAAGCCTTGTGTAGTAGAGGAGATGCTACACGCAAGGACATGCTGTTGCGCTGGAGAAATGAATGTTAGGTGTCCTTGGCTAGAGGTGTGGTGCTGAAACCTTGCTCAGGTACCTTCAAAAGGGCTGGGCATTGAGGGATTGGCAGTGGCCTCCTCTGCTCTCAGCAGAGTCTGGCTTCTTTTCAAGTGTAATATGAATGTTATTGCCCTTGGTGCCCAAAATCTGCAAGTGCCGGGCAGCTGGGAACAAGCCCAGCCCCAGCCAGTTCCCTTCACTCTGCACCAAGCCACAGTGAATCCCTTTGCCTCTCAGGTCTCACAGCCATTCACTCTGAGTTAAGCAGAAAATCTCAGGATTTCTGACTTCAGAGGACACTGTTGGGGCATGATGAAGGGGATGAGGGTGTGTAGAATAAAAATGGCCCTAAAGCACTTTTCTGCCAACTACGTTCTGTAGCTCTGGGAATGCAGATGCAGACATGCCCTTCTGGCTAAGAAATGATTTCATTTGACAAAATCTGAAAATATAACCTTGTCCTGCTGCCATGGTCCTGTACACTCACTGCACTGGGTCAGGACTGATTCCCTTGAGAGCCCGGGAGCAGAGGCCCTTGCTCCTCATTGCACACTGAACCTTAAAAAATGAAGCTCATGTCATGGAGCTGAATGAAAACTTCCATTAGAGAAAGAAAGAGCATGGCCGTATGGCTGGGGGAATGGCATAGGTTTCACTCAGAAAAGCCTGTCCTAACATATCATTCTCTTTCCCTTCCTGTGCAGATCCCCATACCTAGAGGCAGCACCAGATGTCCAACAGCAGCTCCATCAGCGAGTTCCTCCTGCTGCCATTCGCAGACACGCGGGAGCTGCAGCTCCTGCACTTCGCGCTCTTCCTGGCCATCTACCTGGCTGCCCTCCTGGGCAACGGCCTCATCCTCACCGCCGTAGCCTGCGACCACCGCCTCCACACCCCCATGTACTTCTTCCTCCTCAACCTCGCCCTCCTCGACCTGGGCTGCATCTCCACCACTCTGCCCAAAGCCATGGCCAATTCCCTCTGGGACACCAGGGCCATTTCCTATGCAGGTTGTGCTGCACAGGTCTTTCTGATTGTCTTCTTGTTTTCAGCAGAGTATTCTCTTCTCACCATCATGGCCTATGACCGCTACGTTGCCATCCGCAAGCCCCTGCACTACGGGAGCCTCCTGGGCAGCAGAGCTTGTGCCCAGATGGCAGCAGCTGCCTGGGGCAGTGGGGTTCTCTATGCTCTGCTGCACACTGCCAATACATTTTCCCTGCCCCTCTGCAAAGGCAATGCTATTGACCAGTTACAGTATCACAGTATCACAGATTTCTAGGTTGGAAGAGACCTCAAGATCATCGAGTCCAACCTCCGACCTAACACTAAGTACTCCACTAAACCATATCGCTAAGCTCTACATCTAAACGTCTTTTAAAGACCTCCAGGGATGGTGTACTCCACCACCTCCCTGGGCAGCCCGTTCCAATGCTTAATAACCCTTTTGGTAAAGAAGTACTTCCTAACATCCAACCTAAAACTCCCCTGTCGCAACTTTCGCCCATTCCCCCTCGTCCTGTCACCAGGCACGTAGGAGAACAGACCAACCCCCACCTCTTTACAGCCTCCTTTAAGGTACCTATAGAGAGCGATAAGGTCGCCCCTGAGCCTCCTCTTCTCCAGGCTGAACAAGCCCAGCTCCCTCAGCCGCTCCTCGTAAGACTTGTTCTCCAGACCCCTCACAAGCTTGGTCGCCCTTCTCTGGACTCGCTCGAGCACATCCATGTCCTTCCTGTAGCGAGGGGCCCAAAACTGAACACAGTACTCAAGGTGCGGCCTCACCAGAGCCGAGTACAGGGGCACAATCACTTCCTTAGACCTGCTGGCCACACTGCTTCTTATACAGGCCAGGATGCTGTTGGCCTTCTTGGCCACCTGGGCACACTGCTGGCTCATATTCAGCCGACTATCAACCAATACTCCCAGGTCCTTCTCGGCCAGGCAGCTTTCCAGCCACTCATCTCCCAGCCTGTAGCTCTGCTTGGGGTTGTTGCGCCCCAGGTGCAGGACCCGGCACTTGGCCTTGTTGAACTTCATACAGTTGACCTCAGCCCATCGCTCCAGCCTATCCAGATCCTCCTGCAGAGCCTTCCCGCCCTCGAGCAGATGGACACACGCACTTAGCTTGGTGTCATCTGCAAACTTACTGAGGGTGCACTGGACGCCCTCATCCAGATCATCAATAAAGATATTAAAGAGGACCGGCCCCAGTACCGAGCCCTGGGGGACACCACTAGTGACCAGCCTCCAACCAGATTTGACTCCATTCACCACAACTCTCTGGGCCCGGCTATCCAGCCAGTTTCTAACCCAGCGAAGCGTACACCAGTCCAAGCCCCGAGCAGCCAGTTTCTTGAGGAGAATGTTGTGGGGAACTGTGTCAAAAGCCTTACTGAGGTCAAGGTAAACCACATCCACAGCCTTTCCCTCATCCACCAAGCGCGTCACTTTGTCATAGAAGGAGATCAGGTTCGTCAAGCAGGACCTGCCTTTCATAAACCCATGCTGACTGGGCCTGATCGCCTGCTTGCCCTGCAAGTGCCGTGTGATGACCCTCAAGATAATCTGCTCCATGAGCTTTCCGGGCACTGAGGTCAAACTGACAGGCCTATAGTTCCCCGGGTCTGCCCTGCGGCCCTTCTTATAGATGGGCGTCACATTGCCTAGCCGCCAGTCAACTGGGACATCCCCCTCACAGTTCTTCTGTGAAATCCCCCAGATCCTCAAGCTCTCCTGCTCAGACTCCTACATCAGGGAAACTGGGCTTCTCACATTCAGTAGTGTTCTGGTTCCGGGGTGTTTTGCTTCCATTGTGCTCTCCTATTTGCAGATCTTCAGGGCCGTGCTGAGGATGCCCTCTGAGCAGGGGCGGCACAAAGCCTTTTCCACGTGCCTCCCTCACCTGGCCATGGTCTTTCTGTTTCTCAGCACTGGCATGTTTGCCTACCTGAAGCCCCCCTCCCTCTCCTCCCCGTCCCTGGATCTGGTGGTGGCAATTCTGTACTCAGTGGTGCCCCCGATATTCAACCCTTTCATCTACAGCATGAGAAACAAGGAGCTCAAGCGAGCTATCAGGAAAGTGATTACATGGATTTTTCTTAAGATTGATACATTTCTCCTCTTTCTCCACAAGTGACTTCCTTTGGTTTCCCTTGGAGGCTTGGTACTTACTTTCATTACCATGATATTATATTTATCTTCAGTGTCATTTCCATGTATTACGTTAGTAGAAAAAAGTATTTTATTCACCCCACTTCTCCCGAGGTACGAAGTTGCTATTTTTTTTCTCTGGACATTTTTTGTCTACCTGGATGCCAGTACTCTCTCTTAGCATCTGCTTAATAAAGTGGAATCTCCCCAGTGCACTGCCTGAAATCCTGTCTCTTCTTTCAAAGATGTTGCCAATAACATTGCTGAGCATGTTCCCCTCTAAAGGAAAAGCTGGAGAAAAAAAATGGAAAATGACTCCAGGGTTGATTTAAGGGAGAGGCAGATGACTGATATATTTCAGTCATGGTCTTAACAGACTTTGTAGAGAGATTCAGGTAAGTTATTGAGCATTACTAACAGACGAGAGCAGTGAGAAACTAAAGGCCTAAAAACACCTTCACCCCCGTCCACCATCTTCTACCTCCTCCCCCCAGTGGTGCAGCGGAACGGGGAATGGGGGCTGCAGTCAGTCTCTAACACTTTGTGTCTGCCGCTCCTTCATGGTCACCCTCTGCCCCTGCTCCAGTATGGGGTGCCTCCCATGGATGCCATCCTTCCCGAACTGATCCCCCCAGGCCCCCAGCTCCTGCGTGGGCTCCTCTCCATGGGATACAGTCCAGCCTGGAGTCTGCTCCGGCAGGGGTCCTCCATGGGCCACAGCCTCCTCCAGGCCACATCCACCTGCTCCACCGGGGGCTTCTCCACGGGCTGCAGCGTGAAGATCTGCTCCATGTGGGACCCATGGGCTGCAGGGGGACAGCCTGCTCCACCAGGGGCCTGTCCACAGGCCGCAGGGGAACTTCTGCTCTGGTGCATGGAGCACCTCCTGCCCTCCTTCTGCACTGACCTTGGTGTCTGTACCAAGGACTGCTTCTCACTACATTTTCTCACTCCTCTCTCCCAGCTGCAGCTTCAGAGCAGGTTTTTTTCCCCCTTCCTTATATCTGTTCTCACAGAGGCCAACCCAGCATCGTCCATTGGCTCGGCTCTGGCTGGTGACGGGTCACTTCTGGAGCCATGTGTAACCGGCTCTTCTTTAACATGGGGCAGCTTCTGGACTCTGCTCACAGGGTCCAGCTCTAGATCCCCCCTGCTACCAAAACAGTGACACCTAAGCCCAATACAAGCTGCTGCACCTCAGAAGGCCTGTAACTCCATGCATTTGGGAGACAAAAAGCTCATCACCACCATATGAGTTGGGAGATATCAAGGGTAGGATTTAGGAGTAACCTGTTGGTGTCTGATGACAGTGAAAGTGGTGAATGGCCACTGAGGTACATCCCCGTGTCTGTCCCACATGGGGCAGGGCAGAGGACACCCTCTAGGAGAGTAATGTGGAGCTGCCTGGGAAGCTCAGGGGTTCTCCGTAGGGAGCATGTCCCAGGGGTGGGCAGTGCCTGGAGCCCTACAGAGTGAGAGCTTGCCCAAGGTGGAGTCACCCATAGGAACAGTGCCAAATTTTGATGTCCCCAGGCAAACAAGAACTCAGTGCCTGTGGGATTCAGTGAGGGACCAGCATGCTCAAAGAAGGAAGGCTGGAGAGGGGTTCCTCTCATCCTCAGGGAAGTCCAGCTGCCTGGATCTATAAAATACCTGGAAACCCCTAGTGTCCTTGGAAATATTCCCTAGTCTTCCTGAGCATCTGCCACAGATATTGAATCCAGAGTGAGAGTATAGCAGCAGCGATCCCAATACAGATAGGTCTACTTCCCACCGTGTGCAGCACAGCCAGTGCGCAGCCCCATCTTGGGCACCACAGCATGCTTGGTCTGCTCATAGCACCACCAGCTCAGGGCCACATGGGGAGCATGGGGAGGTGGCCAGGAAGAGCTGGAGAGGAGAGAGGAGGCATGAGGAGAGATCAGATGGGAGCCGACCTTGACTAGAAGTTGCCTCAAATACTGGTGTTCATCTCATCCAAGACAAGGTCTGGACATATCCATTAATCCCTAAACCTAAATGCTACTCCCCACCCTGACAGGAATCCACTACTCTAATGTTTGTCCACAATATCCCTTGAAGCCAAACTTAGTCCATAGCCTTTTTCCATTACCCTTACACTCTTGCTCACCCTGATCCCTGCCCTTAACACTAGCATTAAAATGCTCTAGTTAGCCCTAGTCTTCTTACAGACCTAAACAAAACCCTAAACCACAGAGCTTGACCATACCCTAACCACAGACCTGACACCACAAGCAGAACACCAAACACTTCCACTAGATTTTGCTTAATCTCTAACCCAGAAAAGTGAGCTCTAGTCACTAATGCCATACATGAACAACTAACACCCAAAGCCCCCATTCCTGTGCATTAACCTCCTCACCTTCAACCCCTCTCCTGACCCTTAACTTTAGGCGCTTACCCCCTTGGCGCAGGGCAGGAGCCGTGAGGTTGCTGTGCAGTCACATGGCATTCAAAGATGAATGTGAGGGGCCGTGGATCTGATCAGCTCGTCAAACGCAAGGAGGAGATGGGTGGGAATGCTCTGACGAGCTCAGCTCTGCCTCAGGATCTCCTGCCCCAGCAGGAGGAATGTGGCTGTGGCAGTGACTGTGAGGTCACTTCTGTCTCTGCAGTTGATAGGGCAGCAATAGGAACATGTCACGGAAAGGGACTGTGAGGTCACTTCTGTCTGAAGTAGCTGACAGGTCACCCTCGACTTCTCCCTGGGATCTGCACTGTTCATCTGGCATCTGCCAGTGGCCCTGGTAGGCCAGCAGAAGGCACCTGGTTGGCATGCTGACTGTGGGATCCCCTCTGCCTCCATACCCAGGAGGACCCAGGCAGAAAGAAGGCCTGCATATGGGTTGTGCTGTCCCTTCTGCTTGAGTCCATGACTGGACAACAGGAGGCACAAGGCTTGGTTGTGTCCAGCCAAGAAGTTCAAGGCCAGCAACAGCTCCATTTCTTGGAAGATGCTGGTGAGGTGACTCCTCTCTGGTTGGTTGACAGGCAGCAAGTATGCTGATATGTTGGGATGCCTACTTTAGGAGAGTTTTCAACCTTGATGGAGTTTTCTTTGGTAGTAGGGAACAGCAGGAGGAAAAAAAAAAAAAACAGAAAAAAAGCAAAAAACACAGCTCAAAGTGCATCTCGGAAGGTTGGAAGTGGCCACGAGGAGGAAGAAATGTCCCCCACCATGACTTCATGTCCAAACTGATACTGGAACTTAAAGAAGTTATTGTTACAGCTAATTCATTTTCTGCTAGGAGAAATGACTCTGTTGTGAAGTGTGTGTGCCCAGGGGAGGGAGGGAAGCCCAGGGATTCCTTCAGGCTGTTTCCCAGCAGGTTCCCCTGCAGCCCCAGGGCCATGGGCAGGGAGCCTGGTGGGGGGCAGAGCAAGGGAGACCTTGGGCTGGGCCTCTGCTGCTGAGCTGCACTAACTCCTACCTCAGGGAAGCTGGGCTTCTCACATTCAGTAGTGTTCTGGTTTTGGGTTGTTTTGCTTCCATTGTACTCTCCTATTTGCAGATCTTCAGGGCCGTGCTGAGGATGCCCTCTGAGCAGGGGCGGCACAAAGCCTTTTCCACGTGCCTCCCTCACCTGGCCATGGTCTTTCTGTTTCTCAGCACTGGCATGTTTGCCTACCTGAAGCCCCCCTCCCTCTCCTCCCCGTCCCTGGATCTGGTGGTGGCAATTCTGTACTCAGTGGTGCCCCCGATATTCAACCCTTTCATCTACAGCATGAGAAACAAGGAGCTCAAGCGTGCTATCAGGAAAGTGATTACATGGATTTTTCTTAAGATTGATACATTTCTCCTCTTTCTCCACAAGTGACTTCCTTTGGTTTCCCTTGGAGGCTTGGTACTTACTTTCATTACCATGATATTATATTTATCTTCAGTGTCATTTCCATGTATTACTTTAGTAGAAAAAAAGTATTTTGTTCACCCCACTTCTCCCGAGGTATGAAATTGCTATTTTTTTTTTCTCTGGACATTTTTTTTGTCTACCTGGATGCCAGTACTCTCTCTTAGCATCTGCTTAATAAAATGGAATCTCCCCAGTGCACTGCCTGAAATCCTGTCTCTTCTTTCAAAGATGTTGCCAATAACATTGCTGAGCATGTTCCCCTCTGTCCTGGTTCCAGTTAGGACAGAGTTAATTTTTCCTCATAGTAGCTGGTAGGGTGTTATGTTTTGGAGTAGGATGAGAAGAACGCTGATAACATGCTGGTGTTTCAATTGTTGCAGAGCAGTGTTTACACCAGGCCAAGGACTTTTCGGCTTCTCGCTCTGTCCTGCCAGCGAGCAGGCTAGGGGTGCAGCAGGAGCTGGGAGGGGACAGACCCAGGGCAGCTGACCCCAACTGGCCAAAGGGGTATTCCATACCATCTGACGTCATGCTAAACAATATATAGGGGTGGCTGGCCGGGGTGGGGGGCCGGCTGCTCGGGGATAGGCTGGGCATCGGTCAGCGGGTGGTGAGCAATTGCATTGTGCATCACTTGTTTTCTTACACATTATTATTGTTAATACTATTATCATTATCACTATTATTATTATTGTTATTATTATATTCCTGTCTTAATAAACTGTCTTTATCTCAACTCACCGGCTTCACTTTCCCGTTTCTCTCCCCCATCCCAGAGAGGGAGGGGGGAGGGTGAGCGAACGGCTGTGTGGTGTTTAGCTGCCAGCCGGGTTAAACCACAACAGTCCGTTTGGCGCCCAACGTGGGGCCCGAAGGGTTGAGATATCGACAAATCTGACCAGAGTGTGTTAAACTAAAATTGGTATAAGTATTGGACCTGCTTAATAGTTGCTAGTCACGATGTTGATTGCCTTAATCTCCAGTCTGCTGTGCCTGTTTTCCAAACTGAGTTTTATAGCGTGTTATTTTATGTGCTCCCTGTTGCACTGTTTATCCTTTCCGGGCCCTGGTTTAAGATTGTTATGGTACTGTGCGGTGTAACAATGGCTTATGAAATGATGAAATATCTGGTCACGACTCTAACCTGGTATTTGTACTCAGCACTGACGTCGACTCTATACTTTGGAAACCATATCTCGGAAACTATTAGCAATTACACCTATTGCCTGTTTTCGTTAGGGAGCCAATCTGTGAAGGGGACAGGGGAAGACATGTTTCCCTACCTGTTCACTCTCCCTTTCTCCTTCACCACCCTCTTATCCCCCGAGCTAGTTACGGTGGTTCTCCGAGATGTTGAATATCCTTGGGATACTCAGACCAGCCTGCTCTTGTTGTTATGTCTCCTGAATGCGCTTCAGGTTTTGTTAAGGGTTAAACAACTACTTAGGAATCTCATCCGGAGATCTGTCTTGAGGCGGGATAGTTGCGAGTGGCAGGGAGTGTGGGAGGATATGGGCAGGTTTCTAGAGCAGTGGTCACCTCCAGTGTTTTGGACATTCACCCCTGAACAACTGCAAAATCCTAAAAAGCTGGCAGAATGCTTGAAAAAAAGGTGTCATGACTCTGGCAGTTCCAAAGTGACACAAATCACTGTAGCGTGCTGGGGTCTGGCTTGTGCCTATCGAGCTGCAATTGATGCTACTAGCAACCTAGCTCCAGCTCCTGCAGCCGCTCCAGCTCCTGCAGCCGCTCCAGCTCCAGCTCCTGCAGCCGCTCCAGCTCCTGCAGCCGCTCCAGCTCCAGCTCCCGCAGCCACTTCAGCCCCGGCAGCAGCTCCAGCTCCTGCAGCTGCTCCCACTCCTGTGTCTGGGTCAGAGAAACGAGCTGTAGCAGTGCAAGTTGACCCCGCAGAGGGTATTCCAACCCCTGTGGCAGACCCTGTGGCTGGGTCACAGAAACAAGCTGTAGCAGTGCAAGTTGACCCCGCAGAGGGTATTCCAACCCCTGTGGCAGACCCTGTGTCTGGGTCAGAGAAACGAGCTGTAGCAGTGCAAGTTGACCCCGCAGAGGGTATTCCAACCCCTGTGGCAGACCCTGTGGCTGGGTCAGAGAAACGAGCTGTAGCAGTGCAAGTTGCTCCTGTAGACAAGGTGAAAAAATGGTATAGAGACTCAGGTCGTTTAGAACGCAGACAGTCTTCTGCTAAGTCTGGGCATAGTGAAGACGAGGCTGGGCCATCAAAGGTGCAGGAGACTGAAGATGAGGATGGGGATGTCGAAAAATCAACAGTAACTACCCGGACTCTATACCAGCGTGAGCTACGAGATGTGCGAAAAGATTTTGGTCGCTGTATAGGTGAGCAGCTTGTCACCTGGCTGCTCCGGTGCTGGGACACCGGAGCCAATTATGTGGAATTAGAGGGCAAGGAAGACAGGCGGCTGGGATCCCTTGCTAGGGACGCATGTATTGACAAAGCAATTGGAGATGGAGCACGATCTCGCAGCCTCTGGAGGCGTCTCCTGTCAGCTGTGCAGGAAAGGTATCCCTTCAAGGAAGAACTTGTATGTCTACCAGGCAAATGGACCACCATGGAGAAGGGAATTCAGTACCTGAGGGAATTGGCCATACGGGAAGTAATTTATAAGGACCTAGACGACGCACAAACATCCGCAGATCCAGATGAAGTCCAGTGTACACAACCCATGTGGCGGAAGTTTGTACGGAGTGCACCATCATCATATGCCAGCTCATTGGCAATACTAACCTGGAAAGAGGAGGAGAATCCCCCAGTGAATGAAGTGACTAAAACACTCCGGCAGTACGAAGGAAATCTCTCCTCTTCCCTACAGGCCTGTGTCTCGGCTGTGGAGAAACTCTCTGAAGAGGTCCACCAACTTAAAGAGAATTTATCTTCCCCTCCACCTGAACGAACCAGTGTCCACCAGCTAAAAGAGAATACTTTGGAGAAACTTTCTGAAAAGATCCACCAACTTGAAGAGAGATTATTTTCCTCCCCACCTGTACAAACCAGTGTCTCAGCTATTAGGGGTAAACGTTCATCTATGCAAGGAAGACAATATGGTGGGCACACACACCGCGCCACCCTGGGGTTTTACCTACGTGACCATGGAGAGGACATGAGAAAATGGGATGGAAAATCTACTGCGACCCTAGAGGCACGGGTACGTGAATTGCAAAAGAAAACAATTGGGAAAAAGGGGTTCTCTGAAAAGTTTGCTGCTCCAACTTCCAGCAGGCAGTCCTTTAGACACAGAAACGAAGATTCTGACCAGGACTAGAGGGGCCCTGCCTCCAGCCAGGGGGAGGAAAGGGACAATCGAGTTTATTGGACTGTGTGGATTCGATGGCCTGGCACGTCAGACGCACAGAAGTATAAGGCTTTAGTAGACACCGGTGCACAATGTACTCTAATGCCATCAAGCTATAAAGGGCCAGAGCCCATCTGTATTTATGGTGTGATGGGGGGATCCCAGCAGTTAACTGTATTGGAGGCTGAAGTGAGTCTAACCGGTAATGAGTGGCAAAAGCACCGTATTGTGACTGGCCCAGATGCTCCGTGCATCCTTGGCATAGACTATCTTAGAAGAGGATATTTCAAGGACCCAGAAGGGTTCCGCTGGGCTTTTGGCATAGCTGCCTTGGAGACAGAGGACATTAAACAGTTGTCTACCTTGCCTGGTCTCTCAGAGGACCCTTCTGTTGTGGGGTTGCTGAGGGTTGAAGAACAGCAAGTGCCGATCGCTACCACAACTGTGCACCGGCGGCAATATCGCACCAACCGAGACTCCCTGAGTCCCATCCATAAGCTAATTCGTCAACTGGAGAGCCAAGGAGTGATCAGCAAGACTCATTCACCTTTTAATAGTCCCATATGGCCAGTGCGAAAGTCCAGTGGTGAGTGGAGACTAACAGTGGACTATCGTGGCCTGAACGAAGTCACGCCACCACTGAGTGCTGCAGTGCCGGACATGCTACAACTCCAGTATGAACTGGAATCAAAGGCAGCCAAGTGGTATGCCACAATTGATATCGCTAATGCATTTTTCTCCATCCCTCTAGCAGCACAGTGCAGGCCACAGTTTGCTTTCACTTGGAGGGGAGTCCAATATATTTGGAATAGGCTGCCCCAGGGGTGGAAACACAGCCCTACCATTTGCCATGGACTGATCCAGTCTGCGCTGGAACAGGGGGAAGCTCCTGAACACCTGCAGGACATCGATGACATCATTGTGTGGGGTGACACTGCAGAAGAAGTTTTCGAGAAAGGGAAGAAAATAGTCCAAATCCTTCTGAAGGCCGGTTTTGCCATAAAACAGAATAAAGTTAAAAGACCTGCACGAGAGATCCAGTTTTTAGGAATAAAATGGCAAGATGGACGTCGTCAAATCCCAATGGATGTGATCAACAAAATAACAGCTATGTCTCCACCAACTAGCAAAAAAGAAACACAAACTTTCCTAGGTGTCGTGGGGTTTTGGAGAATGCATATTCCAAATTACAGTCTGATTGTAAACCTGCTCTACCAAGTAACCCGTAAGAAGAATGCTTTTGAATGGGGCCCTGAGCAACGACAAGCCTTTGAACAAATTAAGCAGGAAATAGTTCATGCAGTAGCCCTCGGGCCAGTCCGAACAGGACCAGATGTAAAGAATGTGCTCTACACCGCAGCCGGGGAGAATGGTCCCACCTGGAGCCTCTGGCAGAAAGAACCTGGGGAAACTCGAGGTCGACCCCTGGGATTTTGGAGTCGGGGATACAGAGGATCTGAGGCCCGCTATACTCCAACTGAAAAGGAGATATTGGCAGCATATGAAGGAGTTCGATCTGCTTCGGAAGTGGTCGGTACTGAAGCGCAGCTCCTCCTGGCACCCCGACTGCCGGTACTAGGCTGGATGTTCAAAGGAAGGGTCCCCTCTACGCATCATGCAACTGATGCTACATGGAGCAAGTGGGTTGCACTGATTACTCAGCGGGCTCGAATAGGAAACCCCAGTCGCCCAGGAATCTTGGAGGTGATTATGGACTGGCCAGAAGGCAAATACTTTGGGATATCATCAGAGGAGGAGGTGGTTCGTGCTGAAGAAGCCCCACTGTACAACAAGCTACCGGAAAATGAGAAGAAATATGCCTTGTTCACTGATGGGTCCTGTCGTATTGTGGGAAAGCATCGGAGGTGGAAAGCTGCTGTATGGAGTCCTACACGACGAGTTGCAGAGGCTGCTGAGGGAGAAGGTGAATCGAGTCAGTTTGCAGAAGTGAAAGCCATTCAGCTGGCTTTAGATATTGCTGAACGAGAAAAGTGGCCAGTTCTCTATCTCTATACTGATTCATGGATGGTAGCAAATGCCCTGTGGGGGTGGTTACAGCAATGGAAGCAGAACAACTGGCAGCGCAGGGGCAAGCCCATCTGGGCTGCGGCATTGTGGCAAGATATTGCTGCCCGGGTAGAGAACCTGGTTGTAAAGGTACGCCATGTAGATGCTCATGTGCCCAAGAATCGGGCTACTGAAGAACATCAAAACAACCAGCAGGTGGATCAGGCTGCTAAGATTGAAGTGGCTCAGGTGGACCTGGACTGGCAACATAAAGGTGAATTATTTATAGCCCGATGGGCCCATGACACCTCAGGCCATCAAGGTAGAGATGCAACCTACAGATGGGCTCGTGATCGAGGGGTGGACCTGACCATGGACACTATAGCACAGGTTATTCATGATTGTGAAATATGTGCTGCAATCAAGCAAGCCAAACGGTCAAAACCTCTTTGGTATGGAGGATGATGGCTGAAATATAAATATGGAGAGGCCTGGCAGATTGATTACATCACACTCCCTCAAACCCGCAACGGCAAGCGCCACGTACTTACAGTGGTGGAAGCAACCACCGGATGGCTGGAAACATATCCTGTGCCCCATGCCACCGCCTGGAACACTATCCTGGGCCTTGAAAAGCAAGTCCTGTGGCGACATGGCACCCCAGAGAGAATTGAGTCAGACAACGGGACTCATTTCCGAAACAACCTTATAGACACTTGGGCCAAAGAACATGGTATTGAGTGGGTGTATCACATCCCCTATCATGCACCAGCCTCTGGAAAAGTTGAACGATACAATGGACTGTTGAAGACTACACTGAAAGCAATGGGTGCTGGGACATTCAAAAATTGGGATACACATTTGGCAAAGGCCACCTGGTTAGTCAATACTAGGGGATCTGCCAACCGAGCTGGACCTGCCCAATCAAACCTGTTACGCACTGTAGAAGGGGATAAAGTTCCTGTAGTGCACGTAAGAAACATGCTGGGTAAAACAGTCTGGGCTACTCCTGCCTCAGGAAAAGGCAAGCCCATTCGTGGAATTGCTTTTGCTCAGGGACCTGGATGCACTTGGTGGGTAATGCAAAAGAATGGGGAGGTCCGGTGTGTACCTCAAGGGGATTTAACACTGGGTGAGAATAGCCCATGAGTTGAATTGTAGTATGTTAATTATTATATAATACTGTGTGTCATCACTACCATGATTGCTATATATCATAGATGAAAATGGTGATTAATTAGAATGTATTGGAAAGAGTGTAACCTGAGCATGACATAAATGGTATGGAATAAGGGGTGGATATCTGTCCTGGTTTCAGTTAGGACAGAGTTAATTTTCCTCCTAGTAGCTAGTAGGGTGCTATATTTTGGATTAGGATGAGAAGAGCGCTGATAACATGCTGATGTTTCAATTGTTGCAGAGCAGTGCTTACACCAAGCCAAGGACTTTTCAGCTTCTCACTCTGTCCTGCCAGCGAGCAGGCTAGGGGTGCAGCAGGAGCTGGGAGGGGACAGACCCAGGACAGCTGACCCAAACTGGCCAAAGGGGTATTCCATACCATCTGACGTCATGCTAAACAATATATAGGGGTGGCTGGCCGGGGTGGGGGGGCCGGCTGCTCGGGAATAGGCTGGGCATCGGTCAGCGGGTGGTGAGCAATTCCATTGTGCATCACTTGTTTCATACACATTATTATTATTATTAATACTGTTAGCGTAGCAACCACATAACCACCAAGTGATTATATGAAGGTGCTTTATTCAGCGCTGGAAGCCGGGGCAGGTGCCCAAATCTGGCTTCCAGTCCCGTTACTTCCCAGCCGTTATTTATACATACAATATTGCGTCAGGTATACATATTCATTACAGGTTGCAACATCAGCCTCGCTTTTCATTCTAATTAGCTCCCCTCCCCTTTGCACATGCGTAGCGCACTCTGGTGGTCGTCCAGGTGGTCGTCCAGATGAAGTAAGGAGTCTTCCTCTCCGCTGAACTCTTTCACCTTTCTCACTCGACGCATGCTCCCTCTGCTCCTTGGTTCTGCTTCAACTCATTTCATCATCTCCAGGCCCTTATCCAAGGTCAGGTTGTACCTATTCCCTCCCGGGGTTCCCCTCCAACGATTCTTTTGATTGTTCAATGTACTCCCTAAGTTTCCAGTGTACATAGATTACTTGATAATGTAAGTACATTTAATGATATTTAATTATACCGTATGATCCATCACCTGAGAAACATTAATAGAACATCCATTCGATTCTCCCCAACACTAACATTTCCCCCCTTTGAAAATACTTCATACCAAGAGCAAGTATTTTCATTACTATTAGGTTGAATCAGGTTAATAGAGGTTAGTAAGTATAGCTTGATATAGAGATTAGTAAACATAAATCATAAATCACATAAACATAATCTTAACATATCTTCGTTAGTCTATTATCTTATTGATTCCTTCATACCTGCTTGTTAACGCTAGTATTATAGGATGGGGGTGGAGTAAGTGGGATAGGATGTTCTGGGTGATTCCCAGCAAGGACTCTCATTATTCAGCGATTCCATGCACTACTTCTAACTATTTTTCCTTTTACGCACGAGAACATTACTCCCATTGCAGCAAATACAATTAACAGCAGCACAATGCTTTGTAAGAGGGACTTGAGCCATCCTTCCAGATGAAGGCCTAGTCCCTCAAAAGTTGCTCCCAACCAATTTTGCTCAGTTTCTTGCTTTTCTTCCTCTAGCTCATGTTCCACCTGAGCTAGTTGGGATATGTCATTTTCCACATCTGTAGTTACATTTGGAATATGTACACAGCAATGGTCAATTCTGCCTTTCAAATATCCGCACACCCCATGCTCTTTTAACAAAAGCATGTCCAGAGCCATTCTGTTTTGCAGGGTCATTCTGGTTGTGGCCTGTAGTTGTAAATTTAAATCTTTGAACCCCTTCCTGGTCACCTTTGCCAACCTGTTTACTTGGCCCATTAAGCTATATATTATTTCCCTATTCCGGTATGTTGCTATTGGGGCAAATAGTGATTCTATCACCCATCCTATCCTGATTGCGGTTGAGGGATCTTGCCAATCATCATCTTGGTCTACCTCTCTTCTTATTCTAGTTTGCAATTTTATCGGACTCCCCTTAAAAGGAGATTTCTTCCAAAGCGGACACAAGGTGGGTAAGCCTAGTGTTATTTCTTTTGCCGGACCATCTAGTCCCAGGTGCGTTGTCCAGGTTCCATCATTAGCGGCCCATACGAAGTATCCCATACTCCGTATTGTTGAATATTTGCAATTTACCTTGATTCTCTTGTTGCTCTTCTGATTAGTTATGTTTCCGTTGACTCGCAGTCCCCTACATGCACATCCGGTTGCTAAAGCTATTTTTACTGGGAGTAAAGGTATGGTTTTCAGGTCCGTATCGCAGTTCAGTATCTGGGTGCAGTTCCACCACGGGATTGCCTTCACTCGTTCTCGACTACTGGTTTCCCTTTGATCTGCCATATATTCTTGGTCCCTTTGACTATCATTTCTTTCACCAGTCCATTGTATGCACCAGGGAGTATTTCCTCCATATTGATATCTCTGCAGTATGCTCATGGTCCATACGCTATCCCAGCCTTCTAATTCTCCTGATTCATTTACTTCTTCGCATACCCATTTAACTTTCTCTTGTGATTTTGTACGTTGCTCATCATACTCACACCATCCTAGTCGTCCGCTCATGGTGTTTAAATTTGTGAATTGATAGTTTCTTTTCTTTTCACATTCTGAGTAGTAGGCAACTATCCTCTCCCTATAATATCCCTCGACCTTCTCCGTTTTCACCGTCTTTTCTGCTCTACATTGAATTGTTTTATTCCGCTCAATTTGGGGCAATGAAGATGTTATTATGCCCCAAGGTATAGGGTCTCCTGCTGACTTGGGTACAGGTAAACAAGCAGTTACCTGACTCACATTCTGCATTATTGCAAAATCCCTAATCAAACCTATCATCAGATTTTCTTCTCGATTCCTTACTACCCATGGCATTCCTGGTGTTGTAGGCTGAATTGATCTTTTCCTTCTGGCTCTACTGTTACCCTGTAACCTACAACAATGACCAGGCCTAATTTCATAGCCCTCTTTTCTTCTCAAATTCTCACCGATTCTTACCAAGCACCTATACTTTCCTTGGTCTTCAAGAGTCAGGTTCCGGGAGTGCAGCTTTACGCCTCCTTCTTTCCCTTGACACTTTTCATTTACCCACCTTTTCCTTTTCCAGCGTTCCCATAATCCCTCATGCCCGCCCTTGTTGTAAATCGCATCGGGGTCTTGCGGGGGGTCTCGAGTCTTTTCCTGTATAATCCGGGCTTTAGACAGATCTATCGGGGAATCACTTTTGACCCTGCAAATCAGAGTGGCATTATTTCCAACATATGTGGTCTTATTCTCTTTCTTCTGAGGTATTTTCAGAGAAGCAGCATTTATCTCGCCATAATACGATAGTACCCACCAACCCCCAAACACTCCCAAAATTTGATAAACAATCATATCAAATACTCTGAATCTTTAACTTTGTAGGGCCCAGTGGTTGCGCCTCCCACAGTCTCGGTACTCGTTTTACTCGAGTATAATGTATCCAGGTATCTACCCCTTCCACCTTAACAGCGGTGAAGGTTACCAGTAGAACTTGGTAAGGTCCGTCCCACCGTTCTTTCAAGGGTTCCTCGTTCCAATTTTTAATGTAGACTTTGTCTCCTGGCTGTATATCATGCACTGGGTTCTCCAAGGCCAGGGGTCGGTTCCACACCAGAACGCTGTGTAGTCGAGCTAAAGTTTTACCAAGGGATAGAACATAGTTATATATATCCTGTTTACCGGTAACATGCATATTTGGGTTCGGTTCAGGAGACTCGTAAGGTTTTCCATACATGATTTCATAAGGACTTACTGACATCCCACTTCTTGGCTTTATTCTAATTCTTAGCAAAGCTATCGGTAAGGCCTGTGGCCACTGTATCTTAGTCTCCTGACAGATTTTGCTTAATTGTCCTTTTAAAGTTTGGTTCATCCTCTCTACTTGACCACTAGATTGAGGCCTCCATGGGGTATGTAAGTTCCAGGTAATTCCTAGTAACCTACTAACCTCCTTAACCACATTAGCAGTGAAATGTGGTCCCCTGTCTGAAGAAATACCCAGTGGTACACCAAATCTAGGGACTATTTCCCGTAGTAACCATTTTACCGTTTCTTTAGCTTGGTTGGTTCGACAGGGAAGGGCCTCTGGCCATCCTGAAAAAGTATCAACCCCTACCAATAGGTATTTATAACCTCTTGCTTTAGGCAGTTCCACGAAATCTATTTGCCAGTAATCTCCAGGCTCTATTCCAGCTCTAATTCTCCCCATCTCAGCATGTTTCCTTGCTACCGGGTTATTCTTTAAGCAAAGCTCACATTTTGACATTACTGATTTTGCCATTGTTAACATGTGTACCGAGATGACACCTCGTTTCAAATAGGTCACCATTGCTTCTGCACCCCAGTGACATTCGTTATGTTTTATTTGTAAAATTTCTCGCATTATTATAGGAGGCACTATGAGTTGTCCTGTCGTAGTCACATACCACCCGTCAGGATTCTTCTGGGCCTTCATCAAATTTGCAAGTCTCTCATCTTCCGCGGAATACCTTGGGTTTTTAGGTAATTTGAAACAAGAGAGGCCTACCTTCAATGGAATTAGAGCCATTACTTTCCGTACTTCATGCGCGACCTTCCGGGCCGTCAAATCTGCCAATCTGTTACCTTCTGCAATCTCTGACATCCCTCCTTGATGAGCTTTACAATGCATTATGGCCACCTGTTGGGGTTTCTGTACAGCTGTTATTAATTTCAATATTTCTTCCTGATATTTTATATTAGTCCCTTGTGAGGATAGCATTCCCCTTTCTTTCCATAATGCCCCATGTACGTGGACTACCCCGAATGCATATTTTGAATCTGTCCAAATATTCACATTCTTACCCTCGCTTAGTTCCAGGGCCCGCGTCAGGGCGACTATTTCTGCTCGTTGGGCTGAAGTCCCCGGAGGTAGGGAATTTGCCTCGATCACTACCTTTGATGTAGTTACTGCGTATCCTGCATAACGAGTCCCATTTTCCACGAAGCTGCTTCCATCCGTGAAAAGTTCCCAATCTGGTCTCTCCAGAGGCTGATCTTTTAAGTCTGTTCTGCTGGCATAGGTATGTTCGATGATCTCCACGCAATCATGACTGAGGTCTCCTTCCTCCGCAGTTGTTCCTAGAAACACTGCTGGGTTCAATAGGTTAGTAGTTCTTAAGATTACATCATCTTGCTCAGTTAATATAGCTTGATATTTCATCACTCGGCTGGGCGATAGCCAATGGCCCCCCTTTTGCTCCAATACCGTAGTCACCATATGTGGCACGAACACTTCAATTCGTTTCCCTAATGTGAGCTTCCTGGCTTCCTGTATTAAAAGGACTGTGGCTGCCACGGCCCTTAAACACGAGGGCCATCCGGCGCTTACCGCATCCAATTGTTTAGAAAAATACCCCACAGGTCTTTTCCAGCTCCCAAGTCGCTGGGTCAGTACTCCTAATGCCAATCGTTGTCTCTCATGCACAAACAGCTGAAAGTCCTTTGATAAGTCCGGCAAGCCCAAGGCAGGCGCCTTTATCAGGGCTTCTTTTAATTTCTTAAAGGCCTCTTGTTGTGGCTTTCCCCAGGTAAATGTACAGGCCTTTTGGGTTTCATAGAGGGGCTTTGCTATGAGTCCATAGTCCATTACCCACAGTCTACACCACCCGGCCATACCTAGGAAAGCCCGTAGTTCGTGCAGATTTCGCGGCTCGGGGATTTCACAAATAGCTTGTATTCGGTTAACTCCCAATTTTCTTTGTCCTTGAGAAATTTCACATCCCAAATAAATTACTGTTGTGCACGCGATTTGTGCCTTTTGTTTAGAAACCTTGTACCCATTTAGTCCCAATTGATTCAAAATATCAATAGTTACCTGAACACATTCTGACTCTCCTTCGGTAGCTATTAATATATCGTCCGCATATTGTAGCAGCAAGTATCGGTCCTTTGGTACCTGAATCTGTTCTTGGTTAATCCAGTCTTCTATTTCTTTAGCTAGTTGACTGCCGAAGAGGGTCGGGCTATTCTTGAATCCTTGAGGCAACCTTGTCCAGGTTAGTTGCATCTTTCGTCCGTTCCGTGGATTTTCCCATTCAAAAGCAAAAAGCTTTCTACTTTCCTTGTCAATGGGTATGCAGAAGAAGGCGTCTTTTAAATCAATTACCGTAAACCACTTATATTTCTCTTTTACAGATGTTAACAATGTATAAGGATTAGCCACCACTGGGTGAATATCTTTTGTTATTTCGTTTATTGCCCTAAGGTCCTGCACTAGCCTGTATTCCCCATTAGGTTTCTTTACTGGGAAAATTGGGGTATTATATTCAGATTTGCATTCCTCCAGAATGTGGTAGCTAAGAAATTTATCTATAATCTTTACTATCCCTAGCCTAGCTTCTAGCTTCAACGGGTACTGTTTAATCCGTACCGGTCGGGCCCCTTCCTTAAGTTCAATTTTTACTGGCTGGGCTAGTTTTGATTTTCCAGGCACGTCCGTTTCCCAAACAGCAGGCATTACTGCATTTTCTACCTCTTTTGGTATATGAGGAACAGCCTTCTCTTTAATCATTAATATTTGTCCCACTTTTGATTCCGGGATTCTCATAATCAATTCTCCATCTTCAAACATTATGGTAGCGTTTAGTTTAGTTAGCAAATCCCGTCCCAAAAGAGGAATAGGGCACTCTGGTACATATAAAAATTCATGCGTAATTTCTTTGCCTCCAAACCGTAAATCAAGGGGTTGTAAGAACGGCCGTATTTCCTCCTTCCCGGTGACACCTACAATAGTAGTCTTCTTTTCCCCTATTTTACCACTTAATCTATTGAGCACTGAATATGTGGCCCCTGTATCAATTAGAAATTTTACTTCCTTATTTCCTATTTGAATTTTTACCAAGGGCTCTTTAGTTTCTACTACCGGATCTCCTAGTCAGCTGCTATACTCCCCCAGAACCATCGCCCTAGCTGCTTCTTGGTTTCGGAACAAATTTCCCCCACCAATAGTCAGCTGTCCACGGAGAGGGCACTCGTTTTTCCAATGACCCTCCTCCTTACAATGGGCACATTGGTTAAGACCCAGCCGGTTTCCCTCTGAGCTCGGGTAGCCTCTCCTCGTTCCTCTACCTCGACCGTTAATATTTCCTCTTCCCCTGCCCCTTAGATGTTCTCTCCCTTGAATTACTGCTAATAAATTCTGTTGTTGCCTTTTTGTTGTTTCCTTTTCTCTGTTATTATACACTTTCCAGGCTATTTCCAACAGCCTATCCAAATTTCTCAAATCTGCACCTTCTAACTTTTGCAATTTCTTCCTAATATCCTCTTGGGCTTGTCCCAAGAAAATGAGTGCTAATTGAGCTTTAGCTTGCTCAGTCTCTACGTCTAAATCTGTATATTTCTTAGCAGTTTCTTTCAATCTCTCTAAAAAGGCGGAAGGTGATTCCGCTTTTTCTTGCCTGACATTATACAATTTTGACCAATTTATGGTCCGGGGCATGGCATTCTGTACCCCGATTTGTACCCAATCTTGATATCTCTTCAGCCTCCTTATTCCATCCCCTGAGTTATAATCCCATTGGGGATCCTCGGTGGGGAAGTTTTGATCTAGATTTCCAAGCACTAATCCATTACGTATATCTTCTCGGGCTCTCTCTCTGGCTGCCCGTAATACCATGTCCTTTTCTGTTGAATCCATCAAAGTATCCAGGATCACCTGGAGATCATCCCAATCGGGATTTTGGGTTTTAATTATCATTTTCATTATCCTAGCTACTTTATCTGGGTTTTCCCTGTAGGTGCCGGCTGCTTGCTTCCATATCATTAAATCCCCAGCTGAAAAAGGCACCTTGACATATACCGGTCCTTCTGTCCCCACTCCTTGCCTGAGGGGAGCGATTATTTTCCCTCCCTCTTCATTTATAGTTTCCCCTGCCCTTCGCTGTTGCCTGGTCCTATGTGACACAGGGGAGGCTAAAGTCGGGGATTCTCCATCACTACTGCTATCTTCCTTTTCTCTTTTCCCTCCCTGTCCTGGCTCTTCCGGCGGAGCCGACGGCGCAACTTCCAAATCAATATTTCCATTATTCATTTCCCCATAATACTTATTATTCTCTATTGCCTGATGCTGTATACAGCGTCCCTCCTTAGTACATGCACAACAACGTTCCTCAGTTGAAACCTCAAGCACCATTATTCCACAAGCATGCTGCCATTCAGGCTTTCGGCGCAAATAAAAGAATAATTCCACATACGGCAGTTCATCATATTTTCCTTCCCGCTTACAAAATAGCATCAATTGTAAAATTGTATTATATTGCAATGTCCCATTCTCAGGCCAAGTTTCTTGGTCCTCTAGTTTATACTGTGGCCACCAAATGTTACAATAATCAATCAGCTTTCCTTTCCGCATTTCTTGACCAAAACCTCCCTCTTTCCAGTGTGCTAGCAAACACCCCAGCGGGGATGTCCGCGGGATAGGTACATCTTTTCCCAGAATTTCTTTAATCTTTTTCATTTTGAGCTTATGATACGGACCCAAAAGCTGCTGGAGCAGCAACACACTCTCCCGGAAGCTGCCGGAGCAGCAACACACTCTCCCGAAAGCTGCCGGAGCAGCAACACACTCTCCCGAAAGCTGCCGGAGCAGCAACAGCACACTTTCCAGAAGCTGCCGGAGCAGCAGCGTGCTTTCCCAAAAGCTGCCGGAGCAGCAGCGTGCTTTCCCAAAAGCTGCCGGAGCAGCAGCAGCACGCTTTCTACATACCAATAATACCAGGTGCTGACCCTTCAGCACAAACCAATACAATCACCAATGCCGAACCTGCAGAGCTTTCGCTCTGTCTAACGGACGGCGCCTAGGCTTACCCCGGGAGGTCCCTGCCCAACCGAGCGTGGCTTTCGCCGCGTCTGACCGGCAGGCTTTCCCAACCAAATCGGTACCGAATACCCAAAGTTGAAAGCACCTTTGCTTACCGCTCCAGTGGTACGTCGTGAGCAGCGGAGGTCGGTCGTGGTCGACTGCTCCCCGAGAATCCCTCGGTGCCGGCTGGAGCGAAACCGAGACACGATCCGCCTCAGCAGTGCCCACGCAGTCCCATCTGGGTCGCCAAAATGTTAGCGTAGCAACCACATAACCACCAAGTGATTATATGAAGGTGCTTTATTCAGCGCTGGAAGCCGGGGCAGGTGCCCAAATCTGGCTTCCAGTCCCGTTACTTCCCAGCCGTTATTTATACATACAATATTGCGTCAGGTATACATATTCATTACAGGTTGCAACATCAGCCTCGCTTTTCATTCTAATTAGCTCCCCTCCCCTTTGCACATGCGTAGCGCACTCTGGTGGTCGTCCAGGTGGTCGTCCAGATGAAGTAAGGAGTCTTCCTCTCCGCTGAACTCTTTCACCTTTCTCACTCGACGCATGCTCCCTCTGCTCCTTGGTTCTGCTTCAACTCATTTCATCATCTCCAGGCCCTTATCCAAGGTCAGGTTGTACCTATTCCCTCCCGGGGTTCCCCTCCAACGATTCTTTTGATTGTTCAATGTACTCCCTAAGTTTCCAGTGTACATAGATTACTTGATAATGTAAGTACATTTAATGATATTTAATTATACCGTATGATCCATCACCTGAGAAACATTAATAGAACATCCATTCGATTCTCCCCAACACTAACAATACTATTATCATTATTATTGTTATTATTATATTCCTGTCTTAATAAACTGTCTTTATCTCAACTCACCGGCTTCACTTTCCCGTTTCTCTCCCCCATCCCAGAGAGGGAGGGGGGAGGGTGAGCGAACGGCTGTGTGGTGTTTAGCTGCCAGCCGGGTTAAACCACAACACCTGTCTTAAATTCTGCAGGGATTTGTTTGGTTTTCTTTTTCTTTTTCCCCATGTGATAATGTTTTCCACAAAGAAATGCTGTTCTTCATCCTGTTGTACTCAAGTACCAACATATCATAGAATCATAGAATGGCCAGGGTTGAAAAGGACCTTCAAGATCACGTAGTTTCAACCGCTCTGCTCTGGGCAGGGTTGCCAACCACTAAAGCACGCTGCCCAGAGCCGCATCCAGCCTGATGGATATCTTGTGTGACCCTGAGGCTTTGCAGAAATGAGGAGCCAGACTCTTTGTGTATTTAAACAAAATAAATGAAGCTACAACAACTTCTTTGTCTGAGACCCACTCTCAGCTGATCAGGAAGTAATGGGAATAGCAAACCCCTTTCTGGCTGCAGCAGCTCGGGGCAGGCTGCCCTGGCCCTGGGGCAGCAGGAGCTGCCTGAGGACCCCCAGGGATGGCCCAGAGGGGCTGCAGGCCTCTGAGGATGTGCTGCAGAAGAGAGCAGGGGACACGGCAGGGGACACTGACCTCTGCACGCTTGTGCCATGGTTGTCCCATCTGTGGGGCTGAGCCCTCTGTGTCTCCGGGAGCTGCTGTGCCGTTCAGAGGAGCTGGGGCTGTGGTGGCAGTGCCCAGGGCCCTGCAGCAGCCTGTGGTGGGCACTGTCATGGGGCTGCTGCCACTGCACTGGGATGAGGGCAGGGAGGTGGGCATAGGGCAAGGAGTTGGGAGAGCCATGCTCCGGGTCTGTGTTGGGGGAATGGCCAGCTGTGCTGGCCTCTGTCCTACACCCAGAGCCCTGCAGACCTGGAGCAGGGCTGTCTGCAGAGGCCCCCATGGGATGTGGCTGGGGCAGGGCAGGGGCCATGGGCTGGAAGAGGCTGCAAAGGCAGGAGGGCCATGGCGGGAAGGGACCCTGAGGGTCTCATTGGGATTGTAACAGGGGGATCTTGACCCAGCCCTGAATGTGCACTGCCATGTGCGGTGCCTTGGCAGCACGGCTGTGGGAGCATGTGTGGGGCAGTGGGGCTGGGACGCTACAGGGACAGGGTGCAGACAGGGGCCACAAATGATCTGCCAGGGTGTGGCAGCAAGGACAGGCTCTGAAACAGAAATTTATGGTGGAGGTGGAGGTATGGTTTTAGCAAGGGCAGAGCTCACCTGGAAGTGGTGTTATTGAGAAAAGTCAAGAGCAAAGAGAAGAGCTTTTGCTGGAGCTAAGGCTCAGATTTTTCATCCAGCTTGCCCAGGGCTCGTCCTGAGCAAGGCGGCCACGAGCCCTGCCTGCCCTCCTGCCTGCCCCGTGCCGTCAGGTGGCTGTAGCAGAGGGGACCCACAGCCAGCCCCTCGATGGGGCTCTGCCAGCCCCTCGCCCTCCCCTCTGCAGTGACGTCATTTCTGCCCAGGGGCTCTCTGATGCACGGGATGATGTCATAGTGCCTGCTGGCCAGCCCTTCTGAGGGCCAGTCAGGCTGCTGCAGTGGCAGTGACCTCACTCCAGCCCCCTCCCCACGGCCTTCCTCTCCCTTTCCCCTCTCCCCTCTCTGGACACCAGGGACAAACGTCGGTGTCACGCAGCAGCTTTGCAGTGGTGGCCTCCGTGGTGGTGTTGCCAGGGAGGACATCTGCCCCTGAGCCAAAAGGACCTGCTACTGCCAAGATGCATTTGGTGTTTCAAGCTGTCACTGGCAGAGGTCTTGCAAAGTCTTTCTGCAGTTGTGCCCAGGGACCTTCACTCCATGGGTCCTGGGCTGGGGCTTCCACTTCAGATGAACCTGCGTCAGTCATGGCACAAGAAAGACGCCTCTTACAGCTGTGCTCTGCATCCTCCTTCATGCTAGGGCACCACTCGGTGTCCTTCGCTCTGCTCACAGTGTTTGTCTTAGCTCAGGGATGAACCGCATTAGATCTGCTTGAGTCTTCTGAGGCCCTATCCAAGGCCTCCTGCCTGCTGCACCTACAGCACAAGAACCATTACTTCTCCGTATTATGCAGATTGACCTGATGGGTCTGTTCATATTAATCCCTTTTAAATTCACTAGGTGGAAGGGGACATAGTCCCAGACTGGGGCAAGCTGCTGGGCTCTGCCACAGCCACTCAAATTCACCTGCTCTTGAGTCTTTCAGCCTGAGTTTATCGCACATGGAGCAAAACGATTTTCTTGGGGGTCTCAGTGGCCATTTCAAGTGTAGTTAACTCCGGGAATCCACTGGAATGTGTGCCAGGATGCATGGTGCCAGCCCACAGGAATCCCTCACACAACCTATGGTCTTGTCCAGGCCATAGTCTCGAGTTCCCAGACTGCAGTGGCTGCCTTCCAATGATTATGACCTATGTTATACTCATGGAATCATAGAACCATAGAATCACGTAGATTGGAAAAGACCTCTCAGATCATCAAGTTCAACCGTTAACCTAACACTGCCACGTCTACAACTAAACCATGTCCCTAAGCACCACATCTGTATGTCTTGTGAATACCTCCAGAGATGACCACTCCACCACATCGCTGGGCAGCCTGTTCCAACGTATCACAACCCTTTCAGGGAAGACATTTTTCCCAATATCCAACCTAAACCTCCCCTGGTACAACGCGAGGCCATTTCTTCTTGTCCTGTCGCTGAGCCGTGGGGGACACCACTTGTGACTGGCCGCCAATTGGATTTAACTCTGGGAAACAGAGTCAAAACCTTTATTAAACCTTAGGCAGACAACATCCACAGCCTCTCCCTCATCCACTAAGTGCATCACCTTTTCATAGGAGAACAGGTGCAAAAGCTGCCAGGATGTTACCATGACTGTGGCAGTGTGGCGCACTGTCAAGCAACTAGTAGCATTTCAGGAGAATTCAGCCCTAGTGCTTATTCTGCAACTAAATGCTGCTTTTCTAACCCTGTCAGGCTTCTCATGCATACTACCTTTTCTTTGTGGTGTCTCCTTCCTAGGGAGGAATAACACCAAGCACCTGTACAGGCTGAGTAGAGGGGGAGGATCACCTCCCTTGGCCTGCTGGCAACACTCTTCCAAATGCACCCCAGGATCCCGTTGGCCTTCTTGGCCACAAGGGCACACTGCTGACTCATGCTCAGCCTGCTGTCCACCAGGACTCCCAGGTCCTTCTTTGCAGAGCTGCTTTCCAGCAGGTCATTCCCAGCCTGTACTGGTGCTGGGGGTTATTCCACCCTAGGAAGGAGACAGGACCCTGCACTTTCCCTTGTTGAACTTCACGGGGTTCCTCTCAGCTTATCTCTCCAGCATGTCCAGGTCCCTCTGGGGTATCAGCCACTCCTCCCAGCTCTGTGTCATCAGCAAAGTTTGTGAGGGTGCACTCTGTTACATCATTCACTTCATTGACGAGTAAGTTGAACAACAGAGAGGAACTTTGGCACATCCCATAGCCCTGCACAACCTGGTAGGATAATTCCTGCTGTGGGAATCAGTCAGCGCAGTGTTTAGAGAGGGCCAGTCAGTGTTTGCTTTGTGTGTTTCCAAGTGTGTTCCCCAGGAGGGACCCTGCTGCCTTCCAGGAGCTGTGAGCCCAGGAGCCCCAGGGCCATGTGCAGGGAGCCTGGTGGGGGGGCAGAGCAAGGGAGGCCTTGGGCTGGGCCTGTGCTGCTGAGCTGGGCCGGGCTCCTGGGCCCAAGGGGAGCTCCTGGCAAGCGGGCAGCGCTGCAGAGAGCCAGCTCTGCCCAGGAGCAGCTCCTCTGCCCAGCGCAGCAGGGCTGGGGGCACTGCCTGCAGAGACAGAGTGGGTAAAGGCAGGCAGAAGTGGCAGGATGCACAGAGCTCGCTGGGGGAGAACACTTGCCAGCCCTGACCCCGGTAAGTCTCTGGCTGGAGGGCAATGCAGCCGCAGCTCCTGGAGGAAGGAGAAGCCACGCGTGCAGGCAGGGGTGCCCAGGGCTGTGGTGCAGAGCAGGGTCCCTGCTGTGCCCCAGGGGCTGTGTGCCGGGGCAGGGCCTCTGCCACCTGCCAGGCTCAGCACTCAGCCTGCGCGGGGAGCTGCCCAGGGCGCTGCGGGGAGAAGCTGCGGGTGGAAGGAGCCCCCCCGGCAGGGCAGGGTCCTGCTGCTGGCGGGAGGCTGCTGCCTGTGGCAGCCTGCTCACAGCTCCAAAGCACCCAGTATCATTTCCCAGGCATTTTTTTTTCCACAAGAATGATCAAAGAAGGGATTTTCTGCCCTCTTTTTAGTTACCTACTCTACTGGACAGGGAGGGGAATTAAGGAGACATGGAAAAGGAGCTGTCCAGCGTGAGCACATTGCTGAGACTCCTGAGCTGTTAACTTTGATGATCAGTGGGTTTGTGAGCAGCCCCAAAACTGCCTTCAGCCTCTCCTCTTCCTATCGAAAGCTACAGCATCAACTTTGCTGAACCCAGCAGGGCTTTCTGACAGGTCCTTTTCCACCTACAAAGACGCACATCCAGCTAGCCGGTGTCCTGTATACAGGTAGGTTTCTGAAGGGCAAAGATTACTGCATAGAGTTTGGGGTGGTGTGAGAAAAAAACCCAATAATTTTCTCGGACAGGATCTTCTGTGAAGCTATTTTATTCGTGATTGCAATGGCGAGTGTCCTGCAGGCAGGAGCGCCCAGCAAAAGTATATCATAACCCCGTATTTCCTATTACCCAACACTTGATTCCTCCCGTTTCCTCATTGGCTGAGTACAAGTTCACAAACTATTCAATGCTTACTACTATACCATATATGTAGAATTTGATTTGACCAGCTGTTAATTTCTCCTTTTCCTTTTTTATTTCCTTCTTCTCTCATGACTAGAGGGCGCGTGATTTTTTGTTTTTACTGATTTTGCACTGCTCATCCTGTTTTTCTTAGCTATCCTAGTTTTGGGAGAGTGGGACCTTTCCTTTACCTGTGTATCATAGTCCCCACTTCCATGTCACTGTCATGCCTGCACAATCACTTTTGAATATGCAAGGTTAGTGGAATTTTCCACTGCAAGAACACATTCCACTGCAAAAACACAAGACTCTTTCTCACACTGCGGTTGTGAGCAGAAACAGGAAGAAGACGTGAGACAGGGAAAGAGCTCCTGGAAGTAAAAGCTTCAGGGATATGATCGAGGAATGAGTGGAAGGTAAATCAGAAATCTTGTTGGAGGGAGAATTCATCACAAAACTCCACATTTTTTCATTCAGTGCAGACCGCTTCCTCTGTGCAAGGCCCCTTGCCTCCTGTCCGGCTAAGAAAAGCCTCTGCCCTCACAGCCTTTAGAGCTGTGAGCTGCCCTGCAGGATGCAAATCTTTCCCATCGTCTGCTTGCATGATCTAGAAGCCTTGTGTAGTGGAGGAGATGCTACACACAAGGACATGCTGTTGCGCTGGAGAAATGAATGTTAGGTGTCCTTGGCTAGAGGTGTGGTGCTGAAACCTTGCTCAGGTACCTTCAAAAGGGCTGGGCATTGAGGGATTGGCAGTGGCCTCCTCTGCTCTCAGCAGAGTCTGGCTTCTTTTCAAGTGTAATATGAATGTTATTGCCCTTGGTGCCCAAAATCTGCAAGTGCCGGGCAGCTGGGAACAAGCCCAGCCAGCTCCCTTCACTCTGCACCAAGCCACAGTGAATCCCTTTGCCTCTCAGGTCTCACAGCCATTCACTCTGAGTTAAGCAGAAAATCTCAGGATTTCTGACTTCAGAGCACACTGTTGGGGCATGATGAAGGGGATGAGGGTGTGTAGAATAAAAATGTCCCTAAAGCACTTTTCTGCAAGCTACATTCTGTAGCTCTGGGAATGCAGATGCAGACATGTCCTTCTGGCTAAGAAATGATTTCATTTGACAAAATCTGAAAATAAAACCTTGTCCTGCTGCCATGGTCCTGTACACTCACTGCACTGGGTCAGGACTGATTCCAAGGGAGGCCCTTGCTCCTCATTGCACACTGAACCTTAAAAAATGAAGCTCATGTCATGGAGCTGAATGAAAGATTCCATTAGAGAAAGAAAAAGCATGGCAGTATGGCTGGGGGAATGGCATAGGTTTCACTCAGAAAAGCCTGTCCTAACATATCATTGTCTTTCCCTTCCTGTGCAGATCCCCATACCAAGAGGCAGCACATGTCCAACAGCAGCTCCATCACCGAGTTCCTCCTGCTGCCATTCGCAGACACACAGGAGCTGCAGCTCCTGCACTTCGCGCTCTTCCTGGCCATCTACCTGGCTGCCCTCCTGGGCAACGGCCTCATCCTCACCGCCGTAGCCTGCGACCACCGCCTCCACACCCCCATGTACTTCTTCCTCCTCAACCTCGCCCTGATCGACCTGGGCTGCATCTCCACCACTCTCCCTAAAGCCATGGCCAATTCCCTCTGGGACACCAGGGCCATTTCCTATACAGGATGTGCTGCGCAGGTCTTTCTGATTGTCTTCTTGTTTTCAGCAGACTATTTTATTCTCACCATCATGTCCTACGACCGCTACGTTGCCATCTGCAAGCCCCTGCACTATGGGAGCCTCCTGGGCAGCAGAGCTTGTGCCCAGATGGCAGCAGCTGCCTGGGGCAGTGGGTTGCTCAATGCTCTGCTGCTCAGTGCCAATACATTTTCCCTGCCCCTCTGCCAAGGCAATGCTGTGGACCAGTTCTTCTGTGAAATCCCAGAGATCCTCAAGCTCTGCTGCTCACATTCCTATAGCAGGGATCTTAGAGTTCTCACATTTAGTAGTTTTCTCTTTTTGGGGTGTTTTGTGTTCATTGTGTTATCCTATGTGCGTATCTTCAAGACTGTGCTGAGGATGCCCTCTGAGCAGGGACAGCACAAGGCCTTTTCCACGTGCCTCCCTCACCTGGCTGTGGTCTCCCTCTTTATCAGCACTGGCATATTTTCCTACCTGAAGCCCCCCTCCATCTCCTCCACATACCTTGACCTGGTAGTGGCAGTTCTGTACTCGGTTGTACCTCCAGCATTGAACCCCTTCATCTATAGCATGAGAAACAAGGAACTCAAGGGTTCATTTAGGCAAGTGATTTTGCGGATGTTTCTGAATAATGATAAATTTTCCCTCTTTTTCCATAAATAACCTCCTCGGTCATCTCCTCGCAGGTCTGCTCCTTGTTTTATTATGATTATTGTTATTGTTATTTTCCATGTCATTAACATTTATTATGTTTTCAGGTAAATGTTTGCAGTCCGTCGAATTCTACAGAGGAAGGAAACCACAGTGTTTACACTTCAGACTAGAAATGTATGTCTTACAGTAGGTTAGCACTGACTCTTAGCATCTGTGAAATAAAACAGGATTTCCACAATGAAGTGCCTGAAGACTTGGCTCTTCTTTCAAGGAGGTGCCAAGAACATAGCTGAGGAGCTGCACCCCAAAAACCTCTTGCTCTATTGACTGGGGTGAAAAACAGCTCATTGCCAAACCGTGTGGAGTGAGACACCAAGGGTAGGATTTAAGAGTAACCTGTTGGGTGTCTGATGACAGTGGAGATGGTGAACGGTCACTGAGGTACATCTCCATAGCTGTCCCACATGTGGCAGGGAAGAGGACGTCCTCCAGGAGAGCAACGTGGAGCTGCCTGGAGAGTCCAGGGGTTCTCCATTGGCAGCACGTGCCAAGGGTGGGCAGTGCCTGGAGCCCCACAGAGTGAGAGATCACCCAAGGTGGAGTCACCCACACAGGTGGACGACCAAATTTAGATGTATGGTGGTGCAGCCCCACCTCTCTGGGCCACTCTGTAATCTCAGGCTTGCCATTGTTACAACTGCAGTGAGTTGGGATGATTAGGCACTCCCTATCTGCACCTGGAAGTCCTGGATACCCAAACTGACCAATCTTGAAGGTACTGGAGTAGTACAGTTGGTGGGCAACACCGGAGTTACCCAACCTGAATTGGGGCCAGGTTGTGGCCAGGCCAGGTATGCGTGTGGTCGGCTGTGTCCATGCCTTGTGTGCACATCTCTGTGTGCGTATGTGATGGTGTGTTTGTGTCTGCCTGTGTGTGTGTGTATTTGCCAGTGTGCACCACAGTGTTGAGACTTCTGAGGCAACTTCTCCAGGTTCCTGATGCAAGAAGAAGCTGGGCTGGATCTTCGGACTGAGGGACGTTCTTTGAGGGCACCACAGACACAGAGAAGGTGAAAGGGGTGTTAGCATGTTATCAACATGCTCCCTTTTCCTGTGCAGCATGCTAAGGCATCCAGTCATGGACAGAGCCAAGGAGAGGGCTCGTCCTTCCTGTGGTCGCAGCTGCATTTCAGTCACAGAATCACAGAATCACAGAATGGCCGAGGTTGGAAGGGACCTCTGAAGATCATCTAGTCTAATCGCCCTGCCAAGCAGGATTACCTAGTGCGTGTTGCACAGTATGGTATCAAGACAGCTTTTGAATATCTCCAGAGAAGACTCCACCACCTCTCTGGGCAACCTATTCCAGTGCTCTGTCACCCTTACAGTAAAGAAATGTTTTCTCATATTCAGCTGGAACTTCCTGTGTGTCAGTTTGTGCCTCTTGCCTCTTGTCGTGTTGCTGGGCACCGCTGAAAAGAGTCCGGCCCCATCCTCTGGACACCCTTCCCTCAGATAATTGTACACATTGGTTAAGATTCCCTCTCAGTCTTCTCTTTCCCAGGCTAAAGAGTTCCCTCAGCCTGTCCTAGTACGACAGGTGCTCCAATTCCTCTAATCATCTTCATAGACCTCCTCTGGACTTCCATGTCCCTCTTGTACTGGGGAGCCCAGAAATGGACACAGTATTCCAGGCGTGGCCTCACGAGGACTGAGTAATAATTGGTGCCCGTAACAATGCACGGAGGATGATCTCATGTTCTTATCTCAACCCTCGGGCTCTTTTCGTCATATTTTCTCCCCCTTTTCCTTGTACGTGCGAAAGTGAAAGAGCAGTTGTGGTGGAGTTCAGATGCATAGCAGGATAAAACCACCCCAGTAGGGACATGGAAAGGGTTCAGCACCAGGACTGTGGCCATCCAGGGATGGCATCTGAGCATCCACGACATGCTCTGCCAGCCTGGTGGCACAGGAGGGAATGAAAAGAGGTTCCCCTGAAGGAGAGAAGTAGAAGGGGAAGGCTTGATTTCCCAACTCAGGCATTTCTGGCACATTCCTGAGAGGCCTGTGGGAGCTGCAGGCCACACCAGTCTCTGGGACACCAGAGGTCTTTCCTCCCAGAGCCAGATTCCAAAGAGGCAGCAGCTCCCAGGGAAACCTGGTCTTGCGTTGTCCCCCATCACAAGGAGGCTGAGCCATGCCCAGAGGAGCCCTAGGGTTCAGGACAGCCCTAGCATCAAGACCCAGGAGTCCTGACTGCCACATTGTCCCCTGAGTCCAGAGGGACACTCAGGCAAGGCTCTTGCAGCAGCCACAAACCATGTCCAGCCTCCCCCCAAAGCCCTGGACCTGCAGCTTTGGACAGCTGACAGCCCCTGGGTCACCCCTTGGGAAGGGGCTCCTGACACCCTCACCTTTGGGAGAGAGCTGCAGGAGCACTGGGAACATGGAAGTCAGTTCGGAGGTGATGGTCACCCTCCAGCAGCCCTCCATCTCGCTTGCTGCTGGCCCTCAGCTCAGGACAAGGGATGCCCACCCTGGCTCCTCAACCACAGCTCCTCTGCAAGGTGCCCCTGCTCCTCCACCCGTCAGCGAGGGTCACCCAGTGCAACCTTGCTGCCTGCTGAGCCCACTCCTGGCCACAGAAGGACAGCGGTGGGGAGCACCCAAGCAGTGCCCAGCAGGGACCAGGCCTTGCAGGGAAGTGCCGGCACTGCCGCTGCTCCAGTGACGATATCCTGGTGATGCAGTGCATCCCCCTGTGACATCAGCACGTGTCATTTGGAGGCCTGGGAGGTCACCAGCATGGAGATGGCACAGCTCAGGAGAGAGATGAGAGATTTCCCTTTTCTAACATGAGAAACAGTCGCATCCCTTCTGCCCAGTTCTTTTCCACAGGATCTTGACAAATCCACCAGGAACATCTCCAAATGGTGACAAAGGCCATGGAATATAGGAAGTGGAGTGCTGGAGGAATCACCACTGTGTTCCTGCACCAATATGCCTCTTGTTTGGAGCCCTTCCAGGAAGGTGGGGTTTTCACCTTCTCCTTGGCCTGGGCTTTTTTCAAAAGATGGGAGCGAAGGAACCTGGGATGCAGCAGCCCCTCACTGTGCCTGAACTCCTCTTCTGCATGAATCTGGGCTCTCTCTTACAACCTGACCAAGTCTCTCATTTCAGGAGACCTGTGGCATGCTGAAGGCAGGACTACCGTCCCTGACTGTACTGCACAGAGATACACGTGGTCCTGTGTCAGCTGGACTATGCTGCAAGCGAACCCTGCTGGATCGTGTGGAGCTGATCATGGTGTCCCGGCCATTAGCTGCCATGTCTGCAACCAGAGCCCCAGAAGAGGAGAGGCGCATCTCTGCAGACATGCTCCCCTTTCCTCTTGCATGACAGAGGGGATGCCAGTGACTGCCCAGCAGTTCCCATCCCTGGGGGCTGTGCACAGCTGGGTGAGGCTCTCGGGGGGGGGTTCTCTGCCTCTTTTTCTTCCTCAGAGTGAGCACCGTGATATTTCCCCACATTTCTCCACCCGTTCATGCTGCTCCTGCTATTGTGTTTAGGCTCTCTAGGGATGGGGGTTTCAGGTGCAGTTCCAAAAATGACCCTGAACATCCTGCCACAGATGTGTCGGCACAGCAATGAGGTGTTCCATCGCCCATCTGACTTGTGGGGCCACAGGCAATGCAGTGCAAGGGGGTGGGTAACATGCCAACTGTCCCTGCACAAGACCTAGAGTGCCTTTCTCCTGGGATCATAATGAACCAGCACCTCCTGGTCACAACCAAGAATTCTTCAATGTAGGCCCTACTGTCCCACGGACTATAAAAATGCAGTTTGCAAAGTACCAGTGATTTTCTCCCCACCCAGCACCTCTTGTACCCAGGCAGAGCCCTGTGTCAGGGCATAAAAGGCAGGCAGACCTTGCTGGTGTTAGATGAGGCCATGTGGACATGTCCATGACATAGCAAACTAATTCCCAGAGAAGATGTGATTGTTATATATAATTCTTTTTCTGCAAGGAGAAATGAGCCTGCTGTCAAGAAGTGTGTGTGCCCAGGGGAGGGAGGGAAGCCCAGGGATCCCTTTGGGCTGTTTCCCAGCAGGTTCCCCTGCAGCCCCAGGGCCATGGGCAGGGAGCCTGGTGGGGGGCAGAGCAAGGGAGGCCTTGGGCTGGGCCTGTGCTGCTGAGCTGGGCCGGGCTCCTGGGCCCAAGGGGAGCTCCTGGCAAGCGGGCAGCGCTGCAGAGAGCCAGCTCTGCCCAGGAGCAGCTCCTCTGCCCAGCGCAGCAGGGCTGGGGGCACTGCCTGCAGCTGGCACAGGGAGGGGAAAGAAGGGAGAGATGTTTAAGGCTGTGTGGAGTGTTAGAAAGCTGAGAGTACACTGGAGAAGCAATGCTTGCAACCCTTAACATGGTAAGTCTAAGTGAACTGCAATGCACTCAAGTATCCTGGAGGTGTCCTACACCTGGATTGTCCCAGAGCAGATCAGGCTGGAGACACTGTGTGTTTTTTTCTTGTAGAGAAGCACAAGCTCCAGAGGAGGGGTTTCTAAGCTGCAGGGTCAGTGTCCAGGCCCCGAGGGCTCCCTTGTCATGTTCCGGCTGCAGGCTGTGAAGCCAGGGGTGCAGGCAGGGGTGCCCAGGGCTGTGGTGCAGAGCAGGGTCCCTGCTGTGCCCCAGGGGCTGTGTGCCAGGGCAGGGCCTCTGCCACCTGCCAGGCTCAGCACTCAGCCTGCCCGGGGAGCTGCCCAGGGTGCTGCGGGGAGAAGCTGCGGGTGGAAGGAGCCCCCCCGGCAGGGCAGGGTCCTGCTGCTGGCGGGAGGCTGCTGCCTGGGGCAGCCTGCTCTCAGATCCACAGCACAACCAGGATGTATCCAAGGGGACTTTGCAACAGCCGGGAAAAGGTAGGGGATTTCAGCTTCTGTCACAGCTTTCCTGAGCCTCCTGAGCTTTCAATCTTCTCTACTTGCTTCAGTGGTAATAGAAACATATGCTTTTAATTCCAAGAAGAGGCTGAGGCTCCATGATGGCTGAGAGGTTACAAGGATCTTTCCCTTCCCCTCAGCCCATAGAAAGCTCCACCACCACATGTGGAGCTTACATGCAGTGTCCCCTGCGTGACCTGGTCTCTAGGACATGCCTCCAGCGAGCTGCCCCTGGGCAGAGCCCTGCTGCCAGGAGGTGTCTGCAGGGCAGAGCTGAGCACCCGGCGGGTGGGATGGGGGCTGTGACCTGCAGGCAGGAGGCGTGGGGACAGAGACCCAGCTGCAGGCAGCAGAGCCTGCAAAGTATTCTGGCACCTCCTCGTCCACCGTTAAGCCCACAGGATTCAGGACATGACTCATAACCTCTCATCAGGAGGACCTGCAGTAGAGCGGACTCTCCTGAGTTCCGGTTGGTCCCTCCCTGGCCTTGCCTCGCCTGGCAGAAGCCCTGTGCTATTTCCCTCTGTTCCTGTACCTACTGTTGCTGTTCTTTTTCTGGGGCTCCCTGCAGATCTGGCTTTCAGCTGCAGCTCAGGCTCTGACCCTCTGGGTCCCACCACGCAGACCTGTCCTTAGCGGAAAGGTGCCCAAACCCCCTTCTAAACTCTGAGGCTTGGGGCAATGCAGTCTATGGGGAAGGAAAACACTGAATCATTTTCCCAGATATTCCTGAGACCACAGTCATTGAGCAGCTCAATGTGGGCAACTGGACTGAGCCCTAGAGGAGTCTGGCTGAGACCAGGGTAGATGGGCAGACTGGCTATCTTCACTACGCTAAGGACATTCACAAAATCTCACCTGGAATATACGAAAAGTGCCAGGGTTTTCTACCATCAAAAAAAAACTCTTCCGAGTGTCACACATGCAGTTGGAACAAATTAAACCACAAATGCCATTTGGCAGTCTATAGTGTTGAGAGTGGTAATGCTAGGAAGTCCACATACGTCAGAGGTAGATTTAATCAGAGATCACTCCTGATTTCTTTATGCTTAGACGTGTAGGACAGGCGTGACTCCTCCAAAGTGCACAGCAGGGTCCCCTGCTCCCAGCAGCACCTTCCTCCAGCACCATCCAAAACTCAAGCAACAGAGCAGCAGAAAGGTCTCGGAAAGGGGAAAGTCACTGTGGGGGGTTTCACTGAGAAGTGGAGTAGGTTTTTCTCAGAGACGTCTCTCCTAATTATCACTGTCTTTTCTTTCTTGGGTAGTCCCCTTTGTCCAGGAGGATCAGATGTCCAACAGCAGCTCCATCACTGAGTTCCTCCTCCTGCCATTCTCAGACACGCGGGAGCTGCAGCTCCTGCACTTCGTGCTCTTCCTGGCCATCTACCTGGCTGCCCTCCTGGGCAACGGCCTCATCCTCACCGCCGTAGCCTGCGACCACCGCCTCCACACCCCCATGTACTTCTTCCTCCTCAACCTCGCCCTCCTCGACCTGGGCTGCATCTCCACCACTCTCCCCAAAGCCATGGCCAATTCCCTCTGGGACACCAGGCCTATTTCCTATGCAGGATGTGTTGCACAAGTCTTTTTCTTTCCCTCTCTGATGTCAGCAGATTTGTTTCTTCTCACCGTCATGGCCTACGACCGCTATGTTGCCATCTGCAAGCCCCTGCACTACGGGACCCTCCTGGGCAGCAGAGCTTGTGCCCAGATGGCAGCAGCTGCCTGGGGCAGTGGGGTTCTCTATGCTCTGCTGCACACTGCCAGTACATTTTCCCTGCCCCTCTGCCAAGGCAATGCTGTGGACCAGTTCTTCTGTGAACTCTCCCAGATCCTCAAGCTCTCCTGCTCAGATTCCTACCTCAGGGAAGTTGGGCTTCTCACATTCAGTGGTTTCCTGGTTTTGGAGTGTTTTGTATTCATCGTGCTGTCCTATGTACAGATCTTCAGGGCTGTGCTGAGGATGCCCTCTGAGCAGGGCCGGCACAAAGCCTTTTCCACGTGCCTCCCTCACCTGGTCGTGGTCTCCCTGCTGGTTAGCACTGGTGTATCTGCCTACCTGAAGCCTCCCACTGTCTCCTCTCCATCCCTGGACATGATAATGGCTGTTCTATATGCAGTGATGCCCCCAGCAGTGAACCCCCTCATCTACAGCATCAGAAACCAGGAGCTCAAGAATGCCATTAGAAAAGTGATGTCATGGATGTTTATCAGGATTTGCTCAGGAAATTGATTGGACCTTTCAGCAGCTATAGACTGCTTCTTGTCTTCTTCTACACTTGAATTGTGGTTTATGTCATGACAGGCTAAGCCTGGTTGTACTTCTAGATGAATTTGGTTTTCTTTTTCATTTTCCCCTTGTGATAATGTTTTCCACAAAGAAATGCCATTCTTCATGACCTTGTACTTAAATAACAACATATCTTTTGTGACCCTGAGGCTCTGCATAAAAAATGAGCCAGCCTCTCTGTGTATTTAAACAAAATAAATGAACCTACAGCAAATTCTTTGTCTGGACCCCACTGTCAGCAGAGCAGGACATAATGGGACCAGCAAACCCCTTTCTGGCTGCAGCAGCTCAGGTCAGGCTGCCCTGGTCCTGGGGCAGCAGGAACTGCCTGAGGACCCCAGGGATGTCACAGAAGGGCTGCGGGCCTCTGAGGATGTGCTGTAGAGGAGTGCAGGGGACACAGCATGGTACACTGACCTCTGTACGCTTGTTCCATGGACGTTCCCATCTGTGGGGCTGAGCCCTCTGTGCCCTAGGAGCTGCTGTGTCCTTCAGAGGGGCTGGGGCTGTGGTGGCAGTGCCCAGAGCTTTGCAGCAGCCTATGGTGGGCACTGCCCTGGGGCTGCTACCACTGGACTGGGATGAGGGCAGGGAGGTGGGCAGAGGGCAAGGAGTTGGGAGAGCCAGGCTCGGGGCCTGTGTCGAGGGAACGGCTAGCCCTGTTGGCCTCTGCCCTGGCCCAGAGCCCTGCAGACCTGGAGCAGGATTGTCTGGAGAGCCCTCCATGGGACGTGGCTGGGTCAGGGCAGGGGCCATGGGCTGGAAGAGGCTGCAAAGGCAGGAGGGCCATGGCGGGAAGGGACCCTGAGGGTCTCATTGGGATTGTAACAGGGGGATCTTGACCCAGCCCTGAATGTGCACTGCCATGTGCGGTGCCTTGGCAGCACGGCTGTGGGAGCATGTGTGGGGCAGTGGGGCTGGGACGCTGCAGCGACAGGGTGCTGAGAGGGGCCACAAAGGATCTGCCAGGGTGTGGCAGCAAGGACAGGCTCCAAAACAGAAATTTATGGTGGAGGTGGAGGTATGGTTTTAGCAAGGGCAGAGCTTGCCTGGAAGTGGTGTTATCAAGAAAAGTCAAGAGCAAAGAGAAGAGCTTTTGCTGGAGCTAAGGCACAGATTTCTCACCCAGCTCGCCCAGGGCTCGTCCTGAGCAAGGCGGCCACGAGCCCTGCCTGCCCTCCTGCCTGCCCCGCGCCGTCAGGTGGCTGTAGCAGAGGGGACCCACAGCCAGCCCCTCGATGGGGCTCTGCCAGCCCCTCGCCCTCCCCTCTGCAGTGATGTCATTTCTGCCCAGGGGGCTCTCTGATGCGCGGGATGATGTCACAGTGCCTGCCGGCCAGCCCTTCTGAGGGCCAGTCAGGCTGCTGCAGTGGCAGTGACCTCACTCCAGCCCCCTCCCCACGGCCTGCCTCTCCCCTTCCCCTCTCCCCTCTCTGGACCCCAGGGTGTCACGCAGTCGGTGTCACGCAGCAGCTTTGCAGTGGTGGCCTCGGTGTTGGTGTTGCCAGGGAGGACATCTGCCCCTGAGCCAAAAGGACCTACTACTGCCAAGATGCATTTGGTGTTTCAAGCTGTCAGTGGCAGAGGTCTTGCAAAGTCTTTCTGCAGTTGTGCCCAGGGACCTTCACTCCATGGGTCCTGGGCTGGGGCTTTCACTTCAGACGAACCTGCGTCGGTCGTGGCACAAGAAAGACGCCTCTTACAGCTGTGCTCTGCATCCTCCTTCATGCTAGGGCACCACTCGGTGTCCTTCGCTCTGCTCACAGTGTTTGTCTTAGCTCAGGGATGAACCGCATTAGATCTGCTTGAGTCTTCTGAGGCCCTATCCAAGGCCTCCTGCCTGCTGCACCTACAGCACAAGAACCATTACTTCTCCGTATTATGCAGATTGACCTGATGGGTCTGTTCATATTAATCCCTTTTAAATTCACTAGATGGAAGGGGACATAGTCCCAGACTGGGGCAAGCTGCTGGGCTCTGCCACAGCCACTCAAAATCACCTGCTCTTGAGTCTTTCCACCTGAGTTTATCGCACATGGAGCAAAACGATTTTCTTGGGGGTCTCAATGGCCATTTCAAGTGTAGTTAACTCCGGGAATCCACTGGAACGTGTGCCAGGATGCATGGTGCCAGCCCACAGGAATCCCTCACACAACCTATGGTCTTGTCCAGGCCACAGTCTCGAGTTCCCAGACTGCAGTGGCTGCCTTCCAGTGATTATGACCTATGTTAGACTCCTAGAACCATGGAACCATAGAATCATGTAGATTGGAAAAGACCTCTCAGATCATCAAGTTCAACCGTTAACCGAACACTGCCACGTCTACCACTAAACCATGTCCCTAAGCACCACATCTGTATGTCTTGTGAATACCTCCAGAGATGACCACTCCACCACATCGCTGGGCAGCCTGTTCCGATGTATCACAACCCTTTCAGGGAAGACGTTTTTCCCAATATCCAACCTAAACCTTCCCTGGTGCAACGCGAGGCCATTTCTTCTTGTCCTGTCGCTGAGCCGTGGGGGACACCACTTGTGGCTGGCCGCCAATTGGATTTAACTCTGGGAAACAGAGTCAAAACCTTTACTAAACCTTAGGCAGACAACATCCACAGCCTCTCCCTCATCCACTAAGTGCATCACCTTCTCATAGGAGAACAGGTTCGTCAAGCAGGACCTGCCTTCCATAAATCCATGCTGACTGGGCCTGATCACCTGTATGTTGTCCTGTATCTGCAGTGGGATGGCACACAAGATAATCTGCACCATAACCTTCCCCGGCACCAAAGTCAGACTGACAGGCTTGTAGTTCACTGGGTCGTCCTTTGGGCCTTTCCTGTAGATGGGCGTCACATTTCCTAACCGACAGTTGACTGGGACCTCCCCTGCTCATCTTCCACACACTCCAGAGACCTCCTAGACTATTTCCTCTCTGCTGTGTTGTCTTTCCGGCAGACATCTGGGAAGCTGAAGACCCCAACCAGACTGTATTTTCAGTAACCAAGTCAGTATTGGCCAGTGTGTGAGTGGCTCTAGGACATTGGATGCGCTCCGCGCACTCCAGTCCTTGATTCAATAACCTGCAGTGCTCTAGGTCAGAAGTCACTGAGCACAAGCCAACATGTCAAAGCTCTTTTGTGTTTGTATAAAGCATTCCCATACTCCAAATTCACCTCTAGAAGAGTCCGAAACACTCCAGGCACCCACAATTGACATAAGCAATGGCAGCATTACTGCAGGCCGCTGCAAGGAGTCCCAGAAGTGCCTTTCCCTGATGACCAGCTCTGGAGAAGGCCTTGGGTTGCTTAGCTTGGATGGAATGCCAGTGGATATTGGAAAGCAAGAGAACCAAGGCTTTGCACATCTCTGGGCCCCAAGGGCAGATGCCACTCACAGACATTGCCTGGGTGACATGTGGCAGCGATAGCTCCTGCCGAGAGGCAAAACCCCTCTCTCAACAGAAGGGATGAGGAACAAAGCCTTCATCCCATTTGGCTAATCACACAGTGATACCCAGGCACAAAGCTGCCAGGCTGTCACCATGACTGTGGCAGCGTTCCGCTCTGTCAAGGAACTAGTAACATTTCAGGTGAATTCAGCCCTAGTGCTTATTCTGCAACTAAATGCTGCTTTTCTAACCCTGTCAGGCTTGTCACGCATACCACCTTTTCTTTGTAGTGTCTCCTTCCTAGGGAGGAATAACCCCAAGCACCGGTACAGGCTGAGTAGAGGGGGAAGATCACCTCCCTTGGCCTGCTGGCATCACCCTTCCGAATGCACCCCAGGATCCCGTCGGCCTTCTTGGCAACAAGGGCACACTGCTGACTCATGCTCAGCCTGCTGTCCACCAGGACTCCCAGGTCCTTCTTTGCAGAGCTGCTTTCCAGCAGGTCATTCCCAGCCTGTACTGGTGCTGGGGTTCCACCCTAGGAAGGAGACAGGACCCTGCACTTGCCCTTGTTGAACTTCACGGGGTTCCTCTCAGCCTATCTCTCCAGCATGTCCAGGTCCCTCTGCGGTATCAGCCACTCCTTCCAGCTTTGTGTCATAAGCAAAGTTTGTGAGGGTGCAGTCTATTACATCATTGACTTCACTGATGAGTAAGTTGAACAACAGAGAGGAACTTTGGCATGTCCCGCAGCCCTGCACAACCTGGTAGGGCAATTCCTGCTGCAGGAATCAGTCAGCGCAGTGTTTAGAGAGGGCCAGCCAGTGTTTGCTTTGTCTGCTTCCAAGTGTGTTCCCCAGGAGGAACCCTGCTGCCTTCCAGGAGCTGTGAGCCCAGGAGCCCCAGGGCCATGGGCAGGGAGCCTGGTGGGGGGCAGAGCAAGGGAGGCCTTGGGCTGGGCCTGTGCTGCTGAGCTGGGCCGGGCTCCTGGGCCCAAGGGGAGCTCCTGGCAAGCGGGCAGCGCTGCAGAGAGCCAGCTCTGCCCAGGAGCAGCTCCTCTGCCCAGCGCAGCAGGGCTGGGGGCACTGCCTGCAGAGACAGAGTGGGTAAAGGCAGGCAGAAGTGGCAGGATGCACAGAGCTCGCTGGGGGAGAACACTTGCCAGCCCTGACCCCGGTAAGTCTCTGGCTGGAGGGCAATGCAGCCGCAGCTCCTGGAGGAAGGAGAAGCCGCGGGTGCAGGCAGGGGTGCCCAGGGCTGTGGTGCAGAGCAGGGTCCCTGCTGTGCCCCAGGGGCTGTGTGCCGGGGCAGGGCCTCTGCCACCTGCCAGGCTCAGCACTCAGCCTGCGCGGGGAGCTGCCCAGGGCGCTGCGGGGAGAAGCTGCGGGTGGAAGGAGCCCCCCCGGCAGGGCAGGGTCCTGCTGCTGGCGGGAGACTGCTGCCTGGGGCAGCCTGCTTACAGCTCCACAGCACTGCAAGGGCATTTCCCAAGCATTTTTTTCAGAAGAAAGGTCAAAGCAGGGATTTTCTACCGTATTTTCAGTTACCTACTCTACTTGACCGGGGGAGGGGCAGGAGGGGTGGGAACAGGGAGAAATGGAAAAGGAGACCTGAGCAATTTTGTCAGTTGTGAGCAATTATGAGCATATTGCCGAGACTCCTGAACTGTAACTTTTATGATCAGTATGTTTGTGAGCAAGCCCTGAGAATGCCTGCAACCTCTGCTCTTCCTATCAAAAGCAACAGCATCAACTTTGCTGAACCTGTCAGAGCTTTCTGACAGGTCCTTTTCTACCTGCAAAGATACACAGGCATCTAGGTACTGTCAGACAAACAGGCAGGTTTCTGAAAAGCAAATGTTACTGCATGGAGTTTAGCATGAGTCTGTGAGCAGAGACAGGGAAACAACATCAGACAAGGAAACGGTTTCCTGGAGTAAAATGTTAAGGCAGGAGGGACGGGATCAGGGAATGAGAGGAAAGTAAAGCCAGAAATGTGGGACGGTGAATTCGTCAGAAAACTGTATTACTCCCTTCAATGAAGGCACTTTCCTGTGAACAAGCTCCCTTGCCTCTTCTCCCACACAGAAAAGCCTCTGCCCTCACAGCCATGGGTCCAAGGCATGAAGCACGTCCTCTGCAGACACAGCTCCGGCAGAGCAGAGGTGCATCTCTCCAGCCATGTGCCCATTTCCCTCTGTGGTGCAGGCGGGCTGAGAGCAACAGCCCGTTGTGTGGGCAACGCATTCTGTGAGGCTGGGGAAGGAGTTGACTTTCCCTTAATGAGAAACTGTCATTAGGACACTTGGGGTGTCCTCTTGAGCAGTGAGCTGCCCTGCAGGGTAGAAGTCTCTCCCATGCTATGATTGCATTATCTGAAAGCCACATGTAGTAGTGGAGATGCTACAGGGAAGCACACGCTGTTGGGCTTGAGAAATGAATGATGGGTGTCCTTGGCTAGAAGTGTGATGCTGAGACCTTGCTTAGGTACCTTAAGAAAGGCTGCTCACTGAGGGATGGACAGCGGGTTCCTCTGCTCTTACCAGTGTCTGGCTTCCAGGGTAACCTGGGATTGTGATGGCCCTCCATCAGCAAAAGCTACAACCTCAGGGCAGTTGGGATCAAGCCCAGCTAGCTCCCATCACCCTACACCAAACTGCAGAGAATCTCTTTACCTCTCAGGCCTCGCAGTCATTCAGAAATGCTGCAGAATTTGTCACTGTCTTTTATTTCTTCAGCAGGTACTGATGTTCAGGAGCAGCACCAGATGTCCAACAGCAGCTCCATCAGCGAGTTCCTCCTCCTGCCATTCACGGACACGCGGGAGCTGCAGCTCCTGCACTTCGCGCTCTTCCTGGCCATCTACCTGGCTGCCCTCCTGGGCAACGGCCTCATCCTCACCGCCGTAGCCTGCGACCACCGCCTCCACACCCCCATGTACTTCTTCCTCCTCAACCTCGCCCTGACTGACCTGGGCTGCATCTCCACCACTCTCCCCAAAGCCATGGCCAATTCCCTCTGGGACACCAGGGCCATTTCCTACTCAGGGTGTGCTGCACAGGTCTTTCTGTTCGTCTTCCTGTTTTCAGCAGAGTATTCTCTTCTCACAGTCATGGCCTATGACCGCTACATTGCCATCTGCAAGCCCCTGCACTACGGGATCCTCCTGGGCAGCAGAGCTTGTGCCCAGATGGCAGCAGCTGCCTGGGGCAGTGGGGTTCTCTATGCTCTGCTGCACACTGCCAGTACATTTTCCCCGCCCCTCTGCCAAGGCAATGCTGTGGAGCAGTTCTTCTGTGAAATCCCCCAGATCCTCAAGCTCTCCTGTTCACAGTCCTTCCTCAGTGAAGTTTGGGTTCTTGTGGGTAATGTTTTTATCGACTTTGGGTGTTTTGTATTCATTGTGCTCTCCTATGTTCAGATCATCAGGGCCGTGCTGAGGATGCCCTCTGAGCAGGGGCGGCACAAAGCCTTCTCCATGTGCCTCCCTCACCTGGCTGTGGTCTCTCTCTTTATCAGCACTGTCATGTTTACCTACCTGAAGCCCCCCTCCATCTCCTCCACATCCCTAGACCTGGTTGTTGCAATTCTGTACTCGGTGGTGCCCCCAGCAGTGAACCCCTTCATCTACAGCATGAGAAACCAGGAGCTGAAAGTTGCACTGAACAAAGTGATTTCATTGGCATTTTTCACTGGTGGTAAACTTCTCATCTGTCTCCACAAATGACTCACAGTATATTCATTGTCATATTCAATTGTATATTCATTCATGGGAAGGAGGCTGCAGCCTGAGACAACCTGCTCAGATCCACAGCACAACCAGGATGTATCCAAGGAGACTTTGCAACAGCCGCGAAAAAGTAGGGGATTTCAGCTTCAGTCACGGATTTCCTGAGCCTCCTGAGTTTTCAATCTTCTCTACTTGCTTCAGTGGTAATAGAAATATATGCTTTTAATTCCAAGAAGAGGCTGAGACTCCATGATGGCTGAGAGGTTACAAGGATCTTTCCCTTCCCCTCAGCCCATAGAAAGCTCCACCACCACACGTGCAGGGTCTGTGTGACCTGGTCTCTAGGACATGCCCCCAGTGAGCTGCCCCTGGGCAGAGCCCTGCTGCCAGGAGGTGTCTGCAGGGCAGAGCTGAGCACCCAGCGGGTGGGATGGGGGCTGTGAGCTGCAGGCAGGAGGCGTGGGGACAGAGACCCAGCTGCAGGCAGGGACAGCTGCAGACAGCAGAGCCATGGGCAGGGAGTGAGCGGGAGCTGCTCCCAGAAGCAACATGGGACAGGGGATTTGGGCACCTGCCCTGCCAACGCCTTCTTCATACAAACTCCTTAGCTTCTTTTCTCATGTAATAATAATGTCATGAGTTTCTTTTGATTCACTAGAGTTTTGGAGATGAGAATTCGTGTGCAGCTCAAAAACTGGTGATGATGTTCCTATCTCTTCAATACGTCCATGAATAAAAGGCATCAACGTTCCCTCCTAACTGTTGGGTCTCTGGGAAATGCAGTGTGTGGGGAAGGAGCTGACTCTCCCTTCAGGACACCACATCTAAGGAAATTTGACTCTTTACATGGGGCTTCGGCTGGGCTGCAGGCTGCCATGCACAAGACCACAGCTCTGCCCTAGCAGCTCTCTGTTATCTAGCATCCCCATGGAGAAGACACGTCAGCCCTAAGGCCATAGAAATGCTGGTGGATGGCTGTATATTGGCAGCTGTTATGATCCCTCCCTGTCCCTGGAGAAGAGCAGAGAGCTGAGATCCTCCTCAGGTACAATGAGATGGGTGAGGGGTTTGGAGATCTGCCCTTTGAACCTGGATTCCTCTGCTCTCAGCAGCATCCAGGTTCTTTTCAGGGGAACACCTGAGTGCGACCATCCTCCAGAGGTGCCCGCACAGGGCAGCTGAAACCAGGAGTGATGGACACCCCAGCTGTCCCCACTCTGCCTTGAAGGACAGCCCCTTTGCCTCCCAGGAGCCCAAGGTTTCACTTGGAGAGCAGTACAAGCACCAAGGATTTGTGCCTTAAATGCACTCCTCAGGTGTAGGGGGATGAGTATGAAGTAACAAAGCACAGCATTATGCACAAAGCCCTGCTCTGCAGTCGGGTGAATTTTGAGATAGAATGCTCCAAAACTCCTAGTTACCTCAAACACACTTCATCTGAGACCACCCCATGTTCCATTTACTTACTGTTCTAGGACAGAACTGTCTCCTGCAGAGTCTCTTGCCCCCACTAGCACCCTCAGGCAGCACCACTTTGACATCAAGCAGAGGAGCAGTCTTCTGAAAAGCGAAGAGGCAGTTTTTTATGGCTTCTACAAAACAATAGGCTAGGTTTTCCTCACAGAGGTCTACCCTAACATTTTAATTCTCTTTCCTCCTTGGACAGGTCTCCCTATTCAGAGCAGCAGATCCCAATTCCCAGGAGGATCAGATGTCCAACAGCAGCTCCATCACCGAGTTCCTCCTCCTGCCATTCGCAGACACGCGGGAGCTGCAGCTCCTGCACTTTGCGCTCTTCCTGGCCATCTACCTGGCTGCCCTCCTGGGCAATGGCCTCATCCTTACCGCCGTAGCCTGCGACCACCGCCTCCACACCCCCATGTACTTCTTCCTCCTCAACCTTGCTGTCCTCGACCTGGGCTGCATCTCCACCACTCTCCCCAAAGCCATGGCCAATTCCCTCTGGGACACCAGGGCCATTTCCTATGCAGGATGTGCTGCACAGGTCTTTTTGTTCCTCTTCTTCATATCAGCAGAATTTTATGTTCTCACCGTCATGGCCTACGACCGCTACATTGCCATCTGCAAGCCCCTGCACTACGGGACCCTCCTGGGCAGCGAAGCTTGTGCCCAGATGGCAGCAGCTGCCTGGGGCAGTGGGGTTCTCTATGCTTTGCTGCACACTGCCAATACATTTTCCCTGCCCCTCTGCCAAGGCAATGCTGTGGACCAGTTCTTCTGTGAAATCCCAGAGATCCTCAAGCTCTGCTGCTCACACTCCTACCTCAGGGAAGCTGGGCTTCTCATAGTTTGTTCCATGTTGGTGTTTGGATGTTTTGTTTTCATTGTTCTGTGGTTGTTTTCTGGTTCTCTGATTTCATTGTTTTCTGGTTTGCGGGTGTTTTGTATTCATCATACTGTCTTATGTGCCGATCTTTAGGGTTGTGCTGAAGATCCCCTCTGAGCAGGGATGGAACAAAGTCTTTTCCATGTGCCTCTCTCACCTGGCTGTAGTCTCCCTGTTTATCAGCGCTGGCAGATTTGCCTACCTGAAGCCCCCCTCCATCTTCTCTCTATGCCTATATCTGGTGGTGGCTGTTCTATACTCAGTGGTGCCTCCAGCAGTGAACCCCCTCATCTACAGCATGAGGAACCAGGAGCTCAAGGGTGCTGTTAGGAAAAAGATTTCATGGCTGTTTCTGAAAATTGATAAATTTCCCCTTTTTCTCCACAAATGATTTCCTGAGTATTTGTTTCATTATCATTATATATTCTTACTTTTATCTTCAGTGTCATTTCTTTTTATTAGTTTCTTAGAAAAAAAAATATTTATCTAGTGTACTTTGAGGAATAAAACAACAAAGTGTTATTTTGTGCGTCTGTATGTCAGGATTGACTCTTTCTTACCATCTGTTTAATAAAACATGATCACCCCTATAAATTGCTTGAAACTGTCTCTCCTTTTTCAAAGCTGGTGCCAATAACATGGCCAAGTGGTGTGGTGGTTTCACAATGATGTTCAGCTGTACTCCATAGTGCCACTTTCACCACCCATCCTCAAAGGCACAGATGGAGAAAATAGAATGGAAAAGGGCTGCAGTGTTGATTTAAGGGACAGGCAGATCACTCACCAATTGCAGTCATGGGCAAAGGGTACTTAGCGTAGGGAGATTAAGATAATTTATTGAGTGTTACTAGAAGACTGGAACAGTGAGAAACTAAAAGCGAACTAAAAAAGACCATCCACCCTCTTCTTCCTCCTCCCCCTGAGCAGCTCAGGGGAACGGGCAATGGGAGCTGCGGTCAGTCCATGACACTTCATCTCCACTGCTCCTTCATGGTCACTCTCTGCCCATACTCCGGCGTGAGGTCCCTCCCAAGGGATGCTGTCCTTCCCAAACTGATCCTGCGTGGGCTTTCCACAGGCAGCAGCTCTTCAAGAACTACTCCAGTATGGGTCCTTATCACAGCATCCATCTGCCAGGAGCAAACTGCTCCAGCACGGGTCCCCCATGGGCAGCAGCTCCCCCCAGATCCCCTGCTCCTGCGTGGGCTCCTCTCCACAGGCTGCAGCTCCGGCCCAGGGCCTGCTCCTGCGGGGGCTCTCCATGGGATGCAGCCTCCTCCAGGCCACATCCACCTGCTCCACCGGGGGCTCCTCAACGGGCTGCAGCATGGAGATCTGCTCCGCTGTGGCACCCATGGACTGCAAGGGGACAGCCTACTACACCATGGGCCTCTTCATGGCCTTCAGGGGAACTTCTCCTCTGGTGCCTGGAGCCCCTCCTGCCCGCCCTCTGCACTGACCTAGGTGTGTGCAGGGCTGTTTTTCTCTACATTTTCTCACTCCTCTCTCCCAGCTGCTGTTTCAGAGCAGTATTTCTCCTTTCTTAAATATCCTCTTACAGAGTTGCAACTAGTATTGCCCATTCGCTCAGCTCTGGTCAGTGATGGGTCCCTTTTGGAGCCATGTGGAATGGGCCCTTACCTGACAGGGGGCAGCTTCTGGACTCTTCTAACAGAAGCCACCCCTGCAGCACCACTGCTACCAAACCATTGCCACGTAAACCCAATACAAGCAGCTGTACCGCAGAAGGCCTGTTGCTCCATGGATTAGGGAGAAAAAAGGCTCGTCATCATACTGTGAAATGTGAAAGACTGAAGGTAGGATTTAACAGTTACCCATCAGTGTCTGTTGGCAGTGGAGATGGAGAAAGGTCAATGAAGTACTTCTCCAAGGCTGTCCCACATGTGGCAGGGCAGAGGACATCCTCCAGGAGAGGAATGTGGAGATGTGTGGAAAGGCCAGGCTATCTTTCTGAGCAGCATCTGTGCAGGGTGGGCAGTGACTGGAGCCCCACAAAGTGAGACATCACCCAAGGGGTTGTAATACCACATCGGGCCAAGATTACCCTCATAAAATTATCAGAAAGAAAGAAAAAAAACCACTCTCAGTTTGGATATAGAGGTAGCACAACTGGAACAGAGCGATGAGCATTGTGGTATCACCTCGTCAGTGCTGGTTCAAGGCCTGGCAGCACTGTAGGCACCACTGTGTGTCACCCCGCTCAGAATTTGGGTCAGATGAACCATTTTCAGTTCTCATAAACTATACTGACTGTTTGCCTGTTGACCCGAATGGGACTGTAGTTACTGAGTCATTCTGGTGCGGATGGGACATTCCTCCTGCAATGTGTTCTTGGAGAGGCTCTTCTCACCCCAGTCTCTCCCCATACTTATGGTCCTACACCTCTCACAGAAGGAAATAACCCTGCAGTGCCTGGATTTGTCCACGGTTGCTCCTACCCACAGCACTGGCTCTTTGTGGCCTTTCTGACTTGTGTATTTTTCATCCTGATGAGAAACGGCCTTGTCCTGATCCTGACTTTGTTGGGTACCCCAAAAAGACAGACTGGAGCTTATTGCATCATATGTAGGGTTTCAGAGTAAGGAATCAAAGACTGCATGAACCTCACACAAGGGCAGGAGATACTCCCCTCTGGAAAGGTTATTTGTGCTACTGACCGTAAAGCCACGCAAGGCTACCTTGGTAAGACGCAGTCATCTCTTTTCTTAAGGCACTGAAGCCACATTAATTTGTATGAATATAGAGGCCTGTCCTGGAGTGGCATGACACCATCCTTTTTTGTGTTTCCAACCAAGATTTCTCTCCAGGTCCTTTCTGGGTGTGGACTGGGGGCAGGCAACATGCACAATTGGATCTGGATCTCTCAGGGCTGCCTCTACCTTTTGGCTAACATGGACACAGTAAAGGTGTTGAGACCCAGAGAGGTGAAGATACAGAGAAGCCTTTTCTGTTGCTGCAAAATAAAATTAAACACGGACTGATTTTTCTCATTTTCTGTTTCCTTCCTTGGTTTGGTTTGGTTTGTTTTTTCCTCCTACAAATTTAGCAGTTTTCCTTTGAACAGCTAAATCTAATTCCTAACTTTCTGTACTTTTGAAAGACATGTAGTTATTCTGGAAGTTGCTCAGATCCTCCTAATGTAGTTACTGATGCTCTGGGTGTCTGGGGAGAAGCACTGGCAGCACTAGGGTTGCCGACTTCTCTCCTAGGATTGCTCACTGACTGACTTATAACCAGGTAGGAACAAGAGTGATGGAGTAGTGTCCAGAGAACCCTATCCAGGTGCTTTCCAGGGAAATGACACAAAGAAAATGAGGTCACCTCTGTCTCCTGTATCACCAACTGAGAAGAGTGCTCCTGTGTCCTAGCTCCTGACAACAGTAAATCCCTTTTGCCGTGCTCTGAAGTGCTGAGATACTGTGCTAGAACAGCCACTGCTAAAAGCAGCCGCAGGCAGCTGTGGCTTGCCTGGGCTCAGAGGAATGGGTTTTGTTCAACTTGGAGAAATGCTGCTGATGAGACTGTCACTATGTAAGGAGTACCCCGTCAGTTTTCCTTGAGCAATGCTCAAGCTTTGCTCAAAGCAAAGCCATGCTCTATGTGTGATCATGTGAAGCATTGTGATATCCAGGCATTAAAAAGCATATCCTACAGGTTTAGGGAAGAAACAAGGAAACAACGCTGATATATGGAAAATCTGCCTCTAAATGGTTGTTTTCAGTTACAAAACTTTTTTCCAAAAATGCAGGGATCTCAAAGTATTTCAGGAAATAAAAGTTTTTAATTTTCCTACTTATTTGCATGTGTAAATAGGTAGGTTAGGAAACAGATCATGGCCACTTCTTCCTCAAATCTATACTAATTTTATCTTGGAGATTTTGAACAGTGCTTCTAGGAGAACTCCAAAGACAAGACTCATAGAAATAGGTAGGCATGATAGAAAAAAAGAATGAAATCAAGCTCTCAGATCACGTCTCTGTGGATTCAGTTTTCAGTTGAAAAAAAAATCCTTTTTTTTTTTTTTCAGAGCTTAAGAAGACTTTTTGAAGGGAGTTAGCAATGGGTAGAGACATGCAGCAAGCATCCTCAGTTCTCTCTGCTTGGAATAGAACATTTCTTCCCTATGTCAAACTGATACCTTCCACAAGCTTTCAGCTGAGTCTGTTATTCACAGGAAGCAACCTGCAATTGCAAGGGCTGCTTGCTTACAGCTCACGCCCTTCAAGTGTGATCAGCAACATCCTTATGCTCTGGGAGATGGGAAATGCAAAAGGGAAGGCTCAGTTTTCCAGCCAGCAAGAGCATCGCTCTGCTCTGTGAGGGCTTGCAGTGGCCTGGGAAGCCTTGCTGGGTTGAGATCACAGCTAGTGAGCCTTCAGTTGCATTTGGAAGCTGCCAGAACTCCAAGTGACAGAACTGCAAGGTCAAGCAAGGGAACTAGACAGCATATTCAGAAGTTATAATAGCCTGCCCTGTTTGCCCCACCTTTAATCACCTTCCTCTTTGGATCCCTTGAAAACTGTTTCACATTGGGTTGTGATTGTGTTGTGATTGCTTGCATAATGCCCCTTTTAGCCCCCTGAAAGCTTGTGATTTCTGCACAAGTAGCTACCTTTCTGCCTCGTTAAAATGCCCCAGGGATGCATCAATGTCCTTTACTCATTGACAGGTAGAAGTCTGTTTTACTTCTGATGGAGTTCACCCCTCAGCCATGCAAAAAATTAATAATTTGGATCTAAGGTAGTGTCCCTTCTCTCTGTGTGGTGGACAGACCTTCAGGGGATGAGTTCTTATCCCTGAGGAAAACTGGGATGAATCTCTCTCACTAAAGTCTTGAACCAAATCTTCACCTTGCTTTGCCTTGCCTTGCCTTGCCTTGCCTTGCCTTGCCTTGCCTTGCCTTCCCTTCCCTTCCCTTCCCTTCCCTTCCCTTCCCTTCCCTTCATGTTTTTAAGGTGACTACTCTTTATCCATTGTCTTTTTTTTTTTCTTTTCCTCATATAGCACCAGAAACCAGGCAAAGTCTTAAATAATATACATATATATAAAATATATATAAAAGTTATTTAAATCCTCTCTTACAAAGAAAACTAAATTTCTCTTATTCATATGACAACTAGCTGTCATTCAGGCTTAACGATTTTGTTCCGACCCTTCCTGACAGGCAAGAAACTCAGGTACTAGGGCTGGCTAGGATGGAGATAATTTTCTTCATAGCAATCCCTGTGGTGCTGTGTTTTAGGTTGGAGTTTAAAACAGTGTTGATGACATACCAATGTTTTGGCTATTGCTGAGTAGTGATTGCACAGCATCAAAACCTTCTCTTTTTCCCACTCTGCCCCTACAGCGTACCGGCCACGGGTGGACAAGGGTCCATGGGGCACACAACCAGGACAGATGACCCAGACTGACCAAAGAGATATTCCTTGCCATGTAATGCCACGCTCAGCAAAAAAAAGCTGAGGGGACTGGGTGGTGGGGAAGGTAGGCATTGCTTGAAGGCTGGCTTGTTTTGGTTTGTTGGTTTGTTTTCTTTTTCCTTCCTCTAACTCTAGCTTATTAAACTGTCTTTGCCTTGACCCATGAGTTTTCTTGCTTTTGGCCCTTCAATGTTCTCCCCCATCCCACTGAGGGGGAGTAAATGAGTAACTGGGTGGGGGCTTAGCTACCAGCTGGGGTCTGCCCACCAGACCACATTAGATTTCCATACACACATGCAGATTTTGGTCAAACTGTCCTAATACTGGAGTCATGTGTATGCTGATGTTTGTAGCCTGTCGCTATATTTGAGGTCTACATGGTGGTGGATGGGCCAAGAGCGTCCTCTAACAGCATGTTGTTGGCATTGCTCTATGTAGAGAAAATGCTTCAAAAAAAAGACTTGGATAATCACACTACTGATCCTGGATTTCTTCTCTTGGGATTTTCTGACCACCCTTGCCTACCCAGCGTGTGCTTCACAGTCTTCCTGATCATCTACCTCATGGTTCTCATTGGGAACAGCCTGATTGTGCTCATCACAGTGATGGACTCAAGCCTCCACAACCCCATGTATTTCTTCCTGAGAAACCTATCCTTCCTGGAGATCTGCTACACATCGACTACTCTACCAAAAATGCTGGTGGCTTTCCTGACAGGAGATGGCAGGATCTCCTTTCTTGGCTGTGCTGCCCAGCTGTATTTCTTGACCATGCTGGGAAGCACTGAATGCCTTCTCTTGGCTGCCATGGCCTATGACCGCTACGTAGCCATATGTGACCCCCTGCGCTACAGCCTCATCATGAATGGGGGGTTCTGCATCAAACTGGTAGTGGGGGGCTGGATGGCCATCGTGCCAGTACAAGTGGGACAGACTTATCAGGTGTTCACCTTGCCCTTCTGTGCATCCCGTGACCTTCATCACTTCTTCTGCGATGTCTCCCCTCTGTTGGAACTGGCCTGTGCAGACACTTTCTGCAACCAAGTGACCCTGCACATTATCATCCTCGTAGCTGCTGTCCTTCCCTTTTCCATGATAGTTATTTCTTACACTAAAATTATCAGGGCAATTCTGAAAATGCCTTCAGTTCTGAGCAGACACAAAGCCTTTTCCACCTGCTCTTCACACCTCGGGATTGTGACTCTCTTTTATGGCTCAGCCATGCTTGTGTACTTTAAACGCCAGTCAAGGGACTCTGCAGACACTGACAAATACCTTGCCCTGTTTTACACAATTGTGACCCCCATGTTTAACCCAGTCATCTATAGTCTGAGGAACAAGGAAGTTAGAATTGCCCTGAGAAGACTCCTATGGAGAAAGTGATATGGCAGGGTATGTGAAAGAAGCCCAAATCATACCAAAAGTCCCAATGAGGCATTTGGCTCTGTGAATGTAGGCATCAAGAATCAGCTTAGACAAAATTGATATCTTTGATTCTCCTCAAGGCCTTGATCCTCCTCAAGAAGGGGATAGGTCTCCTGGGGCATTCCTGTTATCTCTGAGAGCCCCACCTAGGTATCTTCATGCTCCAAAACACCTGCAGTTCTCCTTTATATTTAAATTCAAAACCCTTATTCAAGCAGTGTCTGTCTAAGTTGTCAGTACCATTAAAGAGCAATACTCAAAGAAGCTGATGGAGATCACAGGGTAACACATGCACTGAGAAGGTGCATTGGGTTTATGCAGCGAGGTTCTGGTAGTAGTGGGGCTGCAGGGGTGGCTTCTGTGAGAAGAGACCAAGAGCTGCCTCAAGTCAGATAAGAGCCAGTTCCAGCCATCTCAAAAAAGTAACAACCACTGGCCAAAGCTGAGCCAATGACCGATGCTGGTTGCGCCTCTGTGATAAAATGTTGAAGAGAGGCCAGAGAACGTTGTGCTGCCTCTGTGAGACAGGAGTGAGAAATGTAATGAAACAAGACTGCAGACATCAAGGCCAATAAAGAAGGAGAAGGATCTGGCTTCCTGAGAAGCCTCTCTCTAATAAAAGGGCGTCTCCTCATTGCAGCAACTGAAGGCTGGGCTCTTCTTCCCTATGAAAGCAGGAATTGGTTCCAGGAATTACACTCTCCATGGGCTGTTGCTGTGCTTGGTTCTCCATGGGCTCAAGGCTTGGGGGTCATAGGGAGAGGTGTTGCAGAATGAGGGCTGGACTCAGCTCCCACTTTTGGCTGCTTCCCACCTTGACCATCTTAGCCAGTATGAAATAACTCCCTGTACCCAGGCACCACTGTCCCCTCTTCCTGCAGAGCAGCACTGCCATCTCAGGGTCCTCTGAGGAGCACTAGGAGGAGGCCAGGAGCAGCAGAGCTGGTGCTCCTGGAGGAGGGATGGGGAGAGGTCAGGGAAGGGCTGACCTGGGCTGGAATTTTTCTCACAGAGAAAAATACTGATGTTCTGTTAATCCAGAAAAGGATATCTCCCAGGAAAAAGGCTGCAGTATCTCTCTGGGCAATGGTCATCAGTCACCTACAGTAAAGAAATGTTTCATAGGGTCAGCTAGTGGCCATTGCCTCTGGTACTTCATCAGCCTCTCTACCAGGATCTTATGGGAGACATGTGAAAAGGCTTTCGGAAGACAAGGCAGACAGCATCCCCTGCTCTCCCCTCATTTACCAAGGCAGTCTTTTCATTGGAGAAGGCTATCAAGTTGTTAAAGTCACAAGAGACCCTTGGTGAATCCATGCTGACCACTCCTGATCACTTTGTTGTCCTCCATGTGCTTGGAAACATTTGCCAGGATTAGCTGCTCCATCCCCTTCCCAGGATCTGAGGAAAGGCTGTCTGGCCTCTAGTTCCCTGGGACCTGTCTTGCCTTCGTGCAAGGTAGAAGTCACATTTGCCTTCCTCAGCTGTGCTCTGGGCCTCTTTCTAAGGCTGTGCTCTGGGTTTCTGGGTATTGCTTGCAGTCTGGCACTTGGAGAGCCATGGTGCTATGCAACTGTACACCCCATAAAGATTTGGCCAGCTCATAAAGAGGAAGGATGAAAGGGAAGTCCTAGCACATGTGGCCATTGGTCGACAGCAAAGAGCTAAAGGCAGGATCAATCCAACCCCTCTAACCCTAATTGCTCTCTGCTCCATTTAGATCTGAAATGGAGATGTGCAATGTGCCAATACACGCATGTCCTCAGAACACAGTTTCACCATTCAAAGTTTAGGGAAGGAACATGTTTGGGAACATGGGTGCAAACTTGGATAAGAATTCATAGACAAGCCTAAATGTTCTGGAAGTTAGTGCATTTCATTTGTTTTGTCTCTTGGCTTCCCTCCATAAATCAAGAGAGCTCAGGATTTCAGCACGTGACTCTCTGAGTCCAAAAAGCGAATATGGGGAAATGAAGTCCTGGGAAAGGAGTGGTTTTGGTGGCCTTGGTGGGCCTTTTGGTGGCCAGGAGGGCCAACTGTATCCTGGAGTGCATCAAGCACGGCATTGCTAGTCAGTCGAGGGAAGTGATTGTCCCGCTCTACCCTGCGCTGGTGCGGCCTCACCTCGAGTACTGTGTGCAGTTCTGGGCACCACAGTACAAAAAGGTCATTAAACTGTTGGAGAGTGTCCAGAGGAGGGCATCAAAGATGGTGAAGGGCCTAGAGGGGAAGATATATGAGGAGCGGCTGAGGTCACTTGGCCTGTTCTGCCTGGAAAAGGGGAGGCTGAGGGGAGACCTCATCGCGGTCTACAGCTTCCTCACGCGGGGGAGTGGAGGGGCAGGCGCCGATCTGTTCTCCTTAGTCACCAGTGATAGGACCCGCAGTAACAGTGTCAAGCTGAGGCAGGGGAGGATTAGGCTAGACATCAGGAAGAGGTTCTTCACTGAGAGGGTGGTCACACACTGGAACAGGCTCCGCAGGGAAGTAGTCACTGCACCAAGCCCGTTGGAGTTTAAGAAGTGTTTGGACTTTTCACTTAGTCACATGGTCTAAAATTTTGGGTAGACCTGTGTGGTGCCAGGAGTTGGACTCGATGATCTTTATGGGTCCCTTCCAACTCGGGATATTCTATGATTCTATGAACTCATAATCCTCAAGGAAGAAGGAGCTGGTCAGTGGAGTCAGGACCTGGGAACACTGCTGTGAGTTGAGACACTGCCTGCTTTTGTAATCTCTGTTCATCAGGGTTACCTAGTGAGTGAAGTCATCCTAAAAGCAAGCTCTGTTCCATGGGCACCAGGACTCAGACTGGTTTGAGGTGCCACGGAAAAGTTTCCAGAAACACTGCCGGGTATCAGAGAACTACAGAAAGTTTGATGTTGGAAGGGAGCTCTGGAGATTGCCTGGGCAACCCCATTGCTCAAGCAAGGCCAGCTTGAGCAGGTTGTCCAGGCCCATGTCCATGTCCAGATGGGTTCTGAATATCTCCAGCTATGTTGGCTCCACAACATCTCTGAGCAACCTGTGCCACTCATCAACCAAGTTCACAGTACAGAAGTGCTTTCCTGTGTTCAGGAGGTTTTACCAGTGTTTCATTTGGTGCCCATTGCCTCATGTCCTGTTACTGGGCACCACAGAGACGAATCAGGCTGCCTTGTCTTAATTCCTCCCATCAGGCCTTTACCTAACGTGGCCACACCTGCAGTATTGTGTCCAATTCTGGGCTCCCCTGTAAAAGAGGGACATGGAACTGCTGGAGCTAGTCCAGAGGAGGTCTACAAAGAGGATGAGGGGACTGGAGCACCTGTCATATGAGGACAGGTTGAGAGGGCTGGGCCTGTTTGGCCTGGAAAAGAGAAGACTGAGGGGAGACCTCATCAATGTGTATAAATATCTGAGGGGAGGGTGTCGAGAGGATGGAACCAGACATTTTCAGTTGTGCCCAGCAACAGGCCTACAGGCAACAGGCACAAACTGAAGCACAGGAAGTTCCAGCTGAATATGAGAGGGCACTTCTTTACTGTGAGGGTGACAAAGCACCACGTTGCCCGGAGAGGTTGTGGAGTGTCCTTCACTGGAGATATTCAAAATCGGCCTGGATGCCATCCTGTGCAATGTGCTCTAGGTGATCCTGCTTGGCAAGGGGATCAGACTAAATGATATTCAGAGGTCCCTTCCAACCTCAGCCATTCCATGATTCTTTGATAAAAAGCTCCCCCAAGCCTTCTCTTCTCCAGGCTGAACACTCCAGCTCTCTCAGCCTCTCCTCATCTGAAGACGCTCCGGTCCCTTAATGATCTTTTTGGCTTCTGCTGGACTTACTGCACTACGTCCAGGTCTTTCATGCACAGGGGAGCCCAGAACTGGACACTGCACACTGGGTTTTGTCTCAGCAGAGGTCAGTAGGGAAGAAGGACCAACTCCCTGAATGTACTGGCAAGGTTCGTAATAATGAAGTCCAGGGTGCTGGTGGCCTTCTTTGATGTAATTCCACATGGCTAGCACCTGTTCATCTTGTTGACTACCAGAAAACGCAGGTCCTTCTCTACCAAGCTGATTTCTAGCTGGTTGTCCCCAAGCAATGTCTTGGTGCATACTGTTACTCCTGCAGGAGCATTTCACTTTGTTGAATTTCATGTGGTTCCTCTCTGCCCAGTTCTCCAGCCTGCCGAGGTCCCTCAGAATGACAGCACAACCATTTGATGTGTCAGCCACTGCTCTCAGATTCATATCATCTGCCAACTTGCTCCATTGTACAGATCATTAATAAACTTGTTAAATAATACTCGTCTAGTATTGACTCCCTGTTTACACAGTAGTGAACAACCTCCAGCTGGAGTGTGTATATCTAGTCACAACACTCCGAACCCAGATGTTTAGCAAAATTCCAGTCCATATCATCCACACAGGCTCACCAAATTAAAGAATGGCTGAGGTGTGAATGGACAGGATAGGACCCAATATTGCCCCCACAGTGTTCTGCTTGTGACTGATCTCCAACTAGACTGCGTGCCACAGGACTGTGAGCCCAGCTGTGCAGAAACTTTTCAATACATTTCTCCTCATCCTGCCCAGACTTCATCAGCTTCTCTACCAGGATCTTATGGGAGACATGTGAAAAGGCTTTCGGAAGACAAGGCAGACAGCATCCCCTGCTCTCCCCTCATTTACCAAGGCAGTCTTTTCATTGGAGAAGGCTATCAAGTTGTTAAAGTCACAAGAGACCCTTGGTGAATCCATGCTGACCACTCCTGATCACTTTGTTGTCCTCCATGTGCTTGGAAACATTTGCCAGGATTAGCTGCTCCATCCCCTTCCCAGGATCTGAGGAAAGGCTGTCTGGCCTCTAGTTCCCTGGGACCTGTCTTGCCTTCGTGCAAGGTAGAAGTCACATTTGCCTTCCTCAGCTGTGCTCTGGGCCTCTTTCTAAGGCTGTGCTCTGGGTTTCTGGGTATTGCTTGCAGTCTGGCACTTGGAGAGCCATGGTGCTATGCAACTGTACACCCCGTAAAGATTTGGCCAGCTCATAAAGAGGAAGGATGAAAGGGAAGTCCTAGCACATGTGGCCATTGGTCGACAGCAAAGAGCTAAAGGCAGGATCAATCCATCCCCTCTAACCTTCATTGCTCTCTGCTCCGTTTAGATCTGAGATGGAGATGTGCAATGTGCCAATACACGCATGTCCTCAGAACACAGTTTCACCATTCAAAGTTTAGGGAAGGAACATGTTTGGGAACATGGGTGCAAACTTGGATAAGAATTCATAGACAAGCCTAAATGTTCTGAAAGTTAGTGCATTTCATTTGTTTTGTCTCTTGGCTTCCCTCCATAAATCAAGAGAGCTCAGGATTTCAGCACGTGACTCTCTGAGTCCAAAAAGTGAATATGGGGAAATGAAGTCCTGGGAAAGGAGTGGTTTTGGTGGCCTTGAAATGTGTGCTTGACACTCACAAAAAAAAGATATTTTTCATTTCTCTAAGGTTCTCCGTTGTGGAAATTGGACTAAGTAGAGGAAATATGGGTTTAATATAGAGCTGAAGAGTGTCTTTTATATTTGACCAGACTGTACCTTTTATCTTTCATTGCTGTCGATTAAGACATTACCTTCAGTGCCTGCATGTAGCTCATTCTCCAAGGAAAGCAGCTGGGAATTGGTGCCAAGGGGCTGGAAAACATTCCAATGCAATGCTCATGAAAAATCTCAGAGCTTATCACACCTGCTGTCAGTCCCAGGTGGCTGATAAGGGAAAGAGTGGGGCTGAGGGGTAGGGATGAAGACTGTGCATAGGGTGCCTGGCAGAAAGGGTCTTGATTTCCCCACGGGCTCAGAGTCCCTTAGGAGACATTCAGGACCAATATCAGTTGGAGATTGTTGATATCACTTTATCTGTAGGCAGACAAGTAAAGAAACAGCAGAAAGAAGAAATCTTTTCCTATACCTTTCATTATTATTATTATTGAAGTCTCTCCATTTAAGGAGACTCCTGGCATCTCCCTAATTAACCCCATAAGAACTGAAGACTTCGGGAGAATTGTGTCCGGAGCCTTGGCTTGTGAGGGAGTTTTGCATGTTGATTCGCCCTCTGCTGCCAAGTTCCTGAACTGCAGATCCTAAAGCAAGTCTGAAGAAGTAAAAAACAGAAGCAAGCCCCCAGATGTTTGAGGGTGTTGGCCAACCCTGCTAGGGCCATCCCAGAAGAGACCACGAGAGAAATAACCAGACAAGGTGCCAGTCTCTGGGAGATGGTGAAGGAGAAAATCAGAGGCACTGGTTACAAGTGGAAAATCAAATGGAGAAGTTTCTCTAAAAGCCCTTGATGTGTTTCACCAAGGGGGATGGCCAAGGCCTGAGCGCATCCCCTGGGAAGGGGGATCCTGTACTTCCTTGGCTGCTCGGGGCTCTGGCAGGGGCAATGGGATGTGGGGGTGTGCAATTCCGAGTGCAGGACACTGGTAGGACACTTGCCAGGCTCTGTGGGGCCTCAGTGGAAGAGGCTGCAGCTGTAGCCCTAAGGACACCGGTTTCACTGGGGGGGCTCCAACCCCACTATAGCCCTTTGTCATCCCTCTCCGCAGCCTCTCCCAATTTTTCCTGTACCTGTACTTGCATCCCTGCAGACTTTTACCACACATTCACATTCCCAGCTCACTCTGACCCCTCGACTGCACAAGTTCTCCTGATTTCTCTCCATCCTCACTAGATTTGGCTTCAAACACTTTGTCTTCCTGAGGATTTACCGATACCTGTGGTTTCCCCACAACACATCAGGCTTCTTCCAAAGCCCAATCCTAATGGTCCTCTATCAGCCAATATGTCCCAGACCCACCTTTGTTTGCTTCATCTCTGCATTGAATCTCTACATTGCAGCCCTGACCTCCACATTACCCTTCTGAAATGGAAAAGGACTCACTAGAGCATGTGCATCTCTGAAGAGAATGTGGCACGTGGATAAGTCCACACCTCTGAAGGCACACCCGCAAGCGTCTGTGGCAGTCAGTAAGTCCACGACACAGTAGGTAGAGCTTTGAAGGGACTGTGGCTCATGGATATGGCTGTGTCAGAGCAGGTACAGCTCTAAGGGACTGTGGCCAGTGGACGAGCCCAGGCTGGAGCTGAGGTGACGGCAGGAGTTCATTACAATGTCAGATTCTGCGGCCTGGTCTGTGCTGTGGTTTAACTCAGCAGGCAGATAAGCACCTCACAGCCATGTTCCATAGCAGGAAACACTCGAATCAATGGCAGACGAGCCTCACAAGAAGCAGTGCAAGTGCAGCAGTGACCTGAGCTGAGCTGGCATTGGTGACCTCTCACTCCATGTAACATATGACTTCTCCTGTCCTGTGGGGCCACAACAACAGATAGAACCCAATTCATGGACTAAATGGATTCATTGAACCTTTTATGGGCATTTTACTGAGCAGGCCCATAGACTAATGGTATGAAATCCGTGTTTTAATTGCAGGGTGTTGATTAATGAAGATGTATTGGAAAGTCCTGAACCTGCCATTATATAAGCAATAGAGAATAAGGGGTGGATATTGTCCTGGTTACTTCTTGGGTGACTTTTTTCGCTCTCAGCCCAGCTCAGAGAGGTTTTTTGTTCCTCCACAGAGGGACACTTAATGGATAAGTCAGTAGTCCATATGTGTGCCCTGTACAGATGAGGCTTCAGTGTGCACATTGTGTGCATGTGCATGTGAGGTGAACATGAGTGAGCACAAATGCCCTCTCCCTGTGTCTATTCCTCATGACGTACGGTATCTCAGACAAGTGCAGAGCAGGGCAATGCACCACAGGGCTCAGGTGCCTCGCAGAATCTGGGAGAGGCAGCAGAAGCCAGAGGGACACCACAACCACTGCAATGCCCTGCCTTTGGGTGTACAAGGGTAGGACTTGTGTGTTCTTGCCTGTCTCCTGCACCACCCTCCCCTGCCTTCCTGGACTGTGTCAGCAAATGTACCAGGGGGACCAGAGAGCTTTCTGGAGACTTGGAATGACATCAAACGTGTCTTACAAAAAACGAAAAAAGAGGGTAGGAAAAATTAAGGCCGGTCAGCCTCACCTCCGACCCTGGGAAGGGGATGGGGCAAGTTTTTCCATAGCCACCTCTGGGCAGTTGAAGGACAAAAATGGGATTTCTGAAACCCTAAGGGAGGGGAAAGAAAGGGACACTGTCTACCTGCGCCTTGGCCTTTGATGTTGTCTCCCTAAGACTTCTGGCCAGACTGGTGCTATTTGGACTTAACAAATGGATGAGGCTGTGGGTGGGAAGTGTGATGGACAATCAGGCCCAATTGTCATCTGTGGTTGTTCTCCTGTCAGGCAGTTTTTAGCAGCATCCCTCAGTGATGAGCACTTGAGCCAGCACTGTTGAATGTCATTATTAATTCTCTGAATCACAGGATGGAGCACACTTTCAAATCCTTTCTGGATGGTGCCAAGCACAGAGGAGCCCTTGACCAACCGCATCTAGTTTAGTCTGCCTTGAGCAGGACAGCTGAAGAGGATGCCATTCAGGGGTCTCTTCCAACATGAGTTATTTTGTGATTCCATGACTCTTTCCATTGGAGAGCTCTCTGAAGACATAATAGGGAGAGGAAGAAGAAAAGAGAGACAGGCAGAAGTAGAGATACATCATGTGTTACTATGAACACAGTAGATCCTCTGAAGAATGTTTCCATATTTAAAGAAGTGTTAGAAAATTTGATTGATAAATTTCATTTAAAAAGCTTACTTTTTGTGTCCTCAGGTCCTGGCCCACAAGGCGAGTGCTGGGTGAATGTGTTCTTATGTGGTCTGTTGTGCCTCAGAAACTTAACAACCAGTAGGAAGCCTCAGGTCACTTCAGTCTCTGGAGCTGACAGGCCAGCAGCAGTAACATGGCTGGGGACAGGGCCTATGAGGTGACTGCTACCTGAAGCAGCTGATGTGTCAGCCCTTGCCTCCTGGCTGAGACCTGTGCTTTTCCGCTTACACCTGCCAGCATCCCTGATAAGGCAGCAAAAGGCACCTGCTTGGCACATTGATTGTGAGATGCCCTCTGCCTGAGAGCCTGATAGGCTCCATGCAGGAAGAGGCCTTGGGTGTGGGTTTTCAAGTCCCTTCTGCCTAAGCACATGGTGGGCCAGCAACAGGCACACAACTTGGTCACATCTACCTGAGAAACTGGAAGGCCAGCAGCAGGTATATGGCTTGGAAGACCATGGTGAGGTTTCTCCTGTCTCGTCAGGCCATAGGGCTCCAGAAGGCTGATGGCTTGGGACATCTGCTAAAAAAGTGGTTTGTGGATAATGGAGCTTTCTCTGGTGGTGGGAAACAGCAGGAGAGAGTAAAAGCTGCTGCAATGTGCTGCTTAGAAGTTTAATACTGGGCATGAGGAGGAGAAAATGTCACTGAAAGGGTAGTGCTGTGGTGTCAGAGGTCACCCAGAAGGAGTCTGTGGTCAGCCCATGCTATTGTGTTTCAAGCAACTGCCATGGAGGGTGGGGAGACATCAGTAAAAGTAAGGAAATGCCTAGATGAGAGCAAGGTGGAGAAGCAAGGTGGGTGCCTACAGCTTTCAGGGAAAAGTGGGAAGGGATAAGACAGCGCAGGATAGCCTGTGGTGGAGAAGACTGAGAGCACTGGAAAGGCTGGAAGGCCCCAACAGAGCCAAGGGCTTTGTCCCCCTGGCTGTGGCAGTTGTCTCTGCTACTGAGGCTCATGAGGAGACCTGCTGTGCTCATGACACTGGGGCCTTGTTGCCTCCTTGCAACCCAGTGGGGAGGCCAGGAGGTGTCATAGCATTGTCCTTCACACAGCATCACACACCCCACATCCCACGGCCCCAGGAAGAGCCCTGAGCCATGGGTGAGCGACAGAACCTCCCTTCCCAGGGGCTGGGGGCCCGGGCTTGGCCTTTGTGCTTCACCAAACAAACCAAGGCCTTTACTCAGCACCAGTCTCCTGCCCAGTGCCTTTGCCTACCTGCAATCATGCCCTCCCATTGTCTGCTCTAACAAGTCCATGGGGAGGCTTTGTCAGTAATGACCCTCACTGGGGCCCATTAATACTCCCAGACACTTCAAGGTTTCCTTCTGACTTGAACTTCTCCTGCAGTTACATCATTCTCTTATCACTACCTGAAGTTTATGGTCTCAGCACCAAATGCACCATGGGGCTCATTACAATTCAGTCATTTTCATTCAGTCTTCCATACTTGTACAATTAATTAGTGAGGTTTCAAGAATGCAGTTTAAAGAGGAAGTTTTCAATGACCACTTCACTAAGAGCATTTTCCTTATTTAAGATTAGTTTCCATTAGTTTAGAGTTTTCAGAAGAAGTGACAGCATCATCCTATAGTTGTCATGGATCCAATGTGCCCCCTAAGGAGGTCTGTATAGGTGGAAAAGCAGTCCCTTGAAGTCCTAGACTCTATGGACAACCTTGCTGTTCAGCTCCCCATCCCCACCACTTCTCTCATCAGGCACCTGGGACTTGCATCACTTTGCCTTACACCAGACTTCTCCACTGAAGTCTGCAGCTGGAGGTTACAGCATCTTTTCACCAAGTCCCACCTCCTTTCCTCAGACAACTGGCTGCACACAGGCACAGTTTTTGAAGTCGTTGTTATTAACATTTAACAACAAACAAGCAAACCCCACAGTCCTCAACAGTGAGCCAACTCCAAGTTGCCTCCAGTGAGGTGCAACTTCCACAAGGGATGACTGTACAAGAAATGTTTGACATGGGTAGGAAATGATGAATAGAAATGCAATTACAGAGTTGTCTGTAGGGATGATGAGACAGAAAACTGAAATATGGGCAAGCTTGAGATCCCTCAAGTTCTGAGAACCAACTGTGTAGGTGAGAGGTATCTGAATGATCAAAGAGTGAGGGGAGGGGAATCTGGAGAAGAATGGAAACTGCACATGTCCAGACAGTCTGCTGGAAAGGTTACTTCCAACACGGTCTGTTTCACAAAGCCAGGTGGAAATACCTGAAAGACTGGGGAGATGAAGTGCGGTGCATAAGAGACAGAGTTCTGGCAATGCAAGTACAGGGGAAGATTGGTATTTTTATTTTTGCTGTAATAAATATCCAAGAAAAAAAAAAAAAAGATGTCATGGGACAATTCAAACATTGTATTAGAACTGTTCAGTCATTTCAGTTGATTGAAGTGTGCTGATTGAAGTGAAATGTTTGAAATGGTTAAAAAAAATGGAGGCAATACTCAGGCCTACAGCCATAAAATGACGATTTTCAGTCCTGCATGGAGCCCAGTTACCATAAAACCATCCCTGCTCAGGACTGTTCATGCCACCCCTCACTCCTGCCACAGAGCAAATCTTTGACATGTCGACCTCTCCTGCCTGTTAGAGGCCCAGATGATGTAGGCAATGGTATCTGAATTACCAAATGCGGGTACAGGTATAGCAAACTAGGGATCAGTGGGGGAAAATGCGATTGGTGAGAACTGGTAATTGAGCAGGGCACTGCATGTAAGAAAGGAAGGGATTAAAGTGTCTCAAGGAGGAAGAATCCTGTGGAAGAGGAGGGGAGAGGGATGCAAGGGGCCAGCTGCATGTGGATATGGGGCTGGTCAGGGCTGGTCTGCTCAGGCCCTGTGCCTGATCACTGTCCTGCCTTCTTATTCACCTCTGTTGCTGGCTATTTCCTGTGTGAGTGTGCTCACTCCTGGGTGTGTTGGGGGTGAATCATACAATCATGGAACCACATAGCCATGTGTGCATCTGCACCCATGGGTAATTGCTGCTGGGGATGCGTGGAGCACTGGTGACCTTCAGAGCAGATCAGGCTGAGGTGGGGAATGGGATGGGGCCAGGTGTGTTGCTCATGGCTCTGTGTGTGCTGCTGGTGGTGTGGTGGCTGTGAAGGTGCTGTTCCCTGTTGGAGTTGCTCTGTGTGTGGTCAGCTGTGTCCATGCCATGTGTGCACATCTTTGTGTGTATGAGAGTGTATGTTTCTGCATGCACGTGTGTGTTTTTCCTGTGTACACAAGAGTGTCGGAAATTCTGAGAGAATTTCTGCAGGTTCCTGATGAAAGGAGAAGCTGGGCTTTGCTGGATCTTAGGACTGAGGGACGTTTTCTGATGCTCCCACAGACACAGAGATGGTGAAAGGGGTGTTAGCATGTTATCAATATGCTCCCTTTTCCTGTGGAGCATGCAAAGGCATCCAGCTATGGACAGGCCCAAGGAGAGGGTTCGTCCTTCCTGTGGTCACAACTGCACTCCAGTCTTTAGGGTGGACCCAAGCTGAGGACTTGCTGAGGACTTCTGGGCTCAGGTTCAGCTCACACAGACTGGGGGAGACTGTCTCACGGCCATGTGCTAGACACAGCCAGAGGAACAGCAGCAAACTGCTATGGCTGCTGGGCCCTGTTTCCATCAGTCAAAGCCCAGACACAGGGCACAGGCATTGCTTTCGATGGCACCCAGCTAGAAAGATGGTTGCATTAAGGGCTGGAGAATATAGGGCACCAGTTCTTCCTCAGCCACTTCCTAGGCTTGGTGAAGCACCAGGAAACCATGGACTTGTGGCTCTGTATCGTAAGAAGCACAGAATCATAGAATTATTAAAGTTGGAATAGACCTCCTAGATCATCTGGTCCAACCATCCCCCTACCACCAATATCACTCACTAAACCAGGTCCCTAAGTACTACATCCAACCTTTTCCTCTGCACAGCTTTCCAGCCAGTCTGCCCCAAGCCTGTAGCACTGCATGGGGTTGTTGTGGCCACAGGGCAGGACGCGGCACTTAGCCGTGGTGAACCTCATCCCATTGGCCTCTGCCCATCGATCCAACATGTCCAGGTCCACCTGCAGAGCCTTCCTATCCTCCAGCAAATCGACACCTCCCCCCACCTTGTTGTCATCTGCAAACTTACTGAGGGTGCACTCAATTCCCTCATCCAAATCATCAATAACGCTGTTAAAGAGGATGGGCCCCAACACCAACCTCTGGGGAACACCACTAGTGACCGGTCACCAGCTGGATTTCACTCCGTTCACCACTACTCTGTGGGCCCGGCAGTCCGGCCAGTTTTAACCCAGCAAAGAGTGTACCTGTCCAAGCCATGGGTTGCCAACTTCTCCAGGAGAATGCTATGGGAGACCGTGTCAAAGGCCTTGCTGAAGTCTAGGTGGACTGCATCGTGATTTCCCTCATCCACCATGCAAGTCACCCAGACATAGAAGGAGATGAGGTTGTTCAGGCAGGACTTGCCTTTCATGAACCCATGCTGACTGGGCCTCATCCCCAGGTTGTCCCACATACGTTGTGTGACTGCATTCAAGATGATCTGTTCCATCACCTTTCCTGGCATTGAGGTGAGGCCGACAGACCTGTAATTCCCCGGGTCCTCCTTACAAACCTTCTTGTAGATGGGCTTCACATTAGCAAGTCGCCAGTCATCTGGGACCTCTCTGGATGACCATGACCACTGACAGATGATGGAAAGAGTCTGATAGGTGATGGAAAGCGGCACAAGCTTCTGGAAAGCTTGGCAACAACCTTGAAAAAAGAGCCAAGGCTTCAGACTGTGCACTGTGGAGATCCCGTTTTATTTTGCAGATGCTATGGAAGAGTCAGCTCTGACCTTCTGTTAGACACATATTTACAGAGCCTCAAGAGCAAATAGAGCAGTGTTGATCCTCAGCAGAAGTAAGATGAAAAAGAAATATTACTCTAAGAGCATAATAAATGCAAATGATACCAAAGATAAGAATAACAATAATGATAATGAAAGAAGGACCAGGCCTGAGGGGAGGTACCAAGTTAAGTCATTTCTGGAAAAAGAGGGGAAATTTCTCACTATTCAGAAACGTCCATGAAATCACTTTCCTAATAGCCCACTTGAGCTCCTGGTTAGATGAGGGGGTTCAATGTTGGAGGTATCACCGAGTACAGAACTGCCACCACCAGGTTCAGGGATGGGGAGGAGATGGAGGGGGGCTTCAGGTAAGCAAAAAAGCCAGTGCTGATAAACAGGGAGACTACAAAGAGGTGGGGGAGGCAGGTGGAGAAGGCTTTGTGCCGGCCCTGCTGAGAGGGCATCCTCAGCACAGCCCTGAAAATCTGCACATAGGAAAAAACAATGAAAACAAAACAGCCAGATGCTAAACAGACACCAGTCACAACTACCCAAAAACTCTTCAGGTAGGAGTGTGCACAGGATATCTGCATGATCTGGGGGATTTCACAAAAGAACTGGTCCACAGCATTGCCTTGGCAGAGGGGCAGGGAAAATGTATTGGCAGTGAGCAGCAGAGCATACAGAATCCCACTGCCCCAGGCAGCTGCTGCCATCTGGGCACAAGCTCTGCTGCCCAGGAGGGTCCCATAGTGCAGGGGCTTGCAGATGGCAACGTAGCGGTCGTAGGCCATGACGGTGAGAACATAAAATTCTGCTGATATGAAGAAGAGGAACAAAAAGACCTGTGCAGCACATCCTGCATAGGAAATGGCCCTGGTGTCCCAGAGGGAATTGGCCATGGCTTTGGGGAGAGTGGTGGAGATGCAGCCCAGGTCGAGGAGGGCGAGGTTGAGGAGGAAGAAGTACATGGGGGTGTGGAGGCGGTGGTCGCAGGCTACGGCGGTGAGGATGAGGCCGTTGCCCAGGAGGGCAGCCAGGTAGATGGCCAGGAAGAGCGCGAAGTGCAGGAGCTGCAGCTCCCGCGTGTCTGCGAATGGCAGGAGGAGGAACTCACTGATGGAGTTGCTGTTGGACATGTGCTGACTCTTGGCCTCGGAGCCTGTCCAAAGACAAAAGGACACAGAGAACTTAGGGCAGACTTCTCTGAGCAGAGCTCTGTACTTTCAGCAACACTCTTCCTTTCTCACTCACCTACACAAACGCATTCTCAGCAGCAGTTTCATTCTCTTCTCTGGCTGGAGCTCTGCTTCGTGTTGGCTGAGTGCTGTTTGGAGCAGCAGCCTCTGCCCATGAGTTCTCTAGGACTCAGCCCTGTTTTGCAGCAGTGGGTACCTGGGAAAGCTGGTGACCCATTCTGAAACTCATAGTTTGGTTCAGATGCTGTGCACCTGTAACGCAGAGTGGCTGTTCAACATCCTCCAGCAGGATAACCCCAGGGACACCGCTGGATGTCCTTAAACCAGAGTGAGCTGAATAGAGCCAGCTCATCTCCCAGCCCTACGCACCACAGTGCCCAGAGCCATATTGCCTAGAACAACTTGGGCACTTTGCTCCCAGGGATAAACCTCCAGAGCAGGACTCAGTACTCTGCTGTTTGAGATCTGGCTTTAATCCCACTGCCCAGAGTCTGAGGAGAATAGTAAGGGCAGGATGGATGGGAGGGGAAACACAAAGAAATGCCTCATTGCTTCTGCTGAAGAAGCCAAGAATGAGAGTGAGAGCTGGGCATTTGGGGTGACCTCTTGTCCTGAAGATTGGGCAGCCAAGGGAATAACGTTGAAAGACTCCATGGTTGTGGGGGTAGTGGCTTTACTGGATGGAAGAGCAGACCATGCAGCTGCTCAGGGGAAGGCGTCTCCAGTGCAGGGATGGCAGGGAGGTGCCTGAATCCCCTCTGCCATGGAGTTTCTGGGAGCAGCTCCCTCTCACTCCCTGACCAAGGCTCTGCTGCCTGCAGCTGTCCCTGCCTGCAGCTGGGTCTCTGTCCCCACGCCTCCTGCCTGCAGGTCACAGCCCCCATCCCACCCGCTGGGTGCTCAGCTCTGCCCTGCAGACACCTCCTGGCAGCAGGGCTCTGCCCAGGGGCAGCTCGCTGGGGGCACGTCCTAGAGACCAGGTCACACAGACCCTGCTGACACTGCACGTAGTGGGTGGAGCTTTTTCTGGGCGAAGGGGCAGGCAAGGGAATTGTTGGGGGTCCTTGTAACCCTCAATGGGAAGGCTTAGGCGTATCAGCCTCTTCTTGGAAATAGCAGCCTCTATTTCTATTCTCACAGAGACAAAAAAGAAAAAACTGAAAGCAAATAGTCTGGAAACCTGAGCCTAAAGTATCTAACCCCTGATTGTCTTCTCACCTTAGATACATCCCAGTTGTGCTTCGGAGCTGTGAGCAGGCTGCCCCAGGCAGCAGCCTCCCGCCAGCAGCAGGACCCTGCCCTGCCGGGGGGGCTCCTTCCAACCGTAGCTTCTCCCCGCAGCACCCTGGGCAGCTCCCCGGGCAGGCTGAGTGCTGAGCCTGGCAGGCGGCAGAGGCCCTGCCCCGGCACACAGCCCCTGGGGCACAGCAGGGACCCTGCTCTGCACCACAGCCCTGGGCACCCCTGCCTGCACCCGTGGCTTCTCCTTCCTCCAGGAGCTGCGGCTGCATTGCCCTCCAGCCAGAGACTTACCGGGGTCAGGGCTGGCAAGTGTTCTCCCCCAGCGAGCTCTGTGCATCCTGCCACTTCTGCCTGCCTTTACCCACTCTGTCTCTGCAGGCAGTGCCCCCAGCCCTGCTGCGCTGGGCACAGGAGCTGCTCCTGGGCAGAGCTGGCTCTCTGCAGCGCTGCCCACTTGCCAGGAGCTCCCCTTGGGCCCAGGAGCCCGGCCCAGCTCAGCAGCACAGGCCCAGCCCAAGGCCTCCCTTGCTCTGCCCCCCACCAGGCTCCCTGCCCATGGCCCTGGGGCTGCAGGGGAACCTGCTGGGAAACAGCCCGAAGGAATCCCTGGGCTTCCCTCCCTCCCCTGGGCACACTTCTCGACAGCATGCTCATTTCTCCTAGCAGAAAACCAATTAAGTGTAACAATCACATCTTCTTGTCCCATTATCAGTTTGGGCATCCAGACAAAGTCAGGGAATCATCTTCTTTATCCCCTGTTCAGGGAAGGGATTCAGCAGAGTCAGTTAAGGCATATCATTCAGGGTTTTAGTCCTGGGACTAGAACGGGGCTCAGCTCATACCCGTGCCTGCCCCAGACCCACAGGACCTGGGATTCCTCTGCCCTCCCTTTAATGTACACCACATGGGCACCTGAAGGTGAGCTCCTTTTCTCAGCTCCAACATCATTAATGGAGATGGAGGAAATCAGGGGGCTGCAAACACCTGATGACATGTCAGGGGGCAGAGGGACGTGCAGGTATCTGCAAGCTCTCATGGAGGAACCCTGAGGGACAGGGCAGCACCTGGGGGCATCCCCTTGGAGGCTGGTGGGGAATGCCTTTGGCCAGCTGAAGTGACAGCAAATGCACACATTTAGGACAACTAAACCTGTCCCTCCTCAGTAGGCTCAGGGCAGCCTGTAGAGGTATCCACCTGACCCAATGGAGAGCTGTGCCACAGGGAGACCTGAGTCTCTCTCTCCCTCTTCTCCATCTGGTTTTCCCTCCATCTCCAGTGACTGTAACGGCACTTGTCTCACGGACATCCCTACATTGCCTAACCTCGTTCAGGGCAGCTGCTCCATGTAATAGCCAATTCCAGGCCTGCAGTGCTACCTGAGATGCCAACGCTGCCCAGCACCGCTGGAGCATGCAGCTGACACGGGCAGCACAGGACCCACAGGACAGCTCTGGCCATTCATAGCTGGTACTTAACGGGCACCCCGATGGCATCTCCGACAGATCTGGTGCTTATGAGCAAGTGGCCGCTTCCCAGGGCTGCAGCAAGCCAAGGTCTGTCCCTCCTCCATCCATTAGAGGCAGGCAGTGCATGGACATGAGGCACATCACACCGGGGTTTCCACTTGTGTTTGCAAACACTGCTGCTGCTTCTTACCCCCATCCTTTACTCAGTCAAGACACAGCCCAGTGATTTTTTCTGTGTCCCTGGATCACAGGACGCCCATAGCCAAGGACTTTGGCAGCAGCCCCTTCTCCTGCCTGGAGATCAGCCCCAGCTCCAGCACTGGCCCTCAGGGCTGCACCAACACCACAAAAGGCCCTCTGCTGTCAGGGCAGCACAGCCCAGGCCTGTTTCCTTCTGGCTTCAGGAACACCAGGGCGTGCTCTGCTTCGGGCCCCTCATTTCATCCTCCCATGGCCATCTGCCATCCACGGCAGCATGTCTCTGCTGTGAAGGAAAGCCTCTGCATGCCCATGCTTGGGCACAAGATCTGGGACAAGGCTGAGTTTGGCCCTTGTGCCACAGCTGAGGTGCTGCAGCCCAGATGTGCCCCAATGCCCTCAGCGTGGGGCACAGGCAGGAGGAGCTGAATCCCCACCATAAGGAAGCTGCGTCAGCCTTAAGGAGTGCACTGCATCTGTCCCAAGCTGTTCTCCCTACTCTCCCCTTCGTCTGCTGCACTGCCCTACCCCTCTCCCTTGCCATGAGGTGCTGAGAGTATGTTTGCCATTCCCTCGTGTACTACTTCTGCCTCCTGCATGGCAGACTGGGGGATGTTGCTGAGGCCTTCTCAAATCTCAGAGCCCCGTGAGATGTCCGGGAAGGAAGGCACTGGCATGTGCTGCAATTCCCTCCATATAACACATCCTACTTCTCCAAGTGAGCGACATGCATTGAAGAGGAGTTCAGGCATACCGAGGGGCTGTCTTCGCATACCGAGCTGCCTTCGCTCCCATCTTTTGAAAAAAGCCCAGGCCCAGGACAAGCCTCAAAACCCACCTTCCTGGAAGGGTTTCCAAGAGCACAGGCGTGTTGGTGCAGGAACACAGGGGTGACTTTTCCAGCGCTCCACATCCTTTATTCCGTGGCCTTTGTCACCATTTCAAGATGTTCCTGGTGGATTTGTCAGGATCCTGTGGAAAAGAACTGGGCAGAAGGGAGGTGACTGTTTCTCAGGACAAGAAGGGAAATCTCTCATCTCTCTCCCACGCAGTGCCGTCTCCATGCTGCTGACCTCCCAGGCCTCCAAATGACACGTGCTGATGTCACAGGGGGATGAATGCACTGCATCACCAGGATATCGTCACTGGAGCAGTGGCAGTGCCGGCACTTCCCTGCAAGGCCTGGTCCCTGCTGGGCACTGCTTGAGTGCTCCCCACCGCTATCCTTCTGTGGCCAGGATTGGGGGCAGCAGGCAGCGAGGTTGCACTGGGTGACACTCACTGACGGGCGGAGGAGCAGGGGCACCTTGCAGAGGAGCTGTGATTGAGGAGCCAGGGTGGGCATCCCTTGTCGTGAGCTGAGGGCCAGCAGCAAGCGAGATGGATGGCTGCTGGAGTGTGACCATCACCTCCAACCTGACTTCCCTGTTTCCAGTGCTCCTGCAGCTCTCCTCCAAAGGTGAGGGTGTCAGGAGCCCCTTTCCAAGGGGTGTCCCAGGGGCTGTCAGCTGTCCCAAGCTGCAAGCCCTGGGCTGTTTTGGGGGGCTGGGCAGGACAGGTGGCTGCTGCAAGAGCCCTGCCTGAGGATTCCAATGGGCTCAGGGGATGTTGCAGCAACCACGACTCCTTGGTCCTGATGCTAGGGCTGCCCTGAGCCCCAGGGATCCACTAGGCATGGCTCAGCCTCGTCGTGATGGGGGACAATCCAGGGCCAGGTTTCCCTGGGAGCTGGTGCCTCTTTGGAATCTGTCTCAGGGAGGAAAGACCTCTGGTGTCCCAGAGACTGGTGTGGCCTGCAGCTCCCACAGGCCTCTCAGGAATGTTCCAGCCATGCCTGAGTTGGAAATCAAGCCTTCCCCTTGTACTGCTCTCCTTCAGGGGAACCTCTGTTCCTTCCCTCCTGTTCCGCCAGGCTGGCAGAGCATGTCCTGGATGCTGAGATGCCATCCCTGAATGGCCACAATCCTGGTGCTGAACCCTTCCTACATCTCTGCTATGGTAGTTTTACCCGGCTATGCAGGTGAACTCCACAGCAACTGCTCTTTCACTTCCACACCTACAAGGAAAAGGGGGAGAAATATGATGAAAAGAGATCAAGGGTTCAGGTAGAATAGGAGGTCACCCACCAAATATCCTCATGGGCACCAGTTATCATCGGGGCAAGACAGATTTAGCATAGGCAGACTAATATAATTAATTGCCTATCACCGGTGGACTACAACTGTGAGGAATTACAAGCAAACTAAAAACACCATTCCCCCTATCCACACTTTTAAACCTCCTTCCCCTGAGTGGAACAGGGGAATGGGAATTGCAGTCAGTCCATGGCACTTGTCTCCACTGCTCCTTGATGGTCAATCTCTGCCCCTGCATCCCTCCCATGGGATGCCGTCCTTCCCAAATGGATCCTGTGCGGGGCCCAAAGGGTTGAGATAATGACAGCTATGAATGGATCATGTTAAAATAAATCTGTTATAAGCATTATATCACCTTCATGGTTGCTGGCCACAATGTTTATTTTGTTTTTATCTCGACGTAGTAGCTCTGTTTGCCCTCAGAATTGTGTTGGATAGCACATTACATACTGTGTGTGTTCCACGTTGTGCTGTTTATCCTTTCGGGGGCTGGTTTCTTGTTATTAGTTCACTCTACTGCGTAACACTGCCTTATGTTATGGTAAAATTGCTGGTCATGAGACTAATCTGGTAGTTGTACTCAGCATTGCTGTCACCTCCATACTTGAGGAACCTTCTCTCGGAAACTATTCATAATTAACAGTGTTTGCCTTTTCTCCTCGGGGAGCCAATCTATGGGAGGAATGAGGGGGGTCGCTTCTTCTCCCCACTTCTTCCCTCTCCCTTTCCCCTTCACCTCCCCCTTTCTCCTCCAGGCTAGTTACAATACCTCTTCAAAACTTCAAATATCCTTGGGATGTTCAAACCTGTACCTATTGTTCTATCTCCTGAATGTGTTTCATTTTTTGTTTATGATTAGGGTAAACTATTTCAGAATGCCACACAAAGATCTGCTCTGAGGCAGGATAGCTACGAGTGGCAGGGAGTGTGGGAGGATATGGGCAGGCACCTACAACAGTGAGCACCTGCAGTGCCTTGGAACTTCACCCCTGAACAAGTGCAGAATCCTAAAAAATTGGCAGAATGCTTGAAAAAGGAGTGTCATCACTCTGGCAATCCCAAAGAGACAGAAATCTCTGCAATGTGCTCAGGCTTGGCCTATGCTATCTGCGTTGCAATCTACAAAACTCCAATCCCTGTGACTGGGCCAGAGAACGAGCCTGTGCCTGTATCAGTCATACATATACCCGAGAAGAAGCAAGAGAGATAAAATCATCTTGTTTAGCAAGGAAAAAAGCTCCTACTCATACAGGGAAGGAAGAAGAAGAAGATGAGGCAGGCTACCCTGAAGTAGGGCCATCATAGGAAAAGGTGGATGAATAATGATATCATAAAAGCAGCGATAAGCACCTGATCATTATTCCTTGGGGAGCTGCGAGATAGGCAAAAAGATTTCAGCCATCATCTAGGCCAGCACATTGTCACTTGGCTGCTCTGATACTGGGATAACAGGGCCAGTAGCCTGGAATTAGAGGGCAGGGAAGCCAAGCAGCTGGGATCCCTCCCCAGGGAAGGGGGCATTGGAAAGGGGGCACAAATCCTCACTCTCTTGAGGCAACTCCTGTCAGGTGTAAAGGAAAGGTATCTCTTCAAGGAAGATGTTGCATGTCACTCAGGCAAATGGACCACCAGGGAGAGAGGCAGCCCTTATCTGATGGAATTGGCCATGCTGGAGGTGATTTATGGTGATTTATGCACATTAAACAGTTTTCTACCTTGCCTGGTCCCTCACAGGATCCTTCGGTTGTGGGGTTGCTCAGGGTCGAAGTGCCAGTAGCTACCCAAATGGTGCACCAGTGGCAATACGACACTATCCGAGACTCCCTGATTACCACATATATGCTGCTTCATTACTGGAAAGCCAAGGACTGATCAGCAAAATTTGTTCAACCTTTAATAATCCCATAGGGTCAGTGCAAACGTCTAATGGAGAGCTGCAACTAACAGTGGAGTACTGTGTCTAGAATGAAGTCACACCAGATTCAATAGGTCATCTATAGTCTTCTCTCCTTACAGTCTTAGCTCTAAGAGCAGTTAAATGATCCCTTACAGTATCTGAATGCTGCTGTCCGATCCCTTCCTGGGATCATAAGGAACCAGTACCTCCAGGCCAGAACACTCTCCCTGTACCCGTGGATGCACGCCCTAAGGTCCCATGAACTGTTAAGGGTGTAGTTTGCAAAGTAACCACTGATTTTGTCCCCACCCACCACCTGTTTTACCCCTGCAGAGTCCTGCCTCAAGGCACAAAGGGCAGGGAGACCTTGGTGGTGAGAGCTGAGGCCCTGTGGAGATGTCTGAGACACAACAGCCATTACAGCCAAGGGTCATGTAGAAGAGAACAGAACAGGTTTAGCTCTCCCTGTGACACATGACTCCTTTTGCTCTGCTGACAGCCTCTGCAGGCTGCCCTGCACATAAGGGGTAGGGACAGGTTCAGTTGTCCTACATGTGGCATCTGCTGCCATTTCAGTTACCCAAAGGAATGCCTCCAGCTGACTCTCAGAGGATCTACCACAAATTTCACCAGATGTTTGCATCTGAACAGCTCCTGCCTGACCTCCATCTCCACTAAGGAGCTATTTTGGCTCAGTAATTCTCATTAAGCTGCCTATGTTGTGGACACCTGAACTGAGGCCAGAGGAATCCCAGCTCTTGCGGTTCTGTGGCAGGCATGGGAGGGAGCTGAGACCCCTTCCAGCTCCAGGAATAACAACCAGCATGAGATGCCTCGACTGACTCTGCTGAATTCCTTCCTCAAGTGGGGATGAAGGAAATCAGTCCCCGAACATGACTTCATGTCCAAACTGATAATGGGGGATGATACTGATAAAAAGGGGATGCCCCCAGGTGCTGCCCTGTCCCTCAGGGTACCTCCATGAGAGCTTGCAGATACCTGCACGTCCCTCTGCCCCCTGACATGTCATCAGGTGTTTGCAGCCCCCTGATTTCCTCCATCTCCATTATTGATGTTGGAGCTGAGAAAAGGAGCTCACCTTCAGGTGCCCATGTGGTGTACATTAAAGGGAGGGCAGAGGAATCCCAGGTCCTGTGGGTCTGGGGCAGGCATGGGTGTGAGCTGAGCCCCCTTTTGGTCCCAGTCCTAAAATCCATCATGAGATGTCTCAAGTGACTCTGCTGAATCCCTTCCCTGAACAGGGGATAAAGAAGAAGATTCCCTGACTTTGTCTGGATGCCCAAACTGATAGCGGGACAAGAAGATGTGATTATTACACTTAGTTGGCTCTCTGCAAGGAGAAATGAGTCTGCTGTCAAGTGCATCTTTGCCCAGGGGAGGGAGGGAACCCCAGGGATTCCTTCAGGCTGTTTCCCAGCAGGTTCCCCTGCAGCCCCAGGGCCATGGGCAGGGAGCCTGGTGGGGGGCAGAGCAAGGGAGGCCTTGGGCTGGGCCTGTGCTGCTGAGCTGGGCCGGGCTCCTGGGCCCAAGGGGAGCTCCTGGCAAGCGGGCAGCGCTGCAGAGAGCCAGCTCTGCCCAGGAGCAGCTCCTGTGCCCAGCGCAGCAGGGCTGGGGGCACTGCCTGCAGAGACAGAGTGGGTAAAGGCAGGCAGAAGTGGCAGGATGCACAGAGCTCGCTGGGGGAGAACACTTGCCAGCCCTGACCCCGGTAAGTCTCTGGCTGGAGGGCAATGCAGCCGCAGCTCCTGGAGGAAGGAGAAGCCGCGCGTGCAGGCAGGGGTGCCCAGGGCTGTGGTGCAGAGCAGGGTCCCTGCTGTGCCCCAGGGGCTGTGTGCCGGGGCAGGGCCTCTGCCGCCTGCCAGGCTCAGCACTCAGCCTGCGCGGGGAGCTGCCCAGGGCGCTGCGGGGAGAAGCTGCGGGTGGAAGGAGCCCCCCCGGCAGGGCAGGGTCCTGCTGCTGGCGGGAGGCTGCTGCCTGGGGCAGCCTGCTCACAGATCCACAGCACAACCTTGATGTATTCAAGGGGACATTGCAGGATAAGGGATCAGGCACGGGATTTCAGCTTCAGTCCCAGCTTTCCTGAGCCTGCGGAGCTTTCCATTTTGTCTTCTTTGGCTCAGCGGTAATAGCAATAGATGCCGTTATTTCCAAGAGATGTCAGACTCTCCTAAGCTTTCACAACAAGCATTAGAAGGCCTGTACCACGTCCCTTGCCTGCCCCTCTGCCCATAAAAAGCTCCACCACACATGCAGTGTCAGCAGGGTCTGGGTGACCTGGTCTCTAGGATGTGCCCCCAGCGAGCTGCCCCTGGGCAGAGCCCTGCTGCCAGGAGGTGTCTGCAGGGCAGAGCTGAGCACCCAGCGGGTGGGATGGGGGCTGTGACCTGCAGGCAGGAGGCGTGGGGACAGAGACCCAGCTGCAGGCAGGGACAGCTGCAGGCAGCAGAGCCACAAGCAGGGAGTGAGACGGAGCTGCTCCCAGAAACTCAGCGGCAGGGGAGATTTGAGCACTTCCCTGCCATCCCTGTACTGCAGATGCCTCCCCTGGAGCCACTCTCCACTCTCCTTTTTCTCACACCATAGACTTCCAGCCCTAATGTCACTAGGGCTTTTGCTGGGCTGCAGACTGCCTTGCACAGGGACACAGCTCTTCCCTAGCAGCCCTGTGTTATCTAGCAGCCCCATGGAGAAGAAACTTCAGTCCTAAGGCCATAGAAATGCTGGTGGATGGCTGTATATTGGCAGCTGTTATGATCCCTCTGTGTCCGTGGTGAAAAGCAGGGCGCTGAGATCCTCCTCAGGTACGATGAGATGGGTGAGGTGTTTGGAGATCTGCACTTTGAACCTGGATTCCTCTGCTCTCAGCAGCATCCAGGTTCTTTTCAGGGGAACACCTGAGTGTGACCATCCTCCAGAGGTGCCCGCACAGGGCAGCTGAGACCAGGAGTGATGGACACACCAGCTGTCCTCACTCTGCCCTGAGGGACAGTCCCTTTGCCTCCCAGGAGGCCAAGGTTTCACTTGGTGGGCACTAAATGTGCCAAGGATTTGTGCCTTAAATGCACTCCTCAGGTTTAGGGGGACAAGTATAAAGTAACAAACCAAAGCATTGTGCACAAAGCCCTGCTCTGCAGTTGGGTGAATTTTGAGAAAGTGTACTCCAAAACTCCTTGTTACATCAAACACAGTTCATTTGAGACCTCCCCATGTTCCATTTACTTCTTGCTATAGGTCAGCACTGTCTCCTGCAGAGTCTCTTGCCCCCAGTAGCACCCTCAGGCAGCACCACTGTGACATCAAGCAGAGGACCAGTCCTCCCAGAAGTGAAGAGGCAGTTTTTTTATAGTTTAAAATAAATAAATAAATAAATAAATAAATAAATAAATAAATAAATGTAATAAAATAGGCTAGGTTTTCCTCACAGAGGTCTACCCTAACATTTTAATTCTCTTTCCTCCTTGGACAGGCCTCCCTATCCAGAGCAGCAGATCCCCATTCCCAGGAGGATCAGATGTTCAACAGCAGCTCCATCAGCGAGTTCCTCCTCCTGCCATTCGCAGACACGCGGGAGCTGCAGCTCCTGCACTTCGCGCTCTTCCTGGACATCTACCTGGCTGCCCTCCTGGGCAACAGCCTCATCCTCACCGCCGTAGCCTGCGACCACCGCCTCCACAACCCCATGTACTTCTTCCTCCTCAACCTCGCCCTCCTCGACCTGGGATCCATCTCCACCACTCTTCCCAAAGCCATGGCCAATTCCCTCTGGGACACCAGGGCCATCTCCTATGCAGGATGTGTTGCACAGCTCTTTCTGATTGTCTTCTTGTTTTCAGCAGAGTATTTTCTTCTCACCGTCATGGCCTACGACCGCTACATTGCCATCTGCAAGCCCCTGCACTACGGGAGCCTCCTGGGCAGCAGAGCTTGTGCCCAGATGGCAGCAGCTGCCTGGGGCAGTGGGGTTCTCTATGCTCTGCTGCACACTGCCAATACATTTTCCCTGCCCCTCTGCCAAGGCAATGCTGTGGACCAGTTCTTCTGTGAAATCCCCTCCATCCTCAAGCTCTCCTGCTCAGACTCCTACCTCAGGGAAATTGAGCTTCTCACATTTAGTGGTTTTCTGTTTTTGGGGTGTTTTGTTTTCATTCTTTTCTCCTATGTGCAGATCTTCAAGGCTGTGCTGAGGATGCCCTCTGAGCAGGGACAGCACAAAGCCTTCTCCACGTGCCTCCCTCACCTGGCCGTGGTCTTTCTCTTTCTCAGCACTGGCATGTGTGCCTACCTGAAGCCCCCCTCCATCTCCTCTCCATCCCTGGACCTTGTGATGGCTTTCCTGTACTCGGTGATGCCCCCAGCAGTGAACCCCCTCATCTACAGCATGAGGAACCAGGAGCTCAAGAATGCCATTAGGAAAGTGATGTCATGGATGTTTGTAAGGATGTGTTGAGGAAACTGACTGTGCCTTTCCACAGCTATAAAGTGCTTCTTTTCTTCTTCAGACGAATTACAGTTTATGTAATGACATGGCAAGCCTGTCTGAACTTCTGGAGGGATTTGTTTGGTTTTCTTTTTCTTTTTCCCCATGTGATAATGTTTTCCACAAAGCAATGCTGTTCTTCATCCTGTTGTACTCAAGTACCAACATATCATAGAATCATAGAATGGCCAGGGTTGAAAAGGACCTTCAAGATCACGTAGTTTCAACCGCTCTGCTCTGGGCAGGGTTGCCAGCCACTAAAGCAGGCTGCCCAGAGCCGCATCCAGCCTCATGGATGTCTTGTGTGACCCTGAGGCTTTGCAGAAATGAGGAGCCAGACTCTTTGTGTATTTAAACAAAATAAATGAAGCCACAAAAAATTCTTTGTCTGAGACCCACTCTCAGCTGATCAGGAAGTAATGGGAATAGCAAACCCCTTTCTGGCTGCAGCAGCTCGGGGCAGGCTGCCCTGGCCCTTGGGCAGCAGGAGCTGCCTGAGGACCCCCAGGGATGGCCCAGAGGGGCTGCGGGCCTCTGAGGATGTGCTGCAGAAGAGAGCAGGGGACACAGCAGGGGACACTGACCTCTGTACGCTTGTGCCATGGTTGTCCCATATGTGGGGCTGAGCCCTCTGTGCCCCTAGGAGCTGCTGTGCCGTTCAGAGGAGCTGGGGCTGTGGTGGCAGTGCCCAGAGCCCTGCAGCAGCCTGCGGTGGGCACTGCCCTGGGGCTGCTGCCACTGGACTGGGATGAGGGCAGGGAGGTGGGCAGAGGGCAAGGAGTTGGGAGAGCCATGCTCCGGGTCTGTGCTGGGGGACTGGCCAGCTGTGCTGGCCTCTGTCCTGGCCCAGAGCCCTGCAGACCTGGAGCAGGGCTGTCTGCAGAGGCCCCCATGGGATGTCAGGGCAGAGGCCATGGGCTGGAGGAGGCTGCAAAGGCAGGAGGGCCATGGCAGGAAGGGACCCTGAGGGTGCCACTGGGATTGTAACAGGGGGATCTTGACCCAGCCCTGAATGTGCACTGCCATGTGTGGTGCCTTGGCAGCACGGCTGTGGAAGCATGTGTGGGGCAGTGGGACTGGGACGCTGCAGCGACAGGGCACTGAGAGGGGCCACAAAGCAGCCACCCACGGGTGACAGCAAGGACAGGCTCTGAAACAGAAATTTATGGTGGAGGTGGAGGTATGGTTTTAGCAAGGGCAGAGCTCACCTGAAAGTGGTGTTATCGAGAAAAGTCAAGAGCAAAGAGAAGAGCTTTTGCTGGAGCTAAGGCTCAGATTTCTCACCCAGCTCGCCCAGGGCTCGTCCTGAGCAAGGCGGCCACGAGCCCTGCCTGCCCTCCTGCCTGCCCCGCGCCGTCAGGTGGCTGTAGCAGAGGGGACCCACAGCCAGCCCCTCGATGGGGCTCTGCCAGCCCCTCGCCCTCCCCTCTGCAGTGACGTCATTTCTGCCCAGGGGCTCTCTGATGCGCGGGATGATGTCATAGTGCCTGCCGGCCAGCCCTTCTGAGGGCCAGTCAGGCTGCTGCAGTGGCAGTGACCTCACTCCAGCCCCCTCCCCACGGCCTGCCTCTCCCCTTCCCCTCTCCCCTCTCTGGACCCCGGGGTGTCACGCAGTCGGTGTCACGCAGCAGCTTTGCAGTGGTGGCCTCCGTGGTGGTGTTGCCAGGGAGGACATCTGCCCCTGTGCCAAAAGGACCTACTACTGCCAAGATGCATTTGGTGTTTCAAGCTGTCACTGGCAGAGGTCTTGCAAAGTCTTTCTGCAGTTGTGCCCAGGGACCTTCACTCTATGGGTCCTGGGCTGGGGCTTTCACTTCAGACGAACCTGCATCGGTCGTCGCAGAGGAAAGACGCCTCTTACAGCTGTGCTCTGCATCCTCCTTCATGGTAGGGCACCACTCGGTGTCCTTCGCTCTGCTCACAGTGTTTGTCTTAGCTCAGGGATGAACTGCATTAGATCTGCCTGAGTCTTCTGAGGCCCAATCCAAGGCCTCCTGCCTGCTGCACCTACAGCACAAGAACCATTACTTTCCCTTACTGTGCAGATTGACCTCATGGGTCTGTTCCTATTAATCCCTCTTAATTTCCCTAGTTGGAAGGGGACATATTCCCAGACTGGGGCAGGCTGCTGGGCTCTGCCACAGCCAGTCAAAGTCACCTGCTCTTGAGTCTTTCAGCCTGAGTTTATCACACATGATCCAATACGAGTTTCTCGGCGTCTCAATGGCTGTTTCAAGTGTAGTTAACTCCAGGAATTTACGGGTAAGTGTGCCAGTGTGAGAAACATAGTTGTGGTTTTGCAATAGAAGGGGAAGGTCCCACTGTCCCAAATTAAGGAGGAGAGCTAAGAAAAACAGGACAAGAAGTGCAAAGTCAGTAAAAACAAAAATCATGAGCCTCTAGTCGTGAGAGAATAAGGAAAAAAAAAAAAAAAGAAAAAAAAAAGGAAAAGGAGAAATTACCAGTTGGTCAAAAAAAATGTACATATATGGCATAGAAGGGCATCGAGTAGGCTGTGAACCTGCAGTACTCAGCCAATGAGGACACGGGGGAAATCAGGTCATAGAATCATAGAAACACGGGGTTGGAAAGGACCTACAAGATCATCTCGTCCAAATGTCCTCCTATCACCAATACTACCCACTAAGCTACTAAATCATATAACATAGCACCTCATCCAGGTGCTTCTTGAACACCGCAAGGGACAGTGACTCCTCCACCTCCCTGGGCAGGCCGTTCCAGTACCTGACCACTCTTTGAGAGAAAAAGTTTTTCCTGATATCTAATCTAAATCTCCCCAGGCGCAACTCATGGACATTTCCTCGAGTCCTATCATTAGTTATCTGGGAGAAGAGGCCAAGCCGTCCTCATCACAACCTCCCTTCAGGAAGCCTTAGAGAGCAAAAGTGTAGGTGTCGGGTAATAGGGAATACAAGGTTATGATAAACTTTTACTGTGCACTTCTGCTTGCAGGACGCCCGCCATTGCAATCGCGAATAAAATAGCTTTGCAGAAGATCCTGTCTGAAGAAAATTATTGAGATTTTTCTCACAGCCAGGATGTGTGGTGCCAGCCCACAGGAATCCCTCGCACAACCTACAGACTTGTCCAGGCCATAGTCTCGAGTTCCCAGACTGCAGAGGCTGCCTTCCAATGACTGTGACTTATGTTATACTCATGGAATCATAGAACCATAGAATCACGTAGATTGGAAAAGACCTCTCAAATCATCAAGTTTAACCATTTACCTAACACTGCTACATCTATCCCTAAACCATATCCCTAAGCACCACACCTATATGTCTTGTGAATACCTCCAGGGATGACCACTCCACCACATCCCTGGGCAGCCTGTTCCAATGCATCACAACCCTTTCAAGGAAGACATATACCCAAAACCAAACCTAAACCTGCCCTGATGCACCTTGAGGCCATTTCCTCTTGTCCTGTGTCTGGCCCCAGTACTGAGCCCTGGGGGGCACCCCTTGTGTGTGGCTGCCAATTGGATTTAACTCCATTCACCACAACCCTTTGGGCCCAGACACACAGCCATTTTTTTTACCCAGCAAAGCTCACGCCCATCCAGGACATGAGAAGCCAGTTTCTCCAGGAGAATGCTCTGGGAAGCAGAGTCAAAAGCTTTACTAAACCCTAGGTAAACAACATCCTCAGTCTTTCCCTCATCCACCAAGTGCATCGCATCGTCATAGAAAGAGATCAGGTTCATCAAGCAGGAGCTGCCTTTCATAAATCCATGCTGACTGATACCAATCACCTGGTTGTCCTGTATGTGTTGAATGATGGCACTCAAGATAATCTGCATCATAATGTTCCCCGGCACCAATGTAAGACTAACAGGCCTGTAGCTCCATGGGTCCTCCTTTTGGCCTTTCCTGTAGATGGGCATCACATTTGCTAGCCGACAGTAAGCTGTGACCTCCCCTGGCAGCCAGGACTGCTGATAAATGACGGAAAGTGGCTTGGTAAGTACTTCTGCCAGCTCCTTCAATACTCTTGGGTGGGTCCCCTCTAGCCCCATAGACTTCTGTATGACTAAGCGGAGTAGCAGGTTGCTAACCATTTCCTCTTGGATTAGGAGGGCTTCATTCTGCTTTCTGTCCCTACCTACCAGCTCAGGAGGCTAGGTACCCAGAGAACAACTGGGCTTCATACTAAAGACTGAGGCAAAGAAGGCATTAAGTACCTCTGCCTTTTCCTCATCTCTTGTCACTATGTTTCCCCCCATACAATTAAGGATGGAGATTCTCCTTAGTCCTCCTTTTGTTCCTAAGGCATTTATAAAGACATTTTTTATTCTCTTGCATGGCAGTAGCCAGACTGAGTTCCAGCTGGGCTTTGGCCCTTCTAATTTTCTCCCTGCACAGCCTCACAACATCTTTGTAGTTCTCCTGAGTGTCCTGCTCCTTCTTCCAAAGGTCATAAACTCTCTTTTCCTTACTGAGCCCTATCCAAACCTCTCTGTTCTGCCAGGCCAACCTTCTCCACTGGCTCATCTTTTGGGACATGGGAATGGCTTTTTCCTGTGCCTTTAGGATTTCCTTCTTGAAGAGTGTCCAGCCTTCCTGGACTCCTTTGCCTTTCACAACTGCCTCCTAAGGGACTCTGCCAACCAAGCTCTTTAACAGGCCAAAGTCAGCCCTCTTGAAGTCCAGGGCGGCAATTATGCTAACCCCGCTCCTTACCTCTCCAAAAATCAAAAACTCTATTAATTCGTGATCGTTATGCCCAAGATGGCCTCCAACCTTCACATTCCCCCCAAGGCCTTCTCTGTTCACAATCAAAAGGTCCAGCTGGGCACGTTCCCTGGTTGGCTCACTCAGCAGCTTTGTCAGGAAGTTATCTTCCACCCACTCCAGAGACCTGCTAGACTGATTCCTCTCTGCTGTGTTGTCTTTCCAGAAGACATCTGGGAAGTTGAAGTCTCCCACCAAACTGTATTTTCAGTAACCAAGTCAGTATCAGCCAGTGTGTGAGTGGCTCTAGGACACTGGACACACTCCAGGTATTCCAGACTTTGATTCAATAACCTGCAGTGCTCTAGGACAGAAGTCACTGAGCACAAGCCAACATGTCAAAGCTCTTTTGTGTTTGTATAAAGCATTCCCATACTTCAAACTCACCTCTAGAAGAGTCCGAAACACTCCAGGCACCCACAATTGACATAAGCAATGGCAGCATTACTGCAGGCTGTTGCAAGGAGTCCCAGAAGTGCCTTTCTGTGATGATCAGCTCTGGAGAAGGCCTTGGGTTGCTTAGCTTGGATGGAATGCCAGTGGATATTGGAAAGCAAGAGAACCAAGGCCTTGCACATCTCTGGGCCCCAAGGGCAGATGCCACTCACAGACATTGCCTGGGTGACATGTGGCAGAGATAGCTCCTGCTGAGAGGCAAAACCCCTCTCTCAACAGTAGGGATGAGGAACAAAGCCTTCATCCCATTTGGCTGATCTCACAGTGATACCCAGGCACAAAGCTGCCAGGCAGTCACCATGACTGTGGCAGTGTGCTGCTCTGTCAAGTAACTAGTAACATTTCATGAGAATTCAGCCCTAGTGCTTCTTCTGCAACTAAATGTTGCTTTTCTAACCCTGTCAGGCTTGTCATTCATACCACCATTTCTTTGTGGTGTCTCCTTCCTAGGGAGGAATAACACCAAGCACCTGTACAGGCTGAGTAGAGGGGGAAGATCACCTCCCTTGGCCTGCTGGCATCACCCTTCCGAATGCACCCCAGGATCCCGTTGGCCTTCTTGGCTACAAGGGCACAGTGCTGACTCATGCTCAGCCTGCTGTCCACCAGGACTCCCAGGTCCTTCTTTGCAGAGCTGCTTTCCAGCAGGTCATTCCCAGCCTGTACTGGTGCTGGGGTTTATTCCACCCTAGGAAGGAGACAGGACCCTGCACTTGCCCTTGTTGAACTTCGTGGGGTTCCTCTCAGCCTATCTCTCCAGCATGTCCAGGTCCCTCTGTGGTATCAGCCACTCCTCCCAGCTTTGTGTCATCGGCAAAGTTTGTGAGGGTGCACTCTGTTACATCATTGACTTCACTGATGAGTAAGTTGAACAACAGAGAGGAACTTTGGCATGTCCTGCAGCCCTGCACACCCTGGCAGGGCAATTCCTGCTGCAGAAATAAGTCAGCACGATGCTTAGAGAAGGCCAGTCAGTGTTTGCTTTGTCTGCTTCCAAGTGTGTTCCCCAGGAGGGACCCTGCTGCCTTCCAGGAGCTGTGAGCCCAGGAGCCCCAGGGCCATGTGCAGGGAGCCTGGTGGGGGGCAGAGCAAGGGAGGCCTTGGGCTGGGCCTGTGCTGCTGAGCTGGGCCAGGCTCCTGGGCCCAAGGGGAGCTCCTGGCAAGCGGGCAGCGCTGCAGAGAGCCAGCTCTGCCCAGGAGCAGCTCCTGTGCCCAGCGCAGCAGGGCTGGGGGCACTGCCTGCAGAGACAGAGTGGGTAAAGGCAGGCAGAAGTGGCAGGATGCACAGAGCTCGCTGGGGGAGAACACTTGCCAGCCCTGACCCCGGTAAGTCTCTGGCTGGAGGGCAATGCAGCCGCAGCTCTGCCCGGGGAGCTGCCCAGGGTGCTGCGGGGAGGCTGCTGCATGGGACAGCCTGCTCACAGCTCCAAAGCACCCAGTATCATTTCCCAGGCATTTTTTTTTTTTTCACAAGAATGATCAAAGAAGGGATTTTCTGCCCTCTTTTTAGTTACCTACTCTACTGGACAGGGAGGGGAATTAAGGAGACACGGAAAAGGAGCTGTCCAGCGTGAGCACATTGCTGAGACTCCTGAGCTGTTAACTTTGATGATCAGTGGGTTTGTGAGCAGCCCCAAAACTGCCTTCAGCCTCTCCTCTTCCTATCGAAAGCTACAGCATCAACTTTGCTGAACCCAGCAGGGCTTTCTGACAGGTCCTTTTCCACCTACAAAGACGCACATCCAGCTAGCCACTGTCCTGTATACAGGTAGGTTTCTGAAGGGCAAAGATTACTGCATAGAGTTTGGGGTGGTGTGAGAAAAACCCAATAATTTTCTCGGACAGGATTTTCTGTGAAGCTATTTTATTCGTGATTGCAATGGCGAGTGTCCTGCAGGCAGGAGCGCCCAGCAAAAGTATATCATAACCCCGTATTTCCTATTACCCAACACTTGATTCCTGCCGTTTCCTCATTGGCTGAGTACAAGTTCACAAACTATTCGATGCTTATTACTATACCATATATGTAGAATTTGATTTGACCAGCTGTTAATTTCTCCTTTTCCTTTTTTATTTCCTTCTTCTCTCATGACTAGAGGGCGCGTGATTTTTTGTTTTTACTGATTCTGCACTGCTCATCCTGTTTTTCTTAGCTATCCTTGTTTTGAGAGAATGGGGCCTTTCCTTTATCTGTGTATCATACTCCCCACTTCCATGTCACTGTCATGTCTGCACAATCACTTTTGAATATGCAAGGTTAGTGGAATTTTCCACTGCAAAAACACATTCTACTGCAAAAACACAAGACTCTTTCTCACACTGCGGTTGTGAGCAGAAACAGGAAGAAGACGTGAGACAGGGAAAGAGTTCCTGGAAGTAAAAGCTTCAGGGATATGACCGAGGAATGAGTGGAAGGTAAATCAGAAATCTTGTCGGAGGGAGAATTCATCACAAAACTCCATATTTTTTTTTTCAGTGCAGACCGCTTCCTCCGTGCAAGCCCCCTTGCCTCCTGTCCCGCTAAGAAAAGCCTCTGCCCTCACAGCCTTTAGAGCTGTGAGCTGCCCTGCAGGATGCAAATCTTTCCCATCGTCTGCTTGCATGATCTAGAAGCCTTGTGTAGTGGAGGAGATGCTACACGCAAGGACATGCTGTTGCGCTGGAGAAATGAATGTTAGGTGTCCTTGGCTAGAGGTGTGGTGCTGAAACCTTGCTCAGGTACCTTCAAAAGGGCTGGGCACTTAGGGATTGGCAGTGGCCTCCTCTGCTCTCAGCAGAGTCTGGCTTCTTTTCAAGTGTAATATGAATGTTATTGCCCTTGGTGCCCAAAATCTGCAAGTGCCGGGCAGCTGGGAACAAGCCCAGCCAGCTCCCTTCACTCTGCACCAAGCCACAGTGAATCCCTTTGCCTCTCAGGTCTCACAGCCATTCACTCTGAGTTAAGCAGAAAATCTCAGGATTTCTGACTTCAGAGGACACTGTTGGGGCATGATGAAGGGGATGAGGGTGTGTAGAATAAAAGTGGCCCTAAAGCACTTTTCTGCCAACTACATTCTGTAGCTCTGGCAATGCAGATGCAGACATGCCCTTCTGGGTAAGAAATGATTTCATTTGACAAAATCTGAAAATAAAACCTTGTCCTGCTGCCATGGTCCTGTACACTCACTGCGCTGGGTCAGGACTGATTCCCTTGAGAGCCCGGGAGCAGAGGCCCTTGCTCCTCATTGCACACTGAACCTTAAAAAATGAAGCTCATGTCATGGAGCTGAATGAAAGATTCCAGTAGAGAAAGAAAAAGCATGGCAGTATGGCTGGGGGAATGGCATAGGTTTCACTCAGAAAAGCCTGTCCTAACATATCATTGTCTTTCCCTTCCTGTGCAGATCCCCATACCTAGAGGCAGCACATGTCCAACAGCAGCTCCATCACCGAGTTCCTCCTGCTGGCATTCGCAGACACGCGGGAGCTGCAGCTCCTGCACTTCGCGCTCTTCCTGGCCATCTACCTGGCTGCCCTCCTGGGCAACGGCCTCATCCTCACCGCCGTAGCCTGCGACCACCGCCTCCACACCCCCATGTACTTCTTCCTCCTCAACCTCGCCCTCCTCGACCTGGGCTGCATCTCCACCACTCTCCCCAAAGCCATGGCCAATTCCCTCTGGGACACCAGGGCCATCTCCTATCAAGGATGTGCTGCACAGGTCTTTCTGATTGTCTTCTTGTTTTCAGCAGAGTATTCTCTTCTCACCATCATGGCCTACGACCGCTACGTTGCCATCTGCAAGCCCCTGCACTATGGGAGCCTCCTGGGCGGCAGAGCTTGTGCCCAGATGGCAGCAGCTGCCTGGGGCAGTGGGGTTCTCTATGCTCTGCTGCACACTGCCAATACATTTTCCCTGCCCCTCTGCCAAGGCAATGCTATTGACCAGTTCTTCTGTGAAATCCCCCAGATCCTCAAGCTCTCCTGCACTAACTCCTACTTCAGGGAAGCTGGGCTTCTCACATTCAGTAGTGTTCTGTTCTTGGGGTGTTTTGCTTCCATTGTGCTCTCCTATTTGCAGATCTTTAGGGCCGTGCTGAGGATGCCCTCTGAGCAGGGGCGGCACAAAGCCTTTTCCACGTGCCTCCCTCACCTGTTTGTGGTCTTTCTGTTTCTCAGCACTGGCATGTTTGCCTACCTGAAGCCCCCCTCCCTCTCCTCTCCATCCCTGGATCTGGTGGTGGCAGTTCTGTACTCAGTGGTGCCCCCGATATTCAATCCTTTCATCTACAGCATGAGAAACAAGGAGCTCAAGTGTGCTATCAGGAAAGTGATTACATGGATTTTTCTTAAGATTGATACATTTCTCCTCTTTCTGCACAAGTGACTTCCTTTGTTTTCCCTTGGAGGCTTGGTACTTACTTTCATTACCATGATGTTATATTTATCTTCAGTGTCATTTCCATGTATTACTTTTGTAGAAAGAAGTATTTTATTCACCCCACTTCTCCCGAGCTATGAAATTGTTATTTTTTTTTCTCTGGACATTTTTTGTCTACCTGGATGCCAGTACTCTCTCTTAGCATCTGCATAATAAAATGGAATCTCCCCAGTGCACTGCCTGAAATCCTGTCTCTTCTTTCAAAGATGTTGCCAATAACATGGCTGAGCAGTGTGGTGGTTTCACATAGATGGGCAGCTGAAGTCCTCCACACTGCTCTTTCACCCCCCTCTAAAGGAAAAGCTGGAGAAAAAAGAGTGGAAAAGGACTCCAGGGTTGATTTAAGGGAGAGGCAGATGACTGATATATTTCAGTCATGGTCTTAACAGACTTTGTAGAGAGATTCAGGTAAGTTATTGAGCATTACTAACAGACGAGAGCAGTGAGAAACTAAAGGCCTAAAAACACCTTCACCCCCGTCCACCGTCTTCTACCTCCTCCCCCCAGTGGTGCAGCGGAACGGGGAATGGGGGCTGCAGTCAGTCTATAACACTTTGTGTCTGCCGCTCCTTCATGGTCACCCTCTGCCCCTGCTCCAGTATGGGGTGCCTCCCATGGATGCCATCCTTCCCGAACTGATCCCCCCAGGCCCCCAGCTCCTGCGTGGGCTCCTCTCCATGGGATACAGTGCAGCCTGGAGTCTGCTCCGGCAGGGGTCCTCCATGGACCACAGCCTCCTCCAGGCCACATCCACCTGTTCCACCGGGGGCTTCTCCATGGGCTGCAGCGTGGAGATCTGCTCCATGTGGGACCCATGGGCTGCAGGGGGACAGCCTGCTCCACCAGGGGCCTGTCCACAGGCCGCAGGGGAACTTCTGCTCTGGTGCATGGAGCACCTCCTGCCCTCCTTCTGCACTGACCTTGGTGTCTGTACCAAGGACTGCTTCTCACTACATTTTCTCACTCCTCTCTCCCAGCTGCAGCTTCAGAGCAGGTTTCTTTCCCCCTTCCTTAAATCTGTTCTCACAGAGGCTAACCCAGCATCGCCCATTGGCTCAGCTCTGGCCAGCAATGGGTCACTTCTGGAGCCATCTGTAACTGGCTCTTATTTAACATGGGGCAGCTTCTGGACTCTGCTCACAGGGTCCAGCCCTAGATCCCCCCTGCTACCAAAACAGTGACACGTAAGCCCAATACAAGCTGCTGCACCTCAGAAGGCCTGTAACTCCATGCGTTTGGGAGACAAAAAGCTCATCACCATCATATGAGCTGTGAGATATCAAGGGTAGGATTTAGGAGTAACCTGTTGGTGTCTGATGACAGTGAAAGTGGTGAATGGCCACTGAGGTACATCCCCGCGTCTGTCCCACATCGGGCAGGGCAGAGGACATCCTCTAGGAGAGTCATGTGGAGCTGCCTGGGAAGCTCAGGGGTTCTCCCTAGGGAGCATGTCCCAGGGGTGGGCAGTGCCTGGAGCCCTACAGAGTGAGAGCTTGCCCAAGGTGGAGTCACCCATAGGAACAGTGCCAAATTTTGATGTCCCCAGGCAAACAAGAACTCAGTGCCTGTGGGATTCAGTGAGGGACCAGCATGCTCAAAGAAGGAAGGCTGGAGAGGGGTTCCTCTCATCCTCAGGGAAGTCCAGCTGCCTGGATCTATAAAATACCTGGAAACCCCTAGAGTCCTTGGAAATATTCCCTAGTCTTCCTGAGCATCTGCCACAGATATTGAATCCAGAGTGAGAGTTTAGCAGCAGTGATCCCAATACAGATAGGTCTACTTCCCACCGTGTGCAGCACAGCCAGTGTGCCGTCACCTCTTGGGCACCACAGCATGCTTGGTCTGCTCATAGCACCACCAGCTCAGGGCCACATGGGGAGCATGGGGAGGTGGCCAGGAAGAGCTGGAGAGGAGAGAGGAGGCATGAGGAGAGATCAGATGGGAGCTGACCTTGTCTAGAAGTTGCCTCAAATACTGGTGTTCATCTCATCCAAGACAAGGTCTGGACATATCCATTAATCCCTAAACCTAAATGCTACTCCACACCCTGAGAGGAATCCACTACTCTAATGTTTGACCACAATATCCCTTGAAGCCAAACTTAGTCCATAGCCTTTTTCCATTACCCTTACACTCTTGCTCGCCCTGATCCCTGCCCTTAACACTAGCATTAAAATGCTCTAGTTAACCCTAGTCTTCTTGCAGACCTAAACAAAACCCTAAACCACAGAGCTTGACCATACCCTAACCACAGACCTGACACCACAAGCAGAACACCAAACACTTCCACTAGATTTTGCTTCATCTCTAACCCAGAAAAGTGAGCTCTAGTCACTAATGCCATACATGAACAACTAACACCCAAAGCCCCCATTCCTGTGCATTAACCTCCTCACCTTCAGCCCCTCTCCTGACCCTTAACTTTAGGCGCTTACCCCCTTGGCGCAGGGCAGGAGCCGTGAGGTTGCTGTGCACTCACATGGCATTCAAAGATGAATGTGAGGGGCCATGGATCTGATCAGCTCGTCAAACACAAGGAGGAGATGGGTGGGAATGCTCTGATGAGCTCAGCTCTGCCTCAGGATCTCCTGCCCCAGCAGGAGGAATGTGACGGTGGCAGTGACTGTGAGGTCACTTCTGTCTCTGCAGATGATAGGGCAGCAGCAGGAACATGTCACGGAAAGGGACTGTGAGGTCACTTCTGTCTGAAGTAGCTGACAGGTCACCCTTGCCTTCTCCCTGGGATCTGTACTTTTTGGCTGACATCTGCCAGTGGCCCTGGTAGGCCAGCAGAAGGCACCAGGTTGTCATGCTGACTGTGGGATCCCCTCTGCCTACATACCCAGGAGGACCCAGGCAGAAAGAAGGCCCGCATATGGGTTGTGCTGTCCCTTCTGCTTGAGTCCGTGACTGGACAGCAAGAGGCACATGGCTTGGTTGTGTCCAGCCAAGAAGCTGCAAGGCCAGCAGCAGGCCCATGGCTTGGAAGATGCTGGTGAGGTGACTTCTGTCTGCTGGGCTGACAGGCCGCAAGGAGCCTGATGGGTTGGGATGCCTACTTCAGGAGTGGTTTCCACACTTATTGAGCTTTCTTTGGAAGTAGGAAATAGCAGGAGAGAAAAAATTGCCACAAAGTGCACCTTGGAAGGGTGGCACTGGCCATGAGGAGGAAGAAATATCTAGGGGAATAACTGGTCTTGCTGCTAGAGACTGAGGCAAAGAAGGCATTAAGTGCCTCAGCCTTTACCTCATCTCTTGTCACCAGGTTTCCCCCCACATCCAATAAAATATGATGATTCTCCTTAATCCTCCTTTATTAAAGTATTTATATAAACAGTTTTTATTGTCTTTGACAGTAATAGACAGATTGAACTCCAGCTGGGCTTTGGCCCTTCTAACTTTGACCTGCACAGCCCCATAAAGTTCAGGACACAGCTACAGACAAACTGACAGCATGCATGAGAAGGAAGCACAGAAAATGCGGAACCTGGCAGCCTCCCATCCCCTACCCTTCTGTGACTCTGTGCTGCAATTCCATTCAACTCACTACTCCTGTATTATCCAAACTTTCCTGCAACTCCTGATGCTGCCATCTTGTCAGAGAGAGCACAATCACGTGAAGGTTGAACTGTCTGCCTGCAGACATGAACAGCTGACAGAATGGAGTGTCATTGTGGGGGAACCTTGAGAAACTGCAGGATTTTGCCTACAGAATCCTCTCGACATTTACAAGGAGAAGAGCTTAATCCTGCACCAGAGGAAGAGGAACCCCACACATCAGAGCAGACTGAGACCCTGCTGAGTGAACAGTGCCCAAGAGGAGGAGGGCCTGGGCACCACGACGGATGCCATACGAGCAGTGGTGCCGCTCACCAGGAACCAGGCCAGCTTCAAACAGAGCTGCCTTAAGAGGAGCATTGCACCAAGAAAATCTGAGTTATCAGACTCAGCTGAGATCCAGTAAGACACCACACGGACAAGGGTCTAGAGCCAGCAGGGAAAGATGTGCAAGTGTGGGAGTCCTTTGAACAGCCAGGTGTAGACAGGATAGAGGGCTGTGGCAAGGCTGAAAGTCCCAACAGGACCCAGGTCTTTGTGTCCATGGCTATGGCTGTTGTCTCTGCCACTGAGGCCTATGAGGAGACAGCTTGTTATTAAAGTACCAGGGAATCATTGCTTCCTCAACCCCACCCATGAACCAGGCAGGGGTCATACCATTCTCCTGCACTTTGCCATGCACATCCCCATCTCCTACTGCCCCAGGAAGAGCCCTGAGCAGTGTGTGACAGAAAGAGATCTCCCTTCCTGGGTGCCAGGGGACAAGGTCTGTTCCTTTTCTTTGGTGAAACACATCCAGGTTGTCTACACATCAGTGTCACCTTTACACTGCCTTTGTCTCCTTGTTCTCACTGCCTCCTCCAATGTTCTGCTCTAACGAGCTCCAAGGGAGGCTGTGTCAGTGCTGGCCCTCAGGGAGACACTGCAGGAAACTTGCCTCTGACTTGGACTTCTTGAGAGATTTCTTCAATTGTCTCTCAGTGCCTGAGGTTCGTGGGCCCATCACCAAAACCCCCAGAGGGGTGATTCCAATGCCTTGGGCTGGGCCTCTGGTGCTGAGCTGGGCCGGGCTCCTGGGACAGAGAGAGCTCCTGGCAAGAGGGCCCTGGTGCAGAGAGACAGCTCTGCCCAGGAGCAGCTCCTCTGCACAGCGCAGCAGGGCTGGGGGCTCTGACTGCAGGCACCCAGGCAGAAAGTGATTCCAGGCAGCCTGGAGGGTGTGGGCAGAGGAGAGCTCAGTGCAGGAGAAACCTTCACAGCTCTGCACATGGTAAGTGTCCGGCTGCAGGACAGTGCAGGAGAGGTTCCTGGAAGGGGCTCCTGGATCCGGGATGTCTCTGCCTGGCCAGGAGCTGCCAGGATGTCTCTTGTGGCTCGTGCTGTGTGGAGGAGAAGGTGCTGCAGAGCAGCCTTGGGCAGAGGAAGGGGAGGGCAGGGGCTGCCTGCAAAGAGAAGGCACTTTCTGCAGTCTCTGCCTGCATTTTCCTGCTCTAATTCTTGCGCAGGCTCTGTGTTAACAGAGTTGTAGGGATTGCACAGGTGAAGGAACTTCCTATTGCATTGAACTGAGACATAAACAGGTTAGTGATGAACCTGAGAATATCCCTTCCCTTCTCTCTGCTTACACACTGCACCAGGGCTTTTCTGAGCTGTTCTTTAGGACCTGCAGACAGGGAGATGTCCCTGGGAGGTGTCTGCAGGGCAGAGCTGGGCACACAGCGGATGGGATGGTGTCTGTGAGCATGGACAGGAGGAGACGTGGGGACAGAGAAAGAGCTGCTGGCAGGGACAGCTGCAGGCAGCAGGGACATGGGCAGGCAGTGAGAGGGAGCTGCTCCCTCCCTGCCATCCCCTGAAGTGCAGGCGCCTTCCTTGCAGCAGCCCCTGGTCTCCTCTCCTCACCAGCACAGCTTCTGTCATGGCATGTATAATCTGTGGAGCTGAGAATACAGGGTGTCTGAACCCTAAATCTCTGTGTAAGTAGGCACATTTGCTGCAGGCCCCCTCCACCTTCCTCCACAGAAGAAGGCATAGAATCACAGAATCATAGAATATCCCGAGTTGGAAGGGACCCACAAGGATCATCGAGTCCAGCTCCTGGCTCCACAGAGGTCTTACCCCAAAATTCCTACCATATGACAAGGAGCATATTCCAAACGCTTCTTAGACTCCAGAACTCTTTTCCCTCTGCTGCCTGTGCCGGCCAGGTGGCACAGGGGTGTGAGGACAGGTTGTACCTCACCGACACCGCAGCCTCGGCACCAGGTTGGGTCCGCCCTGCCTGCCCATGCCTGCTTCTCTCCCTTGCCCAGCGTGGCAGCTGCTGGTGCCTGATTCTGACAGGGAATGCTGTGCATGGAGGGTGAAGCAGGAGGAGATGCTTGCTGTTCTCTCCGGCCAGACACAGGCGGTCTGTGAGCTGATTTCCTCTCTCAGGGTGGGGAATAGAGAAGACTCACATGGAGTCACACAGCCAAACACCCCTCACTCAACAGAGGGATCCCCTTCCCTGGAACCCTCCTCCAAGTACATGGCTCTGTTGGCACCTCTGTGTACCACTGCTCTGGAGCAGAGGTGGCCCATCGGGAGCTGCTGGGCAGAGGCATTTGCTGTGTACAGGACACTCAGCCAGCACAGAGCAGGGCTCCAGCCAGGGAGAGACAAAAAGGTCCCCTAGAAAGAAAGGCAATGTGAAGGCTGCATTGAAGAATCAAATGGCTGTAGCTCAGAGCAATTTTCCCTAACACTCTATATTTTTTCTTCTTTGGCAGTGTCCCTGATGAAGGGCAGCAAATGCCCAACAGCAGCTCTGTGAGCGAGTTCCTCCTGCTGGCATTCGCAGACACGCGGGAGCTACAGCTCCTGCACTTCGCGCTCTTCCTGGCCATCTACCTGGATGCCCTCCTGGGCAATGGCCTCATCCTCACCGCCGTAGCCTGCGACCACCGCCTCCACACTCCCATGTACTTCTTCCTCCTCAACCTCGCCCTCCTCGACCTGGGCTGCATCTCCACCACTCTCCCCAAAGCCATGGCCAATTCCCTCTGGGACACCAGGGCCATCTCCTATGCAGGATGTGCTGCACAGGTGTTTGCATTTGTCTTCTTGATATCAGCAGAGTTTTTTCTTCTCACTGTCATGTCCTATGACCGCTACGTTGCCATCTGCAAGCCCCTGCACTACAGGACCCTCCTGGGCAGCAGAGCTTGTGCCCAGATGGCAGCAGCTGCCTGGGCCAGTGGCTTTCTCCATGGTGTCCTGCACACGGCCAGTACATTTTCCCTGCCCCTCTGCCAAGGCAATGCTGTGGAGCAGTTCTTCTGTGAAGTTCCACAGATCCTCAAGCTCTCCTGCTCAGATGCCTACCTCAGGGAAGTTGGGTTTATTGCATTTAGCTTTTGTTTAGGTGCTGGTTGCTTTGTTTTCATTGTGGTGTCCTATATACAGATCTTTAGGGCCGTGCTGAGGATGCCCTCTGAGCAGGGCCTGCACAAAGCCTTTTCCACGTGCCTCCCTCACCTGGCTGTGGTCTCCCTGTTTATCAGCACTATCGTGTTTGCTGGCGTGAAGCCCCCCTCCATCTCCTCCCTATACCTGGACTTTGTGGTGGCAGTTCTGTACTCTGTGGTGCCTCCAGCACTGAACCCACTCATCTACAGCATGAGGAACCAGGAGCTCAAGCATGCACTGAAGAAGCTGTTTCAGTTGTCTTCCAGAAGCAATTAGCTGCTGCTCTGCTGCTGCAATGGGAAAAACTCACCAAAAAAACACGGTGTGAGACACAGCCTTTCAGTGCCAGGTACCAGGTCCACAAATGCTGGCCCCAAACTGTGAGAAGCAAAGTAACAATGTTACGTACAGAAGGAGAGAAGATGGATCCTGAGGATACAGGGCTGCAGGCACCTGTGAGCAGTACGGACACTGACCTGCGGTCTCAATGCTCTTAGGGTAGGGAATAGGAGAAAGAGGCCAGTGCCTGTCCTGTGCCACCTCCCCTCCAGCCCTGCCCTCCTACAGGTGGAGTATTTCTCCCTTACTCGGGCACCAGCAGCGCTTTGCCTCCTCCTCCTCCACAGGGAGATGAGCCACAGGCCTGGCTGTGTGTGAGGGAGCAGCAGACCTGAGCAGAAAAAAAGCCAGTTTCATGGCACCGGGGCATCTGAAGGGTCCAGCCCCTGCGGTTGGGTCTGTTCTCCGCAGCAAAGGGCTGTCACCAAGCCCCAGGTCTGTGGTTGCTCCTGCAGCTCTGAGGACCACTCCAAGGGCATCACAGTAACGATGGTCAGGACCTCTGAGGGTCAGCCCGCCCATGGATCGCAACAGGAGGTTGGTAGGATTCCATAGTACACAAGGACACAGACACCTCGTTGCTCCGTTTTCATGAATGTCTTTATTACAAATTGCTACAAAACCCTACCTGTAAAGCAACTACATAGTGCAAGAAACTACTAAGTTACCACTAGGAAAGCAAATATGGGCTTGTGATGCTTTCCCTAAATCTGCACCAATAAATACTATTTGAGCTGCTACTGGTACGACACTCATGAATCCACTTGGTGGAGGGCACAAGGCAGGGCACCTTCCCCTTCTTTCTTTGGGGCCAGTCATGATAGCTCTTGAGTATTGTGAACATCGTTGGGCAACCCTAATGACATGCCTCCAGACTCTGTTTCTGGCTTTTTCCAAGGGTAAACAACTAAAGAAAAGGGTACCGGAGGGCTGTTGGCATAACTGCCTTGAATACAGAGAACGTCAAATAGTTGTCTACCTTGCCTGGTCTCGCACAGGACCCTTCTGTTGTGGGGTTGCTGAGAGCCGAAGAAGAGCAGGTGCCGATGGCTGCCACAACGGTGCACCGGCAGCAATAGCGCACTGACCTCCAAGTCCTCCAAGCTCAAGAGCTGTGTATTCCTGTGAGCAAAAAGTCAGACAAAGGGGGCAGGAGACCTGCTTGGATGATCAAGGAGATCCTGGAGTGACTTAAATGAAAGAAGAAAGCATACATAATGTGGAAAAGGGGACAAGCCACTTGGGAAGAATATAGGGACATTGTCTGAGGATGCAGGGAAGTGACAGGGAAGTCCAAGGCCTATTTGAAGTTAAATCTTGCAAGAGGTGTCAAGGACAACAAAAAGGGCTTTTTCAAATATATCAAGAGCTGAAGGAAGACAAAGGAAAATATGGGCCCACTGGTTAACGAGGTGGGTGCCCTGGTGACAAAGGATACACAGAAGGCAGAATTACTGAATGCCTTCTTTGCTTCAGCCTTCACTGCTAAGACCAGCCCTCTGGAATCTCTGAGCTTCGGGACAAGGGAGGAGAGCTGGAGAAACGAGGACTTTCCCTTGGTTGAAGAGGATCAGGTCAGAGATCTCTTAGGCAAACTTGACACCCACAAATCCATGGACCTCGATGGGATACATCCATGAGTGCTGAGGGAGCTGGCAGATGTTACTGCTGGCCCACTCTCCGTCATCTTTGAAAGGTCGTGGAGAACAGGAGAAGTGCCTGAAGACTGGAAGAAAGCTCATGTCATGCCAGTCTTCAACAAGGGCAAGAAGAAGGCCCCAGGCAACTACAGGCCGGTCAGCCTCACCTCCATCCCTGGAAAGGCGATGGAACAGCTCATCCTGCAGGTCATCTCCAGCATGTGGAGGAGAAGGTGATCAGGAGCAGTCAGCATGGGTTCACCAAGGGAAACCATGCTTCACCAACTTGATAGCCTTCTGTGATGGAATGACTAGCTGAGTGGGTGAGGGAGAGCAGTGGATGTTGTGTACTTTGACTTCAGCAAGGCTTTCAGCACTGTCTCCCATAACATCCTCACAGGCCAGCTCAGGAAGTGTGGGATGGATGAGTGGACAGAGAGGTGGATTGTGAGCTGGTTGGATGGCAGAGGTCAGAGGATTGTGTTTAGTGGAACAGAGTCTAGTTGGAGGCCTGGAGCCAGCAGTGTCCCCCAGGGATCTACACTGGGTCCAGTCCTGTTCAACTTATTTGTCAATGACCTGGATGATGGAATAGAGTGCACCCTCAGCAAATGTAAAGATGTGCTGTGTTTCAGGTCAAAGTGCTCTGTTTTGAGTCAAAGCTCACCTTTTTTTTTTTTTTTTTTTTTTTAACCCAAAGACCTCATGTACAGGTGCTGATAAGGTCTTGGTAGATAACCAAATAAAGGAACCAGCAGGTAGTCGTTTTCTGTTTCATGTTCTGTGACTCTTGTTTCTCATAATTTCTCTTCAGGTACAGCAGTGCTTGTGGGATGAAGAGCCCAGCTGCAATGCGGAGGAAAAGCCCTGGTGGCCCTTGGGGCTGCCCCATTTTGCCCTGGCAGGCACTCCCTCTCTGTGAGTCGAGGTATTGCTGGCATTTGTAATCCCTGCTCAACTTTGTCCTTGGGGTTACATCGTGAACGAATTCATCCTCAAAAGAAGGCTCTGCCCCATGAGCACCCGGTGTCCAGCTGGTTTGGAGATACTGCCAAGGAGTTCTCAGAAACACTGACAAGCATTGCAGAGTGATAGGTTCACTGAGACTGGAGGGAACGTCCAAAGCCCATCTAGCCCACCCCACTAGCCAATCATGGACACCTAAACCAGGCAGCCCAGGCCCATTTCCAGCTGTTCTTTGGGTATCTCCAGTGATGGGGACTCTGGTACTTTTTAGGAAACATGATCCAGTGCTTGGTATTGCTCACAGTAAAAGTGTTTTCCTGTGTGGAATGTCATGTATTCTCATGTCTTGTCCTGTCATGGAGACTGCTGAGATTGTCAGAGGAAAATACCTGATAGCAAATCCATGTCTCATAGCCACGTCATAGCAGAAGACAGAGACGGGGCTGAGGGACTCAATGTTTTCTCTGTATTAGTCTGTACCAAAAAGTTCTCCTAGGCCTATGTATTCAGTAAAAGAGTTCAAGGATGAGAAGAGCATGTGTTGACAGGAAGGCCATGAAAAGCCACCAGGACAAGGGCCAGTTTCTGTCCCTGCAGGGGACTGACCCTGGGCAAGGCCCAGCTTGGGAAGCAGCCCTGTCAGACGTTCTTGGTGGGCAGTGAGCTGGGCAGGAGGCAGCCGTGTGCCCTGGCAGCACAGGAGGGAAGGCTGAGGGGCACCTCACCGCAGCCTGCCAGGAGCTGCAGGGATGTCAGGAAGAGCCCAGGGCCAGGCTCTGCCCTGCAGCCACGAGCCCTGCCTGCCCTTCTCCTGCCATGCTGCATGCGGTGGCTGCAGCAGAGGGGACCCCCAGCCAGCCCCTGCATGGGGCTCTGCCACCCGCCTCACCCCAGCCCTCTCCAGTGCCCTCCTTGCTGCTCTCTGATGCACACCAGGACCTCCCAGTGCATGCCGGCCAGCACATCTGCTGAGGGCCAGTGTGGCTGCTGCAGGGGCAGGGAGCTCAGCATGGCCCTTGCAGCCCCCTGCCCTGGGCCTCCCTCTCCCCTTGCCCTCGGCCCAGGCTTGTCTCTGCTGGCAGGAGCGCTCTTGGCATGCGCTTCCTGGCCTCCCCTTGCCTGCGCACAGCTGCTGCCCACTCAGGCTGCTGGCACAAACGTGTCCTCACAAGCAGCACCACCCCTTGGGCTGCTTCTCCTGGCCTCCCCAACCCCACTGCATAGACTCCTTGTCTCTGCTGGGCCACCTCTTAAACACCCAAATACATCCCTTGGCTGTCAGCTCCCTCTCCCCTGCCCTGTGGGGTGACAGACCCAGAGTGGGACATGCTACCTGTATTTGATATAGTTCTTGTGTATTTGCACTGGTGATGGCACAAAAAGACAGCTCCTTCAGCAATCATGTACATCCTTCTTCATGTTAGGACACAACTCAATGTCCTTCACTCTGCTTTATCTCATGGATGAACTAGATCAGTTCTCCTTGATTATTCTGAGGCACAATGCAATGCTTTTTGCCTTCTGTCCCTACAGCACAATATGTGTGACTTTCTCTTACTCTGCGCATTGACCTGACGGGTCATTTCACATTTTTCACTTTCAAAACCTTATTTGGACAGGGACCATTTCCAAAGTGGGGCAAGCTGATGGGTTCTGGCTCAACCATTTGAAGCATGCTATACTTGAGTTTTTCAGCCTAAATTTGCTAGAGATGACCCAGGAAGGTAAATGAATGTTCAAGTATCTAGTTTGAATAAGGGAGAGTATCATGAGTTTCCAATGGCCATTTCAAATCTAGGTCAATCCCAGGAACCCACTGAAGAAGAGGTTTGTCTTTGAAGGGGTTTCCTGTGCTGGGCTGGGCTGGAGTTACGGGGACAAAGACCACTGCTGGCAGTGGAGGTGCTATGGGAACTCCACCTGGCTCCACCTGATTTTCCCAAAGGGCTCCAGTCTCCTGCAAGTCTTTTCTGACATCTGCCGGTCCAGGGAGGTGCCTCAAACGCAAGGGGGCCACAGGAGGTTTTCCCTGGTTGCTTATGGTCAGACAGCAAAGCTCTGCCTGAATACCCAGTAATTTTTTTAGTACTTAACTAATAAAGCAACTACTCATCAGCTCAAATGATTCAATCCCTTCTGCTAAATGTCTCACGTGAAGTGTAATTTCTATCATGAAGAAATGCTGATTTCCGTGATCTATATTCATCGCAGGAGAGGAAATACTGATGATCTCCTTTACTTGCACTGTCATCGCTTTGTCTATCATGGTGTGCTCCCTCATCTTCCAGGCTCAAAACCCACCTTGATTACACAGACAGTGCTGAATGTCCCCTTTCCAGCTGCCTGCCTCGACCTATGGACTTCCCATGGCTCTCCTGGTTTGCCCTCCCCTTACTCTTTGATCATTCAGACCGCTCTCACCAACCTAGTTGCTGCTTTGAGTTTCAGTGAGTTCAAGGTCGCCCATCTATCAGCAGTCTGTCTAATGGTTTCCTCAGCAAGAAACTCATCGTTTATCATTGAATTAGTATGATATGGATTAATATTAACACTACTATTTAAAATTTCCTATTAATCAGTGTAAAATACATCATGTACAGTCATCTTTCTGGGAATGTAAACATCACTGGAGGCAACAAAATGAGGAACTTGAGCTTTGTTTGTTTTGAAAATTGCAGCATGATTTCCTGTTGTTTGTTTTTAAATAGGAAAAACCCTGCTTTTCCTATCTAAGCAGGGCTTCAAAGGAGAAACCCTAGGTCCTTTGAAATGAGGAAATATTTCTAATAGATGCTCTTTGAAATCTTCCTCCTTAACTACACCATGAAAGCTCTCCAATTAGCTCTACAAGTCTTGAAGAAAACTTTGGGAGAGATATAGCTCCTTAGGAGTTTCTGCATTTTAATGAATTCCATGGTGTATTTTGGTGCCGAGTCTATGAAGCACAGGTACTGAGAGGAGAATGATGCAATTGCTTAAGAAAGTAAAGTCAGAAGGAACAGTTGAATTGACTTGGAGTATTAATGGGCCCCACTGAGGGCTGTTACTAACAAAGCCTCCCCAGGGACTTGTTAGGGCAGATAATTGGAGGCCATGATTACAGATAGGCAAAGGCACTGTGCTGAGAAAAGTCCTGGTTTTAGTGAAGCAGAAGGGCCAAGGCCTGATCCCAGCCACTAGGAGGGGAGATCTTGAACCCCCACGTCTCGCTCAGGGCTCTTCCTAGGGTCTGTGGGATGTGGTGGGCAGTGCGATCCCACGAGAAGAACAGTGGTATGACACCTCTCCACCTCTGAATAGGGTTGCAAGGAAGCAATGAGGTTAGCTTGCAATGAATATAACATGTCTCCTCATAAACTCTAGCAAAAGGGACAAAAATGTCAGGGCTGTTGGGGCCTTCCCTTCTTGCCAGCACCCCCTACCTTCTCCTCCGCAGGCTTTCCTGTGCTGTGCCACACTTTGTCCTACTTCCTTGAAGTCTGCATACACCCATCTCTGTTCACCACCTTGATCTCATCCCAGCATTTCCATCATTCCACCAACGACTTGTCAACCCTCACCAGCTGTTCCTTGAAACACAAAGCCAGGGTCTGACCACAACACTCTTGGGGTGACCTCTGGCACCACAGCATGACCCTTTGAGGGATATTTCTTCCTCCTCATGGCCAGTGCCACCCTTCCAATGTGCACTTTGTGGCAGTTTTTTCTCTCCTGCTCTTTCCCAATACCAAAGAAAGCTCCATAAGGGTGGAAACCACTCCTGAAGTAGGCATCCCAACCCACCAGCCTTTTTGCACCCTGTTTGCCTACCAGACACAAGTCACCAACATCTTCCAAGCCATGGGCCTGCTGCTGGCCTTGCAGCTTCTTGGCGAGACGCACCCAAGCCTTGTGCCTCCTGCTGTCCAGTCATGGACTCAAGCAGAAGGGACAGGACAACCCATATGTGGGCCTTCTTTCTGTCTGGGTCCTCCTGGGTATGTAGGCAGAGGGGATCCCACAGTCAGCATGCCAACCAGATGCCTTCTGCTGGCCTTCCAGGGCCACTGGCAGATGTCAGCCAAAAAGTGCAGATCCCAGGGAGAAGTCAGGGGTGACCTGTCAGCTACTTCAGGCAGAAGTGACCTCACAGTCCCTTTCCGTGACATGTTCCTGCTGCTGCCCTATCATCTGCAGAGACAGAAGTGACCTCACAGTCACTGCCACAGCCACATTCCTCCTGCTGGGGCAGGAGATCCTGAGGCAGAGCTGAGCTGATCAGAGCATTCCCACCCATCTCCTCCTTGTGTTTGACGAGCTGATCAGATCCATGGCCCCTCACATCCATCTCTGAATGCCATGTGACTGCGCAGCAACCTCACTGTTCCTGCCCTGCCCCAAGGGGTCAAGAACCTAAAGTTAAGGGTGTTAGGTATGGTTACTTATGGGATTAGGGACTAAGGCTCACCTTTCAAACATTAGAGTAGTGGATTCCTGTCAGGGTGTGGAGTAGCATTTAGGTTTAGAGATTAATGCTACAGAATAAAATAGGTTAAGGGCCTCACATGACTGCTTTAAGTCAGTTTTATGGTGGGATCAACATTACCTTACCTGAACATTCTAACCTCTTCAAAATCGTTAGCTTCTGCTATCCAAGCTCCTCTTCCCTCCCCCAAATCTCTCCTCTCTTCTGGCCAGGCTTTCCTGACTTCCCCATATCAGCCACCTTCTTAGGGGCAGCTTTCTGATGGCTTTCATGAACTCAGAGTATTTGTCTCACCTCTGCTGACTACTCCATTCCTGAGAAAGAAACAGCTCCTAAGCCAGCATGGAGAAAGACACCAAGGTCTGTAGGAGCACCCTGCACAATGTGCCCAGCAGCTCTGCAACACCACAAAAGTGTGCTTCCTGCCTACAAGTTTTGGTTCCAGAATGGTTCCTATGGACCCAGGGTAACTTCTTCCAGGCTCTCATGCAGGCTTTATGTTCCCCCAGGCATCTGGGAGGCAGTGGCCCCCTTTGTGTAGAAAACTGAAAGCAGCCCTGAAGGATGAATTAGGCAAAGCTGAAACCTCTCACATGACAACAGCTATCCAAGACCTCTTCCTCTACGGGGCCTGCCAGGTACTTAGGAAGAGAGGATCTTACGACCTACGTGCAAAGCAGGTGCATCTGCTGGCCTGTCATGGACACCAGCAGATGTGAGCCTAAAGGCACAGATCCCAGCCAGAAGTCAAGGGAAGACCTGTTGGCTACTTCAGAAAGAAGTCAACTCACAGACCATTTAACAGCCATTCGTGTCCTACTGGACTTAGAGCTTCTGAGGCACCACTGCCCTCCTAACACCACACCTACAAAACATCCCCTTCTTGGGCAAGGCTCTGCCCACGTAGAAGTGAGCTGGCTGTGATCCTTCAAGCCCATGGCACTGCTGCTGGACTCCCAGCCTCTCTGATGCACGGGAGCCAGTTCTGTGCCAGTCCTGGGAGGTGCTAGGGCAGGAGGGACCTTGCAGGCAGTGTTCAAGCCCCGTGCCTGTTGGCAGTCTCTCAGCTCCTTCCACACAGTGAAGATCACGCTGACGTCCAGAAGCCATATGCCTGCAGCTGGCCTAGAAGACACTCAGGGGAGGCACCCTCCCAGCCCAAGCCCCTGCCCCAGCCGCAGCTGGCGGTGCTGCTTTGCAGAGCGAGGGGGCTGTGGTACCCGGGGCACAGGGGCACTCTGCAGGGCTGTGTTGGGCAGGCGGGGAGGCAGACCCAGCTCATGGGGTCACTGCCATTGCCCCAGGGCTGCAACGAATCACTCGCTGGACTCCTTTGCCAGGCCTGATGCGTGCCCTGGGGCTACAGAGCTCTCCTCTGCCTGTTCACACCAGATTGAGCACTTGAGCTCTGCTCAGGCCACCTGGGATAGGCTCATGCTCTGCAGGCTCCATTCACTGCTGTTTTCTGGACTCAAACTTCCCCTGCAGATCCAAGCACTGGTGCTCCCTGGCTGTGCTGCTGGGATGGGACTCTTTTCCTCTGCACCCCTGCACATGGGCACAGTCCCTGCAGGGCCAGGACAGGTCTCAGAGGAAGGACGTCAGACAAAGAAGGCAGTGCAGGCTCCTTTATTTTGTTTAAATTCATAGAGAGCATGGCTCCTCAGGTACAGAATCTCAGTACATATACTCAACATGTACATACTGAACTGGAAATGGGACAAATAATGAAATTTTATTGGGCAACAGCTGAATTAAAGCTAAAAAATACTGGTACTAGAAACACATACTCAAAGACACAAACAAACAAACAAAAAAAAGAGAATATTGAAGAGAATATTGGCTCTTCCTGTAATAAGTGACATTATGAGTCATTTGCAGAAGATGACTGAAAAATAATTTCTTCTGAAACACCTCAAGATATCAGTTTCCACAGGGCATGTTTCAGTCCCTTATTCCTCATGCTGTAGATGAAGGGGTTCAATGCTGGAGGAACAACTGAGTACAGAACTGCCACCACATGGTCCAGGGATGGGGAAGAGATGGAGGGGGGCTTCAGGTAGGCAAAGATGATGGTGCTGACAAACAGGGAGACCACGGCCAGGTGAGGGAGGCACGTGGAAAAGGCTTTGAGCTGGCCCCGCTCAGAGGGCATCCTCGGCACAGCCCTGAAGATCTGCACATAGGATAACACAATGAAAATAAAACAACCAAAGCCTAAAGAAAAGCTAAACACAAGCGCCCTGACTTCCCTGAGGTACGAATCTGAGCAGGAGAGCTTGAGGATCTGGGAGATTTCACAGAAGAACTGGTCCAAAGAATTGCCTTGGCAGAGGGGCAGGGAAAATGTACTGGCCATGTGCAGGACAGCATTGAGAAAGCCACTGCCCCAGGCAGCTGCTGCCATCTGGGCACAAGCTCTGCTGCCCAGGAGGGTCCCATAGTGCAGGGGCTTGCAGATGGCAACGTAGCGGTCATAGGCCATGATGGTGAGAAGTGAATATTCCACGGACATAAAAAGTACAAACAAAAACACCTGTGCAACACACCCTTGATAGGAGATAGCCCTGGTGTCCCAGAGGGAATTGGCCATGGCTTTGGGGAGAGTGGTGGAGATGCAGCCCAGGTCGAGGAGGGCGAGGTTGAGGAGGAAGAAGTACATGGGGGTGTGGAGGCGGTGGTCGCAGGCTACGGCGGTGAGGATGAGGCCGTTGCCCAGGAGGGCAGCCAGGTAGATGGCCAGGAAGAGCGCGAAGTGCAGGAGCCGCAGCTCCCGCGTGTCTGCGAATGGCAGGAGGAGGAACTCGCTCACTGAGCTGCTGTTGGCCATTTGCTGTTTTTGGTCATTTGGTCCTGCCCAAGGAAGAAAAAGCACTGCCAAGTTACCGCAGACTTATCTGAGAAGTTATGGCAGATTTAGTGAGAAAAACTCATTCTATTTCTCAGCTTAAACCCCCCAAAATTCTTGTTCCCTTCCAGGCAGACAATTGGCAGGTCCCTTTCAGGAGTTCTGATTCATGCTGCCTGAGGGTACCCCTGGGAGAAGGGGACTCTGCTGTAGGCAACAGAGGAGTAAGTCCTGCCCTATAGCAAGAGGTAAAGAGGAACATGGGGTAATCTCAGATAAAATTTAGTGATGATATCAAAGAGTCTTACCCCTTTGTTGCTCACAGTTCAACCAATTGCCGAGCAGGACTTTGGGGATTTATTTTTTTGTATTTTTTGTTATTGATACCTCCCCAGCGTTTTAGTTCTTTTTCTGAGGCAGAAATCCTGGGCATTTCTACTGCACTCCAAGTGAAATCCGGTGGATCCTCAGAGGCAAAGGGACTGTCCCTTTAGTGCAGAGTGTCCTTCAGGGAGGACAGCCAGTCTGTCCATCAGTGCTGGTCTGAGCTGCCCTGTGCTGGTATCTCTTTGAGCTGCAGGACAACTGCAATCAGAGTTTCACCTGAGCAGGACCTGAACACTGCTGAGAGCAGAGCAATCCAGGCTCAAATTGCACATCTCCAGACCCCCCACCCTGTCCCCGTACTCCCCTTCCCCCAAGCACACCGAGGGCTCACTCCATGTACATGTGAAATCCCCATCCCCAGCCAGCCTGGAAACAAGAACAGCAGCAGCACGGCCAGGTGGAGAAGCCAGGAGGAATGGCAGCGTGCTGCTGCCAGGGGAGGCAAGGCCAGGGAGGGACAGACAGACACTCAGCAGACCCTCCTCTGCTGCAGCTCTGCCTGCAGAGGAGACTGCTCATGCTCGTTGCAAATACTGTGTGTTCTGTTCTGGCAGGAAGACACAAAGGCAGGGCCCTGGGCATCAGAGGGTTTCCAGCTCCTGAAGATCAGCTAGAATAAAACAGGAGAGGACCACAAAGATAGTGTTGGTGCAGCCTGTGGGCTGAGGTGTGGAAAGGGACTTCATGAAGTCCATCGCTGACACATTATCTCCCATTGCAATGCTCTAGGTGTCTCAGTCTCCTGTACAATCCCAACAACCCATTACCATGAAACCTGCCTGCCTTCCACTGCAAGAATGTGCAAGCACAGACTGCAGAAAAATTTTTACCCTTTGGTTAGCCCCTGCCTTGGTCTTTCTCTTGAAAAATCCAATCACCGATGCCATTCTCGACAGCATCTTCTACTCTGTGCTGGAGAAACAAAAAGAGCCGCCCTGAGAGATGCTATCAACGATCAGATGTGCCAGCTGTAGAAGACCCCTCTGTCAATCCCATCTGCATTGCCCTGCTGCCAGAGACTCACAGTGTCAAGAGGCTGCAGATCTGTCCTGCCACACGCTGCCCTCTGTTGTTGCGCTCCTCGCTGCCTCCAGCACCTCTCTCCTCTCCTCTCCCCGTGCCACCTGTGGTCAGAGCCCCCAGCCCTGCTGTGCTGGGCAGAGGAGCTGCTCCTGGGCAGAGCTGGCTCTCTGCAGCGCTGCCCGCTTGCCAGGAACTCCCCTTGGGCCCAGGAGCCCGGCCCAGCTCAGCAGCACAGCACCCGATCATGGCATCGCTTGCTCTGTGCCATTGGGCTCCCTCGAGGTGTCTCCAAGGCCTCAGGGCTGACAGCTCCTGAAGGCAGCAGGGTCTCTCCTGGGGTGTGGTGTTTGGAGCAGACTGAAGTCACCACCAACTGCTCCTCACTGAACACAGAAGAGACTGATTTTAGAAGTGTGATTTGTGCTGTTGATGTGCAGTTGTCAAACATGATGTTGTGGTTTAACCCAGCCGGCAGCTCAGCACCACACAGCTGTTAGCTCACTGCCCCTGCAGCTCCACACCTGTAAAGCTCATGGGTTGAGATAAAGACAGTTTAAAAGGACAGGAAAGGAAGAGATTAATAATAACAACAACAATAACAACAGTAATAATTAGGTGTACAAAGCTATGATGTACAAAGCAATTGCTCACCACCCAACGATCGATGCCCAGCCCATCCCCGAGCAGCGGTCCCCCCGACCCTGGCCAGCCTGCATCGGGATCCAGTGTTGCGGTCCCTTGACATTTGGTTTAGGGTAAAACCAGCTTTCAGAAGGATTTGGATTATTTCTTTCCCTTTCTCAAATACTTCTGCTCTGTTGCCCCACATGATGATGTCACCAAGGTATTGCAGGTGTTCAGGAGCTTCCCCCATTCCAGGGCAGTCTGGGTCAGTCCATGGTAAATGGTAGAGCCAATTGCTTTGTCAGTCACCCCTTCCCATAGGGGGATCCCAGCTGCTTGGCTTCCCTGCCCTCTAATTCCAGGCTATTGGCCCTGTTCTCCCAGCACTGGAGCAGCCAAGTGACAGTGTGCTCACCTAGATGATGACTGAAATTTTTTCACAAATCTCATAGCTCGCCCTGGGATAAGGGTCTTGTAGGTTACTGATGCCATTCTGATCTCTTCCTCTTTGCCCTCCTTCCTTGGTGGCCCAACTTTGTTGAAGCATTCCTTGTCTTCTTCCTCCTTTCTTGTCTGCATAGGAGTTTCTTTCCTTTCTAAGAAAAAAATAAATAAATGTTTTTTACATCCATAGTTTTCTCTTGCATATAGGAGCAACCAATAGTGGCACAGGCTGGTTCTCTGGCACAGCAATGGGGCCCATCAGAGAGGCTGGAGTGGCTGCAGGGCCTGTCACAGGGGTTGGAGCGGCTGCAGGGCCCATCCCAGGAGTTGTTGTGGCTGCAGGGCCTTTCAGAGGAGTTGGAGTGGCTGCAGGGACCGTCACACAGGTTGGAGTGGCGGCCTGTCACTGGACTTGGAGTAGCATTGACTGTGTCTTCTATACTTAGGAAAAGGCCCAGCATGTTGCAGTGATTTGTGTCTTTTCACAAGACTTTTTCATGCATTTCACCAGTTTTTTAGGATTCTGCACTTGCTCAGGGGTGAAGTTCCAAAGCACTGGATGTGCCCACTGCTCTAGGGGCCTGCCAGTGTCCTCCCATGCTCCTAGCCCCTACTAAATCTCCTGCCTCGGGGCAGACTTCTGGATGGCATTCTCAAGTACTTGTTTAACCTTAAACAAAAGCTGAAACACATTCAGGAGACATCACAATAGGAACAGGCTGGTTTCACCATCCTAGGGATATTCAAAGCTTTGAAGAGCTATTGTAACTAGCCTGGAAGAGAAAGGGGAGGTGAAGGAGAAAGGGAGAGAGTGAAGAAGTTGTGAAAAGTGTCACCCTTTTGTCAGCTCCCTGTCCCTATCTACCAGCTCAGGGGCTGAGTACCAGGGGAACAACTGGTCTTGCTGCTAAAGGCTGAGGCAAAGAAGGCATTAAATACCTCAGTCTTTTCCTCATCTCTTCTCAAAATGTTTCCCTCCACATCCAATAAAGTATGAAGATTCTCCTTAATCCTCCCCTTCTCGTGTATTTCTAAAAACATTTTTATTGTCTTTGATGGTAACAGCCAGACTGATCTCCAGTTAGGCTTTGGCCCTTCTAATTTTGTCCCTGCAAAGCCTTGCAACATTTAGGACAAAGCTCCAAACAAAATGACAGAAGGCATGAGAAGGAAGCACAGAAAAGGTGTCTTCCATGCTCTAGCCTTCTGTGAGTCTGTGCTGCAATTCCGTTCAACTAGTTACTCCTGTATTGTCCAAACTCTCCTGCAACTTCTGATGCTGCTATCTTGTGAGAGACAGCACAATCAGGGGGAGCCCTCTGCCTACAGACATTAACAGCTGACACAACGGAGCATCTGTCCAGGGGAACCTTGAGAAACAGTAGGATGTTGCCTACAGAAACCTCTTGACATTTAGAAAGAGAAAAGCCTAGTCCTGCAACAGAAGAGGAAGAACCCCATGCATCATGGTAGACTGGGACCCTGCTGAGTGAGCAGTGCCCAGGAGGAGGAGGGCCTGGGCACCACGAGGGGTGCCATACGAGCAGTGGTGCCTGCTCACCAGGAACCAGGCCGGCTTCCTACAGAGCTGCCTTACAAGGACCATGGCCACCAAGAAAATCTGAGTCATCTTACTCAGCTCAGATCTGGTGTGACATGACACGGACAAAGGTCTACAGACAGCAGGGAAAGAGGTGCAGGTGTGGGAGCTCCTAGGAAAGTCTGGTGTGGAGAGGAGCAAGGGCTGTGGCAAGGCTGAAAGTCCCAACAGGACCCACGTCTTTGTGTCCATGGCTATGGCTGTGGTCTCTGCCACTGAGGCCTATGAGGAGACAGCTTATCGTTAAAGCACCAGGGCCTCATTGCCTCCTCGCCCCCACCCATGAACCAGGCAGGGACTGTACTATTCTCCTGCACTTGGCCATGCACATCCCCATCTCCTACTGCCCCAGGAAGAGCCCTGAGCAAGGTGTGAAGGGAAAGGATCTCCCATTTCCAGGGGCCGGGGATCAAGGCTCAGCCCCTGTGCTTGGTGAAACACATCCAGGTTGTCTACACATCAGTGTCACCTTCACATTGCCCTTGTCTCCTTGTCCTCACTGCCTCCAATGTTCTGCTCTAACGAGCTCCAAGGGAGGCTGTGTCAGTGCTGGCCCTCGGGGGACACTGCAGGAAACTTGCATCTGACTTGGACCTCTTGAGAGATTTCTTCAGTTTGCTCTCAGTGCCAGAGGTTCATGGGTTCATCACCAAAGCCCCCAGAGGGGTGATTCCAATGCCTTGGGCTGGGCCTCTGCTGCTGAGCTGGGCCAGGCTCCTGGGACAGAGAGAGCTCCTGGCAAGAGGGCCCTGGTGCAGAGAGCCAGCTCTGCCCAGGAGCAGCTCCTCTGCACAGCGAAGCGGGGCTGGGGGCTCTGACCGCAGGTAACACACGGAGAGAAGAGAAGGAGAGGGGTTGGAGGCAGTTGGGAGTGGGAGGATGCTGAGAGCTGACTGCAGGAGAAATCTGCACAGCCCTTGACAAGGTAAGTGTCTGGCTGCAGGGCCATGCAGCTGCACGTCCTGGAAGGGTCTCCTCCTGGGTCTTGTTTCTGGGAGGGCAGTGGGCAATGCAGTGGGCTTTGAGAGTCCTGCTGGATTGCACTGCAAGGTGAGGAAGTCTGGAGGAAGCCCTTTGCAGTGCCCTAGCCCAGGTGCCCCCAGTCAGCCCAGGACACCCTGCCCTGGCTGGCCATGCCGGGCTCTCTGTCAGCTGCCCTGTAGCTCCTGCAGCCATGGAGGTGCCCCTTGGCAGTGCCCTGTTGGGTGGCAGGGTGCTGCAGGGCAGCACTGAGCACAGCCGCGTGGGATGGGGTCTGTGAGCACGGGCGGGGGAAAGAAGAGGTGGGCGCAGAGCAGCAGCTCCCAGCAGGGACAGCTGCAGGCAGCAGAGAGAGGGGCAGGCAGGCAGAAGGAGCTGTTGCCAGAAACGCCGTGGCAGGGGGGATTCGGGCACCTCGCAGCTATGCCCTGCAGTACAGTCCCCTTCCCCTGGAGCAGCCCCTCCCTGGCCTCCTCTCTCCCCTGCAGCCCATGGGCTGTGGGGCAGGCATGGCCAGCACAGCAGGCAGAGCCCAGATGAAGAGAAGCTCCCAACCTCAGTCTGCCTCAGAGCTTCACCCAGAGACAAGGTGAGGATGCTGTCCAGCTGCACTGGGACTGGGGCTTCTCTGCTCTCAGCTGTCTCCAGTTTCGTCTCAGGGAAACACCTGAGTGGGATGCTCCTGCAGCTCACAGAGGGGTGACAAAGGGCAGCTGTGAACAGGACTGCTGGGCAGAGCTGCTCTGCTCAGTCTTCACCAAGGGACAGTCCCTTTGACTACTGGCACCCACAGGATTTCACCAGGTCTGCACAGGAAATATCACGGAGTTCAACCACCCAATACGTCTCCTAAGGATTATAGGGGCAAATGGAATAAAACACAGCAAACAAACCCCCTGAAGCTTTGCCTCTGCGTTCACATGAGCTTTTTGTAACAGCTCTGCAAATCTCATGGATCTGACAAGTGGACTGAAATTGAGTTTTCCCTGTGTTCCTTTTTCCCTCCCGAGGCACAGCAGGAAGTACTCCACAGCAGCCCCCACTCCCAGTGCCACTCTCAGCTAGCATCATCTTGAGCTCAAGAGAGCTGCATAAAGGTTCTTTGCAAAGAGAGGCTCAGGCTGGGGGTGATCTAAGACTTCCAATATGTTTTCCTCAGAGAAGTCTGTTCTGACTTTGTTCTGCCTTCTCCTTTTTAACAGGCAACGATTTCCATTGTCAGCAAATGTCCAACAGCAGCTCCATCACCGAGTTCCTCCTCCTGCCATTCGCAGACACGCGGGAGCTGCAGCTCCTGCACTTCGCGCTCTTCCTGGGCATCTACCTGGCTGCCCTCCTGGGCAACGGCCTCATCCTCACCGCCGTAGCCTGCGACCACCGCCTCCACACCCCCATGTACTTCTTCCTCCTCAACCTCGCCCTCCTCGACCTGGGCTGCATCTCCACCACTCTCCCCAAAGCCATGGCCAATTCCCTCTGGGACACCAGAGCCATCTATCAATGGTGTGTTGCACAGGTCTTTTTCTTTCTCTTCTTCATATCAGCAGAAATTTCTGTCCTTACTATCATGTCCTACGACCACTACGTTGCCATCTGCAAGCCCCAAGCAAGTTCTTTCAGCATCTCGGTCGTTCAAAAAGCACCTCTGTGAAGCATGCAGAGACCTCTCTGGAGTACCCTAACTTCTCCCTGGGGTAGGAGAGGTAGATCCCCAGGACCCCCGAGCATCACTCTGTGTCACCCATCACAGCCTTGGTACGCACAAGCACCTCCCCGTGCTGCACAAGCAATTTGCTGAGGCAGCCAAAGATCTCCCCAGAGCACCCGGTCACCTGCGTGGGGTATTCAAGAACCTCCCTGGAGCACCCAAGTCTCTCAGCAAGCCACCGTGGTGTCCCTTGGAGCATGCAAACATCTTTGTGCAGCACCCAAGCGTCTGCCCCAGGCATACTTGGACATCCTAGAGCATTTTCCTGGAAACACAAGCGCCTCCCTGGGAGCACCCAAGCATATCCCCAGGCCACCCAGACACCTTCCTGAAACACCCAAGCATCTTCCTGTGGCACCCAGGCATCTCCCTGGGGAAACCAAGCACGTACTTGGAGAGCCCAAGCATCGTTGTGAGTCTCCATCTTTTGTGCGTGAGCAAACCAAGGGGCACCAAAGGATCACCTGGGGGCACCCAAGCATCTCCATGGGGCACCCAGGATCATCCTTGGAACACCCAAGCACCTGCACACAGCAGCCATGCACCTCCCTGGAGAAAGCATGCGTCTCCCTGGGGCACAGAAGCGTCGTCTTGGAGCTCCAGAACATCTCCCTGCATTGTTCAAGCATGTCTCTGGAGCAGCCAAGCAGCTTCCCACATCCCCAAGCATTTGAGCAGGTCACTCAAGCACCTCCCTGGATCCCACAGGCATCTTCCCCAGGTAGCCAGGCATTTCCCAGGCATCTCCCAGAGCACTCCAGCATCTCCACAGGACACCGAAGCACTTCCCTGGTGAAGCTAAGCACTTCCGTGGAGCACCCAGGCATGTCCCAGGGCAACCAAGGTTGAAATGGAGATTCCAGAGTGCTCCAGGGAGGTGCTTGAGTGCCCTGGGAAGAGCCTGGTGTGCCCAGGGAGCTTCTTGTCTCCTCCAAGGCTCTGCAGGGCTGATCCCGGGAGGTGCTTGTGTGCGCCAAGGCCATGCTCGGTTTCCAAAAGGAGGAAATTGCATGTTGCAGGGGGATGCTTGGTGTCACCCAGACACTGAGCAGCCCTGGGGAGATGGGTGTGTGCCTCAGGAGGTGCTTGGGTTCCCAGGGGAGATGCTTCGGTGCTGCAGTGAGATGCTGGTGTTCTGTCGGGAGGTGTGTTGGTGCTCCAGGCAGATGTTTGGGTGCCCTGGGGAGATGCTTGGGTTCCTCATGGAGGCGTCTGCATATTCAAGGGAGGTGTTTGGGTGTCCTGGGGAGATTCTTTGGTGCTCCAAGATAGTGCTTGTGTGCCCCGTGGACAGAGTATGTAATGAGCAAGGGAGGAGCCTTGGGGCTTTCGGAAAGTGTAGGGGTGACGTGGATTGATGCCCGTTTGCCCTGGGGAGATCCTGGGATGTCCAGGAAGATGCTTGGGTGACCAGGGAGATGCTTGGGTGCCAGATGGAAAATGCTGGCGTCCCCTCAGCTGATGGCTGGCAGGAGCGTGTGCATCCCACAGAAGCTCTTGGGTGCCAAGGGAGGTGCTTCCCATGTCCAGTGAGATGTTTGTGTGCCCCAGGTGGTGTTGTGGAGCCCTGGGGAGATGCTTGCGTTCTCCACTCAGATGCACGAGTGCTGTGGGAAGAATCTTGGGCACTCCAATGAGGTGCTTGGGTGTTGCAGGCAGGTGCTTCTGTGCTGCAGGGAGATGCTTGGGTGATTGGGCAGAACTGTGTGTGATTAGGGGATAACTTTGTGTGCTCCAGGGAGGCTTGTCTTGTGGCCCAGGGCTATGCTTATGTACCCCGGGTAGATGCTTGTGTGCCCTGGGAATGTCTTCGGGCTCTCTAGGAAGATGCTCGATTGCTCTGGGGCCACTTGGGTGCCCCAGGATGTGCATGAGTACTGCAGAGAGCAGTTTGTGTGCTCCAGGGAGGTGCTTGAGCGCTCCAAGAGTGTTGTTGAGTTCCCTGAGAAGGTGTTTGTTTGCCCCGCTGAGGTGCTTGCATGCTCCAACGAGAGCGCTGAGCGCTGGAGAACGATGCGTGGGTGCTGTGGGGATATGTGTGTTTCCTCAGGTGAGAAGCATTGGTTTACTGGAAACAAGCTTGTGTCCGCCTGGGAAGTGCTTGTGGACCACAGGGAAGTGCTGGGGGTCCCCAGGAAGATAGCTGGATGCCCCTGGAGGTGCTTGTGTACCCTGAGGAGATGCTAGATTGCACGAAGGAGATGCTTGGGTGCTTTCGAGACATGCCTGGGTGCCCCTGTGTTGTGCTTTCTTGCTCCAAATCGATGCTTGGGTGCTCTGGGAATGTTCTTGGGTGCCTCCAGGAGAAGACTGTGTGCTCCTGGAATGTGCTTGAACGCCCTGAGGAGATGGCAGCACGCCCTGGGAAAATGCTTGGGTCCCCCAGGGAGATCTTTGGTCTTCAAGGGAGGTGATTGCGTTCCCCAGCAAGGTGTTTGGCTGTCCCAGGGAAATGGGACGCAGGAAATGTGTCAGCCAGGCGTCACAATGGGCAGCGGGGCAGCGGTGGCTGTGTCACCCAGGCGTCACAGTGGGGCCGTGACACGGCAGCCCAGTCGGGATAAAAGGCCCCTGGTTGCGGGCAGGCCCCAGTCGGGATGGAAGCCCCTGGCAGCAGGCAGCAGAGGGCAGAGCAGGGCAGGACAGGGAGGTGAGTGCGCGATGGAGCAGGGGCTGAAGTGCAGTGCGAGCCTGAACGGCCCAGGAACCGCTGTGGGGAGGAGATGCTTGTGTGCTCATCCCGGTGCGGAGATGATGCCTGGGTGCCTCAGAAGATGCCCGCGGGACTCAGGAGCTGCTTTCTTGCTCGATGGAAGTTCTTGGCTATGCCAGGAAGAATCTGGGTGCTCCCCAGGCTTCTTAGCTGCTGTGTCCAGATGCTCCCTGGGTGTGCAGGGAGATGCTTGGTTTCTCCAAGAAGACAACTGGGTGATGCAGAGATTCTTTTGGATGTCTCAGGAAGATGGATTGGTGATCCTGGCTGTTTCTCGGTGGCTCCAGAGAAATGCCTGAGTGCTCTTTGGGGATGCTTGTGTACCCTAGGAGATGTGCTTGTGTGCCCAAGGGAGAGGCTAGTTTGATCCGGGGTAAAGCTTTGTTTCTCCAGGGAGGATTTTGGGTGCTCCAGGGAGATGGTTGGGTGCTTTTTGTGTGATGCTTGGCTCCAGGGAGATGCTGGAGTGCTGTGGGGAGATGCTTGGTTCCTGCTCTTTGGTGTCTGTGTCCCCTGGGGGACGCGTGCATGAGCACGGGGACATACTTGAATGACCCTGGTAGGTACTTGTGCAGCCCTCGGAAGCTCTTGGGTGCCAAGGGAGGTGCTTCCCATGTCCAGTGAGATCTTTGTGTGCCCCAGGTGGTGTTTTGGTGCCCTGGGGAGATGCTTGGGTTCTCCAGTCAGATGTAGGACTGTGGTGGGAAGGTTCCTGTGCGAGGTGCAATGAGGTGCTTGGGTGTTGCAGGGAGGTGCTTCTGTGCTGCAGGGAGATGCTTGGGTGCCTGGGGCAGAACTTTGTGTGATTAGGGGATAGATTTTTGTGCTCTAAGGTGCAGCCAAACATTCCCCAGACCAGTCCCCATCTTGGGAGCAGCCAAGCATCTCCCCGGAGCACCCAACTATTGTACTAGGAGTACCCAAGCAGCTCCCCAGAGTACACGAGCATGTCCAAGGAGCATTCAGGCACCTCCCTAGAGAAGGCATGAACCTCCCTAGGGAAAGAACCAGTCTCCCTTGGGAATACAAGCATCTTCCTGGAGCACTCTCCACGACACCCAAGCCTCTCGCCAAGGAACATAAGCACCTCTTGAAATCACCAAGATTTTCCCCAGGGCACACAAGCCTTGTGTTGGAGTAGACAAGCATCTCCCCACGACACCTAAGCACTACATTCTACCCGTGAGGCATCATCCAAGGGCATTCCAGCACCTTCCAGGAGATCCCAACATCACCCTGAGCTCACAAGGTTCTGCCTGGCTCAGCCAGGCATCTCTCTGGAGCACCCAAGCGTCATTGCAGGGCATCCAAACGTGACCCTTTTAAGGACCCAAGCATTTTGGGTAGACCTGTGCGGTGCCAGGGGTTGCACTTGATCATCCTTATGGGTCCCTTCCAACTCGGGATATTCTGTGATTCTACGATTCCCCAGCAGCAGCAAAGCATCTCCCCAGGAACACAGCTATTTCCCTGAGGCACACAAGCATAACCCCCCGAGAACGCAAGCATCTTCCTGGAGGACCCACGCATCTCCCCGCAGCACTCAGGCACCCCACTGCAGCATTATTGAAACATCTCCCCAGGGAACCCAAGCACATCCCAAGGTACTCGGACGTCCCTCCAGAGCTCCCAAGCAAGTTCTTTCAGCATCTCGGTCGTTCAAAAAGCACCTCTGTGAAGCATGCAGAGACCTCTCTGGAGTACCCTAACTTATCCCTGGGGTAGGAGAGGTAGACCCCCAGGATCCCCAAGCATCGCTCTGTGTCACCCATCACAGCCTTGGTACGCACAAGCACCTCCCCGTGCTGCACAAGCAATTTGCTGAGGCAGCCAAAAATCTCCCCAGAGCACCCGGTCACCTGTGTGGGGTATTCAAGAACCTCCCTGGAGCACCCAAGTCTCTCAGCAAGCCACCCTGGTGTCCCTTGGAGCATGCAAACATCTCTGTGCAGCACCCAAGCGTCTGCCCCAGGCATACTTGGACATCCTAGAGCATTTTCCTGGATTCACAGATTCACAGATTCACAGATTTCTCTAGGTTGGAAGAGACCTCAAGATCATCGAGTCCAACCTCCGACCTAACACTAAGTACTCCACTAAACCATATCCCTAAGCTCTACATCTAAACGTCTTTTAAAGACCTCCAGGGATGGTGACTCCACCACCTCCCTGGGCAGCCCGTTCCAATGCTTAATAACCCTTTCGGTAAAGAAGTACTTCCTAACATCCAACCTAAAACTCCCCTGTCGCAACTTTAGCCCATTCCCCCTCGTCCTGCCACTAGGCACGTGGGAGAATAGACCAACCCCCACCTCTCTACAGCCTCCTTTCAGGTAACTGTAGAGAGCGATGAGGTCGCCCCTGAGCCTCCTCTTCTCCAGGCTGAACAAGCCCAGCTCCCTCAGCCGCTCCTCGTAAGACTTGTTCTCCAGACCCCTCACAAGCTTGGTCACCCTTCTCTGGACTCGCTCGAGCACGTCCATGTCCTTCCTGTAGCGAGGGGCCCAAAACTGAACACAGTACTCGAGGTGCGGCCTCACCAGAGCCGAGTACAGGGGCACAATCACTTCCCTCGACCTGCTGGCCACACTGCTTCTTATACAGGCCAGGATGCCGTTGGCCTTCTTGGCCACCTGAGCACACTGCTGGCTCATATTCAGCCGACTATCCACCAATACTCCCAGGTCCTTCTCGGCCAGGCAGCTTTCCAGCCACTCATCTCCCAGCCTGTAGCTCTGCTTGGGGTTGTTGCAGCCCAGGTGCAGGACCCGGCACTTGGCCTTGTTGAACTTCATACAGTTGACCTCAGCCCATCGCTCCAGCCTATCCAGATCCTCCTGCAGAGCCTTCCTGCCCTCGAGCAGATCGACACACGCACTTAGCTTGGTGTCATCTGCAAACTTACTGAGGGTGCACTGGACGCCCTCATCCAGATCATCAATAAAGATATTAAAGAGGACCAGCCCCAGTACCGAGCCCTGGGGGACTCCACTAGTGACCGGCCTCCAACCAGATTTGACTCCATTCACCACAACTCTCTGGGCCCGGCCATCCAGCCAGTTTCTAACCCAGCGAAGCGTATGCCAGTCCAAGCCCCGAGCAGCCAGTTTCTCGAGGAGAATGTTGTGGGGAACGGTGTCAAAAGCCTTACTGAGGTCAAGGTAGACCACGTCCACAGCCTTTCCCTCATCCACCAAGCGCGTCACTTGGTCATAGAAGGAGATCAGGTTCGTCAAGCAGGACCTGCCTTTCATAAACCCATGCTGACTGGGCCTGATCGCCTGCTTGCCCTGCAAGTGCCGCGTGATGACCCTCAAGATAATCTGCTCCATGAGCTTCCCCGGCACTGAGGTCAAACTGACAGGCCTATAGTTCCCCGGGTCTGCCCTGCGGCCCTTCTTATAGATAGGCGTCACATTGGCTAGCCGCCAGTCAACCGGGACCTCCCCCGATAGCCAGGACTGCCGATAAATGATGGAAAGCGGCTCAGCCAGCTCCTCCGCCAGTTCTCTCAGTACCCTTGGGTGGATCCCATCCGGCCCCATCGACTTGCGCACATCCAAGCTCCGTAGCAGGTCGCCAACCATTTCCTCATGGATAGCGAAGGCCACATCCAGCGACCCATCCCCTTCCACCAGCTCAGGGCACTGGGTGTCCGGAGAACAACCGGTATTGCCGCTAAAGACTGAGGCAAAGGCGGCATTAAGCACATCAGCCTTTTCCTCATCCTTAGTAACTAGGTTTCCCCTCGCATCCAGTAAAGGATGGAGATTCTCCCTAGTCCTCCGTTTCGCGTTGATGTATTTGTAAAAGGATTTTTTGTTGTCTTTAACGGCAGTAGCCAGATTGAGCTCCAGATGAGCTTTGGCCTTTCTAATTTTCTCCCTGCACAGCCTCGCTACATCCTTGTAGTCCTCCTCAGTGGCCCGCCCTTTTTTCCAAAGATTATAAACCCTCTTTTTTCTGCTAAGCTCCAGCCGCAACTCTCTGTTGAGCCAGGCCGGTCTTCTTCCACGCCGGCTCATCTTTGGGCACGTGGGGACGGACCGCTCCTGTGCCATCACGATTTCCTTCTTGAGGAGCGCCCAGCCTTCCTGGACTCCTCTGCCCTTCAGAACCGCCTCCCAAGGGACTCGGCCAACCAGCGTCCTGAGCAGCTCAAAGTCAGCCCTCCGGAAGTCCAAGACAGCAGTTTTACTGGTCCCCTTCCTGGCCTCGCCAAGAATAGAGAACTCTACCATTTCGTGGTCACTCTGCCCCAGACAGCTTCCGACCACCACATCTCCCACCAGTCCTTCTCTGTTTGTGAAGAGAAGGTCTAGCGGGGCACCACCCCTGGTAGGTTCACTGACCAGCTGCGTCAGGAAGCTATCTCCCACGCTCTCCAGAAACCTCCTAGACTGCTTTCTCTGTGCCGTGTTGTGTTTCCAGGATATGTCCGGGAAGTTGAAGTCCCCCACGAGGACAAGCGCCGACGATTTTGCAACTTCTGTCAGTTGCCTATAAAACTCCTCATCCGTCTCCTCATCCTGGTTCGGCGGTCTATAACAGACCCCCACCAGGATGCTAGCCTTGCCGGCCTTCCCGCGGATCCTAACCCACAGGGATTCAACCTTATCATTCCCAGCCTGGAGTTCCACAACATCAAAAGATTCTCTAATGTAGAGAGCCACGCCACCACCCCTTCTGTGCTGCCTGTCCCTCCTGAAGAGCCGATAGCCAGGCATTGCAGCACTCCAGTCGTGGGAGCGGTCCCACCACGTCTCCGTGATAGCAACCAAGTCGTAGCCTGCCTGCTGCACAATGGCTTCCAGCTCCTCCTGTTTGTTACCCATGCTGCGTGCATTAGTGTAGATGCACTTCAGCTGGGCCATCGCCTTCTTCCCCGGCCTAGCCATTGTTTCCCCCGGCACAGCTCCGACAAGCCTTGTTTGAGCCCCGTCCCCCTTCTTACCTAGTTTAAAGCTCTCTCTATGAGCCCCGCCAGCTCCTGGCCTAGGATCCGTTTTCCCCTTGGAGATAGAGACCCATCTGGGGCCATCAGGCCGGGTGCCGAGTAAAGCTCCCCATGGTGAAAAAACCCAAAATTTCTATGCTGGCACCAGCCTCTGAGCCACCTATTAACCACATGAGCTTTCCGTGTCCTCTCCGTGCCTCTCTCTTCCCCCGTAGGGATGGACGAAAACACCACCTGCACTCCCGCTCCCTCCACCAATCGTCCCAGCCCCCTATAGTCCTGTTTGATGGCCCTGAGGCTTCTCTTTTCAACATCATCGCTGCCAGCCTGGACTATCAAAAGCGGGTAATAGTCAGAGGGGCGAACCAGGTTTGGAAGCTTCCTGGTAACGTCTCTGACCCTGGCCCCAGGGAGGCAGCAGACTTCCCTATGTGTGGGGTCAGGCCGACAAATAGGGCCCTCCGTTCCCCTGAGGAGGGAGTCGCCCACAACAATCACCCTTCTTTCTTTCTTGGTGGAGGCAGTCCTGAGGCGTGGAGTCAACTTCCTCACCTCAGGCATCCTCCCGGGTAGGCTTCCTACCTCATCCTCACCCACCAGTCTCTCCAGCTCCAGGGCCTCAAACCTATTGTTCAAGGGCACCTGGGAAGGCGGCGCCGGAAGAGGAGGGCATCTCCTGCGAGGTAGAGCAGGGACCTGCCTCCATTCCTCCTCAACTCGCAGGTCCCCTCCCTCTGCCCGATGGCAACAGGGCAGGGGGTCCACCCCCCTTTGGGGCGTCTCACCCTGGTCCCTCTCCCTCCGGTCCTGCAGGGAGTCGCTCCACCAGTCTATCTCCCGCTCGCACTCCCTGATATCCCTCAGCCTCTGCACCTCCTCCTTGAGCTCTGCCACCATGCGGACCAGGTCGTCCACCTGCTCGCACCTCACGCAAGCAGTCTCCCTGCCCCCCGCCGATGGCAGCAAGAGGCTCAGACACTCCCCGCATCCAGAGACCTGAACTGCCGCATGTTTGGACGGGCAGTCGGTCTGGGTGTGCACTGACTTCCTAGAGAAGGCACCGTGCCTGGTGGAGACCATTGCAGCCCAGCTGACAGGAGAGTGCCGTTAGAGGAATTGTCCCTATGGGCGGGTGTGAGCGCTCCGCCCTGCCTGCCTGCCCTGCTTGCGCCAACTGCCTCGCTAACTGCCGCGTCACTCCCACCGCGTCGCTCCCTGTTTGCCGGCCCTGGTCACCGCGCTCCTGGTCGCTCGCGCTCCCTAAGGGCTGCCTTTGAACGGCCGGGGGGAGGAGCTGTCGCTGACGCTGCTGGCCCCGCCTGCGCCTCGTCAGCCTCCCTCACGAGGGCTGCCGGTGCCTGGCGGCTCCCTCACGTAGGCTCGATGCCCGAAAAATAGCCCTGCCTGTCCCGATCCCGCGCTCCACTGCAGCACGCGTCTGCCCCGGAGCCGGTCGCCTTGGAAACCTTGGTCGCCTTGTGCAAACACAAGCGCCTCCCTGGGAGCACCCAAGCATATCCCCAGGCCACCCAGACACCTTCCTGAAACACCCAAGCATCTTCCTGTGGCACCCAGGCATCTCCCTGGGGAAACCAAGCACGTACTTGGAGAGCCCAAGCATCGTTGTGAGTCTCCATCTTTTGTGCGTGAGCAAACCAAGGGGCACCAAAGGATCACCTGGGGGCACCCAAGCATCTCCATGGGGCACCCAGGATCATCCTTGGAACACCCAAGCACCTGCACACAGCAGCCATGCACCTCCCTGGAGAAAGCATGCGTCTCCCTGGGGCACAGAAGCGTCGTCTTGGAGCTCCAGAACATCTCCCTGCATTGTTCAAGCATGTCTCTGGAGCAGCCAAGCAGCTTCCCACATCCCCAAGCATTTGAGCAGGTCACTCAAGCACCTCCCTGGATCCCACAGGCATCTTCCGCAGGTAGCCAGGCATTTCCCAGGCATCTCCCAGAGCACTCCAGCATCTCCACAGGACACTGAAGCACTTCCCTGGTGAAGCTAAGCACTTGCGTGGAGCACCCAGGCATCACCCCAGGGCACCCAAGCACCTCTCTTAAGTTGCCAAGCATAGCCACAGGGCACTAAAAAGATCTCCTTGGATGACACAAGCATTTCCTCAGAGCAAAGCAGCATCTCCCTGGAGTGCCCAAGAGCCTCTGGAGTGCCCATCCATCGCCCCAGGACCCCAACTCTTCCCCTGGTGCTCGCAAGTAATTCCCTTTGCACCCAAGTAGAAAGTCAGGGGAAAAAAGGGAAAGCGTCCCAGGGCACCCAAGCACATAACCCTAGAACGCAAGCTCTCACTTTGAGCACTGAAGCATCTCCCCATGCCATGCAAGCCCCATTCTGGAGCACTCAAGCATCTTCTAGGAGACGGTCTTAAACTACCAGAGCATTCATTTCCATTAGATATTAGGCATGTTCGTGGAGCACCCAGGCATGTCCCAGGGCAACCAAGGTTGAAATGGAGATTCCAGGGTGCTCCAGGGAGGTGCTTGAGTGCCCTGGGAAGAGCCTGGTGTGCCCAGGGAGCTTCTTGTCTCCTCCAAGGCTCTGCAGGGCTGATCCCGGGAGGTGCTTGTGTGCGCCAAGGCCATGCTCGGTTTCCAAAAGGAGGAAATTGCATGTTGCAGGGGGATGCTTGGTGTCACCCAGACACTGAGCAGCCCTGGGGAGATGGGTGTGTGCCTCAGGAGGTGCTTGGGTTCCCAGGGGAGATGCTTCGGTGCTGCAGTGAGATGCTGGTGTTCTGTCGGGAGGTGTGTTGGTGCTCCAGGCAGATGTTTGGGTGCCCTGGGGAGATGCTTGGGTTCCTCATGGAGGCGTCTGCATATTCAAGGGAGGTGTTTGGGTGTCCTGGGGAGATTCTTTGGTGCTCCAAGATAGTGCTTGTGTGCCCCGTGGACAGAGTATGTAATGAGCAAGGGAGGAGCCTTGGGGCTTTCGGAAAGTGTAGGGGTGACGTGGATTGATGCCCGTTTGCCCCGGGGAGATCCTGGGATGTCCAGGAAGATGCTTGGGTGACCAGGGAGATGCTTGGGTGCCAGATGGAAAATGCTGGCGTCCCCTCGGCTGATGGCTGGCAGGAGCGTGTGCATCCCACAGAAGCTCTTGGGTGCCAAGGGAGGTGCTTCCCATGTCCAGTGAGATGTTTGTGTGCCCCAGGTGGTGTTGTGGAGCCCTGGGGAGATGCTTGCGTTCTCCACTCAGATGCACGAGTGCTGTGGGAAGAATCTTGGGCACTCCAATGAGGTGCTTGGGTGTTGCAGGCAGGTGCTTCTGTGCTGCAGGGAGATGCTTGGGTGATTGGGCAGAACTTTGTGTGATTAGGGGATAACTTTGTGTGCTCCAGGGAGGCTTTTCTTGTGGCCCAGGGCTATGCTTATGTACCCCGGGTAGATGCTTGTGTGCCCTGGGAATGTCTTCGGGCTCTCTAGGAAGATGCTCTATTGCTCTGGGGCCACTTGGGTGCCCCAGGATGTGCATGAGTACTGCAGAGAGCAGTTTGTGTGCTCCAGGGAGGTGCTTGAGCGCTCCAAGAGTGTTGTTGAGTTCCCTGAGAAGGTGTTTGTTTGCCCCGCTGAGGTGCTTGCATGCTCCAACGAGAGCGCTGAGCGCTGGAGAACGAGGCGTGGGTGCTGTGGGGATATGTGTGTTTCCTCAGGTGAGAAGCATTGGTTTACTGGAAACAAGCTTGTGTCCGCCTGGGAAGTGCTTGTGGACCACAGGGAAGTGCTGGGGGTCCCCAGGAAGATAGCTGGATGCCCCTGGAGGTGCTCGTGTACCCTGAGGAGATGCTAGATTGCACGAAGGAGATGCTTGGGTGCTTTCGAGACATGCCTGGGTGCCCCTGTGTTGTGCTTTCTTGTTCCAAATCGATGCTTGGGTGCTCTGGGAATGTTCTTGGGTGCCTCCAGGAGAAGACTGTGTGCTCCTGGAATGTGCTTGAACGCCCTGAGGAGATGGCAGCACGCCCTGGGAAAATGCTTGGGTCCCCCAGGGAGATCTTTGGTCTTCAGGGGAGGTGATTGCGTTCCCCAGCAAGGTGTTTGGCTGTCCCAGGGAAATGGGACGCAGGAAATGTGTCAGCCAGGCGTCACAATGGGCAGCGGGGCAGCGGTGGCTGTGTCACCCAGGCGTCACAGTGGGGCCGTGACACGGCAGCCCAGTCGGGATAAAAGGCCCCTGGTTGCGGGCAGGCCCCAGTCGGGATGGAAGCCCCTGGGCAGAGCAGGGCAGGAATCCCCAGGATCCCCAAGCATCACTCTGTGTCACCCATCACAGCCTTGGTATGCACAAGCACCTCCCCATGCTGATCCAGGGAGGTGCTTGTGTGCGCCAAGGCCATGCTTGGTTTTCAAAAGAAGGAAATTGCATGTTTGCCGGGGGATTATGTCGAGTTCAGGGCGGCAATGTAGAGATTCAATCCAATGACAATTCAGGCAACTGTGGGGCTGGGACATACTGGCTGATAGAGTTCCAATAGGGTGAGGCTTTGGAAGAAGCCTGATGTGTCGTGGGGAAACCACAGGTATTGGGAAATCCTCAGGAAAACACAGGTTTGTGTTTGAAGCCAAAGCTAGTAAGGATGGAGAGAAATTAGGAGAGCTTTGGCAATCATGGGGTCAGAGGGAGGTGGGAATGTGAGTGTGTGGTAAAATTCTGCAGGGATGCAAGCACAGATACAGGAAAATGTACGACAGGATGTGGAGGGGCATGGCGGAGGGCCACTGTGCGGCTGGAGCCCCCCAGTGGAACCGGTGTCTTTAGGGCTACAGCTGCAGCCTCTTCCACTGAGGCCCAGCAGAGGACACCGGTCCCTTACAGCCCCTGGGCCTTGTTAGCTCCTCAACCCCACAGAGCCTGGCAAGTGTCCTACCAATGTCCTGCACTCGGAATTGCACACCCCCACATCACACTGCCCCTGCCAGAGCCCCGAGCAGCCCAGGAAGTGCAGGATGCCCCTTTCCAGGGGATGCGCTCAGGCCTTGGCCATCCCCCTTGGTGAAACACATCAAGGGCTTTCAGAGCCACATCCCCACTTGATTTTCCACCTGTAACCAGTGCCTCTGATTTCCTCCTTCACCATCTCCCAGGGACAGGCACCTTGTCCGCTTGTTCCCATCGTGGTCTCTTCAGGGATGGCCCTCAGTGGGGCTGGCCAACACCCTCAAACAGTTGGAGGCTTGCTTGTCTTTTACTTCTTCAGAGGCTTGCTCGTCTTTTACTTCTTCAGAGGCTTGCTCCAGCTTTCTGGTTCTGCAGTTCAGGAACTTGGCAGCAGAAGGCCAATCAACATGCAAAACTCCCTCAGAAGCCAAGGCTCTGGGCATAATTCTCCTGAAGTCTTCAATTCTTATGGGATTAATTAGGGAGATGCCAGGAGTCTTCTTAAAGGGAAAGAATTCAATAATAATAATAATAATAATAATATTAATAATAATAATAATAAACAACCTTCTAGGAAAGAATCTCTTCTTTCTGCTGTATTTATTTTTTTTTTTAGTTGTCTGCCTACAGATAAATTGATATCAGCGACCTCCAACTGATATTAATTCTGAATGTCTTCTAAGGGACTCTGAACATGTTTTTTTAAAGACAGAAGGTCCCGTGTCATATCTCATAGCCCCAGATGGGTGCTTCAGCTATTCCAGGGTATCCTTGAGGCAGCAGCAACATCTTTGTGGGCAACTGAATCAAGCCCTGAAGGACATTGTAGGCCAAAATGAAATGTATGTGGAAAATTCCTTAATGTAATAAATCTGTAAGAAGACTTCAATTTCAGAGTTTTTTATGCTTGTCTACAAGTTATCATCATTTTTTTAGAAGGTGATGTACATGGAGCAGTGAGTTATGACACTGTCTCCCCCTTTGTGTAAAGAAAAAAAAAATGCAACTCTCTCCAAAAATATATTTCTTCCCAACACTTGAAAGGGAGATTATGTTCCCAGGACATGCGCATATTGGCACATTTCACCTTTACATCTCAGCTCTAAGCAGAGCAGAGAGCAATGAAGGTTAGAGAGGTTGGACACATCCTGCTTTTATCTCTTTGCTGTCAAGCAGCGGCCACACCTGTGCTAGGAATTCCCTCACACATCCTTCCTGTTTATGAACCAGCCAAATCTTTGTGACAAACTCCAACACCCAGAAGCCCAGACCACAGAATTATCAGCAAATCACAGAATCATTTATGTTGGAAACGACCTCTAAGATTATCCAGTCCAACCTTTGACCTAGCACTGCCATGTCCACCATTAAAACATGTCACAAAGCCCTACATTTTCATGTTTTTTAAAGACCTCCAAGGATGATGACTCAACTACTTCCCTTGGCAGCCTGTTCCAATACTTCATAACTCTTTCAGAGAAGAAATTATTCTGAATATCAAACCTAAACCTCTCCTGGCACAACTTAAGGCTATTTCCTCTTGTCTTATCACTTGGTACTTTGAGAAGAGACTGATCCCCACTTCACTATAGTCTTTTTAAGGTGATTGTAGAGCACCATAAGGTCTCCCCTGAGACTCCTTTTTAAGGCCCAGGGCACAGCTGGTGAAAGCAAATGTGACCCCTGTCTTAAAGGAATGCAAGATGGAAGACCCAGGAAACTATAGGCCAGACAGCCTTTCCTCAGTTCCTGGGAATCGGATGGGGTAGCTAAACATGGAAAACATTTCCAAGCACACGGAGGATAACAAAGTGATCAGGAGTCAGCATGGATTCACCAAGAGTTTCTTGAGACTTACCAGCTTGACAGCCAGTGATATCCCTTTTGGGAAACTGGAATTCCTGGGCATCTCCCTGAAGTGCCAGGGCACTGATGTGTATAGTGCATAGAAAAAGAGGAAGAACCAGAGGTCTGTGTGTGGTTACAGAGCTCTCATTTTGGATAGCAGAGATGGTGTGACAGCCCACAACAGGGGTGCGTCCAGGGGTGGAGAGGATTGTAAGGCATGGAGGGAGAGCAGACCTTTCAGGGGGAGAGCAGCGGCAACGTAAGGAGCTTTGCCGTGGTTTTGGTGATGAGAACCATCTGGGTCTGGATTAGACGGCACATGAACATGGGTGACCTTGTAGTTGGTGTCACCTAGAGACCTCCTGTAAGGAAGAAGCAGCAGGTATGGCCTTCCTCAGACAACTGGAAAATGCCTCAAGTTTGCAGGAAATGGTCCTCACGGGGGAAGTTGAAACACCCAGATTTCTGCTAGAATACCAGTACAACAGAGCACAAGCCATCTAACGGGTTTCTGGAGGGCATCAATGCTAAATTGATGAGCATGCAGAGATATTGTTAGGACAACCAAAGCCCTCCTGGAGTTGAATCTGGCAAAGGACATGAAGAATAACATGTACATATTAGGATAATGAAGAATATCAAGAAGGACTTCTACAAGGACATCAGCATTGAATGGAAAGCTGGATAAAATGCAGACTCACTGCTAATTACAGAGAAGGCCCAGGTGGCAGAGGACATAGAGAAGGCTGAGGCACTGCTCACTGTCCTCTTTGCTGCATTCTTTCCAACCTTGGCTTCTGGAACGGCAAGTCCTTGAGATCAGAACAAAAAAAGCCTGAAGCAAGGAAGTCGTACTTTGTGAGGTGGAGGACCTTGTTAGGGAACCCTTGGGCAAACCGGATTCCAAAGAAGTGGTGGTTAAGAACATGACTGGGAGGAGTAAGTAGGAATTTATAAAGCGGAAAATGTGTTTAACAAACCTGACTGCCTTCCACTGAAAGATGTCCTCAGATCGTGGAGGCTTGTGGTTGCTCAGGGAAGTTGTGGAGCCTCCATCCCTGGAGGTATTCAGAACCCATTTGGACATGGACCTGGGCAACCTGCTCAGGCTGATCCTGTTTGAGCAAAGGGGTTGGCCTAGGCAATCTCCAGAGCTCCCTTCCAACCTTCAACATTCTGTCGTTCTGTGATACCTGGCAGTGTTTCTGAGAACTTTTCCGTGGTACCTCAAACCAGTCTGAGTCCTGGTGTCCATAGAACAGAGTTTGCTTTTAGGATGACCTCACTCACTAGGTAACCCTGATGAGCAGAGATCACAAAAGCAGGCAGAGTCTCAACCCACAGCAGTATTCCCAGGTCCAGACTCCACTGACCAGCTCCTTCTTCCTTGAGGATTATGAATTGGAAGAACCTTTGGAGGCCTGTACCTTGGCCTGCCCTCAGCTGGGATAACTTGGCAGCTAGATCACGTTGGTCAGTGCTTGGTTCACCTCTCATGCTCAGAGGTGATTTTTTTTCCCCCTTTTATTTGATATCTCTCTTTCTGCTTTTTCTATCTTCTCTGCCCCAACTTGTGCCCCTGCCAGATCACCACACCTACTCAGACCAAGGGCAATCCCAGCCTGCTCTTGAAGCACAGCCTCACCAGGATCCCCTGGGACTCTGCAAGCAGGCTGTGAGGGCCTGCTCCAGGAAGAGATGCACTGCATGAGATCAGAGGAGGGCACGTGAGAAACCCAACAGCCAGTGCAGAGGGACAGTGGCAGTAATTGCGAGCTGATGTGGGGCCAGAGCCAGGGGCTGCAGAGATCACCAGTGAAGCCCTCCAGCAGCTCCTTTCCACACCCAGGCAGGGAATAACACACCCAGCAGCGCTCCTGAGAGAGGTCAGGACACGGGACAGGAGGCACTGTGAGCTGTGGTGCCAGGCACTGACGCTCAGCCCTGGCTCTGGGGTCTCCCAGCAGGTGCTGCCAGTGCCTGCAGCCCCCAGAGCCCCCCAGCCCTGTGGGCAGCACTGAGGCCCGTCCTGACCTTTGGGAGCTGCTCTGGCTGCAGAGGGGCTGCCAGGAGCGCTGGGGCTGGTGCTGCCCACCCACACATCCTGCCCCAGGTGTCTCCTGGTCCCTGCAGCCATGGCTGTGACTGAGGGGAGAGGCCGGCCTGGCTGGGGCCTGGGGCCTGGCAGTAGTTTGGGGGTGGTGGCCGTGTGAGAACTTGCTGCAGTGCTGTGGCTCCTGTCCACAGGCCTGTCTCTGGGCTGGCCCAGCATCACTGACCCACTCACAGCCACGGATCCCAACAGGAGGAAGGAGTCAGACATTTCCAAGACCAGCTCCCACCTGGGATTTTGTACTTTCCCTTTGGTTGATGCCACTAATACTGAGCTTTAAACTAAAAGCTCAGCCATCAGGAAGTGAAAAAGTCCCACTTAATTTATATACAGCTATTACTTTGCTACGAGAAAGTCCACATTGATACACACTTTTAAACAGGCTTGGACAGGCTTCATCTGACACAATGCATGTTCATTCCTCAATAGCAGTGGTAGGAGTGAAAATATTGGGGGGGATGAAAAGCAGAAGCACAAACAGTTAAAAATAATGAAATATGAAAACAAGACAAAATATAATAATGTAAAAGAAGGAAACACAAGGTTTGAATGGGATATACAGGGCGTCACCTGTGGAGAGATATGGGACATTTATGATTCCTGAAAAATGTCCATAAAAGCACTTTCACAATAGCATCCTTTAGTGCTTGCCTCCTTGTGCTGTAGATGAGGGGGTTCAGTGCTGGGGGAACCACAGAGTAAAGAACTGCCACCACCAGGTCCAGGGCTGGGGAAAAGATAGAGGGGGGCTTCAGGTAGGCAAACATGCCAGTGACGATTAACAAAGAGACCACGACCAAATGAGGGACACATGTGGAAAAGGCTTTGTGCCGTCCCTGCTCAGAGGGCATCCTCAGCACAGCCTGAAGATCTGAACATAGGAGAGAACAATGAAAAAAAAAAACAGCCCAAAACCAGAAAACTACTAAATGTGAGAAGTCTAAGATCCCTATGGTAGGAATGTGAGCAGAAGAGCTTGAGGATCTGGGGGATTTCACAGAAGAACTGGTCCACAGCATTGCCTCGGCAGAGGGGCAGGGAAAATGTATTGGCAGTGTGCAGCACAGCATTGAGAAAGCCACTGCCCCAGGCAGCTGCTGCCATCTGGGCACAAGCTCTGCTGCCCAGGAGGCTCCCGTAGTGCAGGGGCTTGCAGATGGCAACGTAGCGGTCATAGGACATGACAGTGAGAAGGGAAAAATCTGTACCAGCCAAGAAGGCAAAGAAAAAGACCTGTGCAGCACATCCTTGATAGGAGATGGCCCTGGTGTCCCAAAGGGTATTGACCATGGCTTTAGGGAGAGTGGTGGAGATGGATCCCAGGTCGAGGAGGGCGAGGTTGAGGAGGAAGAAGTACATGGGGGTGTGGAGGCGGTGGTCGCAGGCTACAGCGGTGAGGATGAGGCCATTGCCCAGGAGGGCAGCCAGGTAGATGCCCAGGAAGAGGGCACAGGGTGAGAAGTAGACCCAGCTGGGTTGGGATCACTGCTGCCAAACCCTCTCACTGGGTTCCATGGTTGTGGCAGGTGCTCGGAAAGACTAGGGAACATTTCAAGGACACCAGAGGTTTCCAGCTGTCTTTTTAGACCTACCTGATGGTAATTCCTCGGAGATGACAGCAATTCCTCTCCATACTCCCCACCTTGTGCGTGATGGTCCCCCACTGAATCCCCCAGGCCTTGCAGAGTCCTTGTGTGCCTGTGGACATCTAAGTTTGGCACTCTCCCTATGGAGACTTCATCTTGGGGGAAGGGATCTCTCGCTTTGTGGGGTTCCAGTCACTGACCACCCCAGGCACATGCTACTCAGGAGAACACCTGGGCTCTTCAGGCAGCTTCCCATTAATTTCCTGGAGGATGTCCTCTGCCCTGACGGTTGTGGGACAGTCACGGCTGTGTACCTCAGTGACTGTTCACCATTTCTGCTGTCATCAGACACCAACAGCTTACTCCTAAATCCTACCCTCGGTCTCTCACAGCTCACAAAATGAGCTTTTTCTTTGCCTTATCCGTGGAGCAACAGGCTTTTCGGGGAGCAGCTGCTCAGCCCTGGTCTTGGCACCAGCTTTGAAAGAAGAACCAAGTCTTCAAGAAGAGCACTGGGGAGATGCAATTTTATTAGGCAGACGCTATCACAGAGTTTACTCTGGCCTGCTGTTATACACATATTATAAAGCCTCGAGAGTAAACAGAACAGTTTCATTCCGCAGTAGGTGGCCGATGAATAAAGAAACATATTTCTAAGAAATTAGTAAATGCAAATGATACTGAGGATAAAAACTTCAATAATGATAAACAAGGAGCAGGCCTGCAAGGGAAGTCATTTGTGTAGATCATTTAAATTTATCACTAATCAGAAATATCCATGCAATCACTTTCCTAACAGCACTCTTAAGCTCCTTGTTTCTCATGCTGTAGATGAGGGGGTTCAATGCCGGTGGCACAACTGAGTACAGAACTGCCACCACCAGGTCCAGAGATGGTGAGATGGAGGGGGACTTCAGGTAGGCAAATATGGTCATGCTGAGAAACAGGGAGACCACGGCCAGGTGAGGGAGGCACGTGGAAAAGGCTTTGAGCTGTCCCTGCTCTGAGGACATCCTCAGTACAGCTCTGAAAATCTGCACATAGGACAGCACGATGAAAACAAAACACCCAGACGCTAAACAGAATCCAACCATAATTATCCAAACTTCCCTGAGGTAGGAGTTTGAGCAGGAGAGCTTGAGGATCTTTGGAACTTCACAGAAGAACTGGTCCACAGCATTGCCTTGGCAAAGTGTCAGAGAAAATGCATTAGCAGTGTGCAGCACAGCATGGAGAAAGCCACTGCCCCAGGCAGCTGCTGCCATCTTGGCACAAGCTCTGCTGCCCAGGATGCTCCCGTAGTGCAGGGGCTTGCAGATGGCAACGTAGCGGTCGTAGGACATGACAGTGAGAAGATAATACTCTGCTGAAAACAAAAAGAAAAGAAAAAGACCTGGGCAGCACATCCCGCATAGGAAATGGCCCTGGTGTCCCAGAGGGAATTGGCCATGGCTTTGGGGAGAGTGGTGGAGATGCAGCCCAGGTCGAGGAGGGCGAGGTTGAGGAGGAAGAAGTACATGGGGGTGTGGAGGCGGTGGTCGCAGGCTACGGCGGTGAGGATGAGGCCATTGCCCAGGAGGGCAGCCAGGTAGATGGCCAGGAAGAGCCCAAAGTGCAGGAGCTGCAGCTCCCGCGTGTCTGCGAATGGCAGGAGGAGGAACTCGCTGATGGAGCTGCTGTTGGACATTTAATTCCTCTGGGCCTGGAGACCTGTCTGAAGAGGAAAATAAAGCAAAATGTTAAGCTAGACCATGTGAGCAAAACCTACTCTATTTCTTGTTACACCTCAAAACTGCTGCTACCCTTTCAGGAAAACCTCTGCTGCAGGTGCCTTGCTAGAGCGCTGGTTGGTGCTGCCAGAGGGTGCTGCTGGGAGCAGGGGATTCTGGACGTCCTTGGCATTTCTGCTGTACTCCAGGTGAAATCTTGTGGGTCCTGTGAGGTAATGACTCTGTCCTTGAGATCAGATGAGGGAAGTAATCTGGGTATGGAGAGCTGTCTGAGGAGGAAAAAACAGGAAAACATTAGGACAGAACTCCGTGATCAAACCTACTCCATTTCTTGTAGAAACCTCCCCAACTGCGTCTGCCCTTTCAGGAACACCTTTGCAGGTTCCGTTCATGAGCTGTGGTTGGTGCTGGTTGATGGCACCACTGGGATGAGAAGGGCTCTGGAGGAGGCAGTCCTGCCCTCCGCAGTTACGGAAATGAGAACATGGGCTGTTCTTGGATTAATTACAGATGAGATACCAAACTATTTTCAGCATGCTTGCTGCCAATTCACAATAACTCTCTGTTCTTGTGAAAACCCACCATCCAGACTCCAGTGTGTTTTTTAAAGTTTCCACGCCTCATCTAAGGGGTCCTTTTAGGTATATATCCTTGGCGTTTGTCCTACTCGCCCACGGAAATCTTGGAGGTCCCGCAAGGCTAAGGTCACACTCAGGTGTACCACTGAATAGAACCTTAATGCTGCTGAGAGCAGAGGAATCCAGGTTCAAAGAGCAGATCTCTTAACCCCTCACCCATGTCATCATATCTGAGGAGGATCTCAGCTCTCTGCTCTTCACCACGGACACACAGCGATCATAGCAGCTGCCCACATACAACCATTCAGCAACATTTCTATGACCTTAGGACTGATGTGTCTTCTCCATGGATAGATAACACAGAGCTGCTAGGGCAGAGCTGTGCCCTTCTGCATGGACACACGCAGCCCAGCAGAAGCCCCATGTAAAGAGTCAAATTTCCTTAGATGTGGTGTCCTGAAGGGAGAGTCAGCTCCTTCCCCACACACAGCATTTTCCAGAGACCCAACAGTTAGGAGGAAACATGTATGCCTTTTATTCATGGACGTATTGAAGAGATAGGAACATCATCACCAGTTTTTGAGCTGCACACGAATTCTCCTCCCCAAAGCTCTAGTTAGTCAAAAGAAACTCATGACATTATTATTAGATGAGAAAAGAAGCTAAGGAGTTTGTATGAAGAAGGCGTCAGCAGGGCAGGTGCCCAAATCCTCCGTCCCATGTTGCTTCTGGGAGCAGCTCCCACTCACTCCCTGACCAAGGCTCTGCTGCCTGCAGCTGTCCCTGCCTGCAGCTGGGTCTCTGTCCCCACGCCTCCTGCCTGCAGGTCACAGCCCCCATCCCACCCGCTGGGTGCTCAGCTCTGCCCTGCAGACACCTCCTGGCAGCAGGGCTCTGCCCAGGGGCAGCTCGCTGGGGACACGTCCTAGAGACCAGGTCACACAGACCCTGCTGGCATTGCACGTGTGGTGGTGGAGCTTTCTAGGGGTTGAGGAGAAGGAAAGGGACTTGATGGGAGTCCTTGTTACCCTCAGTAGTATGGCTTAGGAGTGTCAGCTTTTCTTGGAAATAACAGTCTCTATTTCCATTCCCACAGAGCCAAAGAAGCAAATAGTCTGGAAAGCTGAGCCTGCAGCATCTAACCGCTGACTGCCTTCTCGCCTTAATACATCCGATGGGTGCTGTGGAGCTGTGAGCAGGCAGCAGCCTCCCGCCAGCAGCAGGACCCTGCCCTGCCGGGGGGGCTCCTTCCACCCGCAGCTTCTCCCCGCAGCCCCTGGGCAGCTCCCCGGGCAGGCTGAGTGCTGAGCCTGGCAGGCGGCAGAGGCCCTGCCCCGCCACACAGACCCTGGGGCACAGCAGGGACCCTGCTCTGCACCACAGCCCTGGGCACCCCTGCCTGCACCCGCGGCTTCTCCTTCCTCCAGGAGCTGCGGCTGCATTGCCCTCCAGCCAGAGACTTACCGGGGTCAGGGCTGGCAAGTGTTCTCCCCCAGCGAGCTCTGTGCATCCTGCCACTTCTGCCTGCCTTTACCCACTCTGTCTCTGCAGGCAGTGCCCCCAGCCCTGCTGCGCTGGGCAGAGGAGCTGCTCCTGGGCAGAGCTGGCTCTCTGCAGCGCTGCCCGCTTGCCAGGAGCTCCCCTTGGGCCCAGGAGCCCGGCCCAGCTCAGCAGCACAGGCCCAGCCCAAGGCCTCCCTTGCTCTGCCCCCCACCAGGCTCCCTGCCCATGGCCCTGGGGCTGCAGGGGAACCTGCTGGGAAACAGCCTCAAGGAATCCCTGGGGTTCCTCCCTCCCCTGGCACACACACTTCTTCACACCAGGGTCATTTCTCCTTACAGAAAACCAATTAAGTGTAACAATCTCATCTTGTTGTCCCAGTATCAGTTTGGACATGAAGTCATGGTCAGGGACTGATTTCCTTCATCCCCACTTGAGGAAGGAATTCAGCAGAGTCAGTCGAGGCATCTCATGCTGCTTGTTATTCCTGGAGCTGGGAGAGGTCTCAGCTCCCTCCCATGTCTGCCAGAGACCCGCAGGAGCTGGGATTCCTCCGGCCTCAGTTCAGGTGTCCACAACATAGGCAGCTTAATGCGAATTACTGAGCCACAATAGCTCCTTAGTGGAAATCGAGGACAGGCAAGAGCTGTTCAGATGCAAACATCTCGTGAAATTTGTAGCTGATCCTCTGCGAGTCAGGTGGAGGCATATGTCCTTTGGGTAACTGAAATGGCAGCAGATGCCACATGTAGGACAACTGAACCTGTCCCTACCCCTTATGTGCAGGGCAGCCTGCAGAGGCTGTCAGCAGAGCAAAAGGAGTCATGTGTCACAGGGAGAGCTAAACCATTTTCTTTGTCTTCTATATGCCCCATGGCTGTAATGGCTGTTGTGTCTCAGACATCTCCACAGGGCCTCAGCTCTCACCAGCAAGGTCTCCCTGCCCTTTGTGCCTTGAGGCAGGACTCTGCAGGGGTACAACAGGCGGTGGGTGGGGACAAAATCAGTGGTTACTTTGCAAACTACACCCTTAACAGTTCATGGGACCTTAGGGCATGCATCCACGGGTACAGGGAGAGTGTTCTGGCCTGGAGGTACTGGTTCCTTATGATCCCAGGAAGGGATCGGACAGCAGCATTCAGATACTGTAAGGGATCATTTAACTGCTCTTAGAACTAAGACTGTAAGGAGAGAAGACTATAGATGACCTACTGAATTTGGTGTGACTTCATTCTAGACACAGTACTCCACTGTTAGTTGCAGCTCTCCACTAGACATTTGCACTGACCCTATGGGATTATTAAAGGGTGAGCGAGTTTTGCTGATCAGTCCTTGGCTCTCCAGTTAATGAATCAGCATATATATGGTAATCAGGGAGTCTCGGATAGTGCCATATTGCCACTGGTGCACCGTTTGGATTTCTAATGGCAATTTGACCCTGAGCAACCCCACAACTGAAGGATCCTGTGAGGGACCGGGCAAGGTAGAAAACTGTTTAATGTGCATAAATCACCATAAATCACCTCCAGCGTGGCCAATTCCATCAGATATGGGCTGCCTCTCTCCCTGGTGGTCCATTTGCCTGGGTGACATGCAACATCTTCCTTGAAGGGATACCTTTCCTTTACACCTGACAGGAGTTGCCTCAAGAGAGTGAGGCTTTGTGCCCCCTTTCCAACTGCTTTGTCAATGCCCCCTTCCCTGGGGAGGGATCCCAGCTGCTTGGCTTCCCTGCCCTCTAATTCCAGGCTACTGGCCCTGTTATCCCCGTATCAGATCAGCGAGGTGACAATGTGCTGGCCTAGATGATGGATGAAATCTTTTCGCACATCTCACAGCTCCCCAAGGAACAGTGATCAGGTGCTTACTGATGATTTTATGTTATCTCACTCTTCATCCATATGTCCCTCTGATGGCCCTGCTTGGGAGTAGCCTGCCTCATCTTCTTCTTCCTCCTTCCCTGTATGAGTAGGAGCTTCTTTCCTTGCTAAACAAGCTGATATTGTTTTTTTCTCACGTATATGTATGACTGATACAGGCACAGTTTGGTTCTGTGGCCCAGTCGCAGGGCTTGGAGTTGTGTAGATTGCAACTCAGTAAGCAAAGGCCAAGCCCCAGCACTTTGCAGTGATTTCTGTCTCTTTGGAATTGCCAGGGTGATGACACTCCTTTTTCAAGCATTCTGTGATATTTTTTTTTAGGATTCTGAACTTGTTCATGGGTGAAGTAACAAAGCATTGCAGGTGCCTACAGTTCTAGGTGCCCGCCCATATCCTCCCACATTCCCTGCCACTCATAATTATCTTGCCTCAAGGCACATCCCTGTGTGGCATTCTAGAAATAGGTTACCCTAACCTTAAACAAAACCTGAAACACGTTCAGGAGAGGTAAGAATAAGAAGAAGTTGGTTTGAACATCCCAAGGACATTCAAAGTTTTGAAGAGCTATTGTAAGTAGCCTGGAGGAGAAAGGGGGAGGTGAAGGAGAAAGGGAAAGGGAAGAAGTGGGGAGAAGAAGTGTCCCCCCTCATCCATCCCATAGATTGGCTCCCCGAGGAGAAAAGGTAACAACTGTTAATTATGAATAGTTTCTGGGAGATGGTTCCTCAAGTATGGAGGTGACAGCAATGCTGAGTACAACTACCAGATTAGTCTCATGACCAGCAATTTTATCACAACATAAGGCAGTGTTAGGCTGTAGAGTAAACTAATAACCATAAGCCAGCCCCCAAAAAGGATAAACAGCACAACAGGGAACACGCACAGTATGTAATGTGCTATCCAACACAATTCTGAGGGCAAACAGAGCTACTACATCGAGATAAAAACAAAATAAACATTGTGGCCAGCAACTATGAAGGTGTTAGAATGCTTATAACAGGTTTATTTTAACATGATCCAGTCATAGCTGTCATTATCTCAATCCTTTGGTCCCCACGCAGGATCCATTTGGGAAGGACGGCATTCCATGGGAGGGACGCAGGGGCAGAGATTGACCGTCAAGGAGTGGTGGAGACAAGTGCCATGGACTGACTGCAATCCCCCTTTCCCTGTTCCACTCAGGGGAAGGAGATAGAAGAGTGTGGATAGGGGGAATGGTGTTTTTAGTTTGCTTGTAATTCCTCACAGTTGTAGTCCACCAGTGATAGGCAATAAATTATATTAGTCTGCCTATGCTAAATCTGTCTTGCCCCGATGATAACTGGTGCCCATGAGGATGTTCGGTGGGTGACCTCCTATTCTACCTGAACCCTTGATCTCTTTTCATCATATTTCTCCCCCTTTTCCTTGTAGGTGTGGAAGTGAAAGAGCAGTTGCTGTGGAGCTCACCTCCACAGCCGGGTAAAACTACCATAGCAGAGATACAGGAAGGGTTCAGCACCAGGATTGTGGCCATTCAGGGATGGCATCTCAGCATCCAGGACATGCTCTGCCAGCCTGGCGGAACAGGAGGGAAGGAACAGAGGTTCCCCTGAAGGAGAGCAGTACAAGGGGAAGGCTTGATTTCCAACTCAGGCATGGCTGGAACATTCCTGAGAGGCCTGTGGGAGCTGCAGGCCACACCAGTCTCTGGGACAACAGAGGTCTTTCCTCCCAGAGACAGATCTCAAAGAGGCACCAGCTCCCAGGAAAACCTGGCCCTGGATTGTCCCCCATCACGACGAGGCTGAGCCATGCCTAGTGGATCCGTGGGGCTCAGGGCAGCCCTAGCATCAGGACCTAGGAGTCGTGGTTGCTGCAACGTCCCCTGAGCCCATTGGAATCCTCAGGCAGGGCTCTTGCAGCAGACACTTGTCCTGCCCAGCTCCCCAAAACAGCCCAGGGCTTGCAGCTTGGGACAGCTGACAGCCCCTGGGACACCCCTTGGGAAGGGGCTCCTGACACCCTCACCTTTGGAGGAGAGCTGCAGGAGCACTGGAAACAGGGAAGTCAGGTTGGAGGTGATGGTCACCCTCCAGCAGCCCTCCATCTCGCTTGCTGCTGGCCCTCAGCTCAGGACAAGGGATGCCCGCCCTGGCTCCTCAACCACAGCTCCTCTGCAAGGTGCCCCTGCTCCTCCGCCCATCAGTGAGGGTTGCCCAGTGCAACCTTGCTGCCTGCTGCCCCCACTCCTGGCCACAGAAGGACAGCGGTGGGGAGCATCCAAGCAGTGCCCAGCAGGGACCAGGCCTTGCAGGGAAGTGCCGGCACTGCCGCTGCTCCAGTGACGATATCCTGGTGATGCAGTGCATCCCCCTGTGACATCAGCACGTGTCATCTGAAGGCCTGGGAGGTCAGCAGCATGGAGATGGCACAGCTTGGGAGAGTGACGAGAGATTTCCCTTCTTGTCCTGAGAAACAGTCACCTCCCTTCTGCCCAGTTCTTTTCCACAGGATCCTGACAAATCCACCAGGAACATCTTGAAATGGTGACAAAGGCCACGGAATAAAGGATGTGGAGCGCTGGAAAAGTCACCCCTGTGTTCCTGCACCAACACGCCTGTGCTCTTGGGAGCTGTCCCCGGAAGGTGGGTTTTCAGGCTTGTCCTGGGCCTGGGCTTTTTTCAAAAGATGGGAGCGAAGGCAGCTCGGTATGCGAAGACAGCCCCTCGGTATGCCTGAACTCCTCTTCAATGCATGTCGCTCACTTGGAGAAGTAGGATGTGTTATATGGAGGGAATTGCAGCACATGCCAGTGCCTTCCTTCCCGGACATCTCACGGGGCTCTGAGATTTGAGAAGGCCTCAGCAACATCCCCCAGTCTGCCATGCAGGAGGCAGAAGTAGTACACGAGGGAATGGCAAACATACTCTCAGCACCTCATGGCAAGGGAGAGGGGTAGGGCAGTGCAGCAGACAAAGGGGAGAGTAGGGAGAACAGCTTGGGACAGATGCAGTGCACTCCTTAAGGCTGACGCAGCTTCCTTACGGTGGGGATTCAGCTCCTCCTGCCTGTGCCCCACGCTGAGGGCATTGGGGCACATCTGGGCTGCAGCACCTCAGCTGTGGCACAAGGGCCAAACTCAGCCTTGTCCCAGATCCTGTGCCCAAGCATGGGCATGCAGAGGCTTTCCTTCAGAGCAGAAACCTGCTGCCGTGGATGGCAGATGGCCATGGGAGGATGAAATGAGGGGCCCGAAGCAGAGCACGCCCTGGTGTTCCTGAGGCCAGAAGGAAACAGGCCTGGGCTGTGGCGCCCTGACAGCAGAGGGCCTTTTGTGGTGTTGGTGCAGCCCTGAGGGCCAGTGCTGGAGCTGGGGCTGATCTCCAGGCAGGAGAAGGGGCTGCTGCCAAAGTCCTTGGCTATGGGCATCCTGTGATCCAGGGACACAGAAAAAATCACTGGGCTGTGTCTTGAGTAAAGCATGGGGGTAAGAAGCAGTAGCAGTGTTTGCAAACACAAGTAGAAACCCCGGTGTGATGTGCCTCATATCCATGCACTGCCTGCCTCTACTGGATAGAGGAGGGCCAGACCTTGGCTTGCTGCAGCCCTGAGAAGCGGCCACTTGCTCATAAGCACCAGATCTGTCGGAGATGCCATCGGGGTTCCCGTTAAGTACCAGCTATGAATGGCCAGAGCTGTCCTGTGGGTCCTGTGCTGCCCGTGTCAGCTGCATGCTCCAGTGGTGCTGGGCAGCGCTGGCATCTCAGGTAGCACTGCAGGCCTGGAACTGGCTATTACATGGAGCAGCTGCCCTGAACGAGGTTAGGCAATGTAGGGATGTCCGTGAGACAAGTGCCGTTACAGTCACCGGAGATGGAGGGAAAACTAAATGGAGAAGAGGGAGAGAGACTCAGGTCTCCCTGTGGCACAGTTCTCCATTGGGTCAGGTGGATGCCTCTACAGGCTGCCCTGAGCCTACTGAGGAGGGACAGGTTTAGTTGTCCTAAATGTGTGCATTTGCTGTCGCTTCAGCTGGCCAAAGGCATTCCCCACCAGCCTCCAAGGGGATGCCCCCAGGTGCTGCCCTGTCCCTCAGGGTTCCTCCATGAGAGCTTGCAGATACCTGCACGTCCCTCTGCCCCCTGACATGTCACCAGGTGTTTTCAGCCCCCTGATTTCCTCCATCTCCATTAATGATGTTGGAGCTGAGAAAAGGAGCTCACCTTCAGGTGCCCATGTGGTGTACATTAAAGGGAGGGCAGAGGAATCCCAGGTCCTGTGGGTCTGGGGCAGGCACGGGTGTGAGCTGAGCCCCGTTCTAGTCCCAGGACTAAAACCCTGAATGAGATGCCTTAACTGACTCTGCTGGATCCCTTCCCTGAACAGGGGATAAAGAAGAAGATTCCCTGACTTTGTCTGGATGCCCAAACTGATAGCGGGACAAGAAGATGTGATTGTTACACTTAATTGGTTTTCTGTAAAGAGAAATGAGCATGCTGTCAAGAAGTGTGTGCGCCCAGGGGAGGGAGGGAACCCCAGGGATCCCTTCGGGCTGTTTCCCAGCAGGTTCCCCTGCAGCCCCAGGGCCATGGGCAGGGAGCCTGGTGGGGGGCAGAGCAAGGGAGGCCTTGGGCTGGGCCTGTGCTGCTGAGCTGGGCCGGGCTCCTGGGCCCAAGGGGAGCTCCTGGCAAGCGGGCAGCGCTGCAGAGAGCCAGCTCTGCCCAGGAGCAGCTCCTCTGCCCAGCGCAGCAGGGCTGGGGGCACTGCCTGCAGAGACAGAGTGGGTAAAGGCAGGCAGAAGTGGCAGGATGCACAGAGCTCGCTGGGGGAGAACACTTGCCAGCCCTGACCCCGGTAAGTCTCTGGCTGGAGGGCAATGCAGCCGCAGCTCCTGGAGGAAGGAGAAGCCGCGGGTGCAGGCAGGGGTGCCCAGGGCTGTGGTGCAGAGCAGGGTCCCTGCTGTGCCCCAGGGTCTGTGTGGCGGGGCAGGGCCTCTGCTGCCTGCCAGGCTCAGCACTCAGCCTGCCCGGGGAGCTGCCCAGGGGCTGCGGGGAGAAGCTGCGGGTGGAAGGAGCCCCCCCGGCAGGGCAGGGTCCTGCTGCTGGCGGGAGGCTGCTGTCTGGGGTAGCCTGCTCTCAGCTCCAAAACACAACTGGGATGTATCTAAGGCGAGAAGAAAATCAGGGGTTAGATACTTTAGGCTCAGCTTTCCAGACTATTTGCTTTCATTTTTTTCTTTTTTGTCTCTGTGGGAATAGAAATAGAGGCTGCTATTTGCAAGAAGAGGCTGATACGCCTAAGCCTTCCCATTGAGGGTTACAAGGACCCCCAACAATTCCCTTGCCTGCCCCTCAGCCCAGAAGAAGCTCCACCACCACACGTGCAGTGCCAGCAGGGTCTGTGTGACCTGGTCTCTCGGACGTGCCCCCAGCGAGCTGCCCCTGGGCAGAGCCCTGCTGCCAGGAGGTGTCTGCAGGGCAGAGCTGAGCACCCGGCGGGTGGGATGGGGGCTGTGACCTGCAGGCAGGAGAACTGAGGACAGAGACCCAGCTGCAGGCAGGGACAGCTGCAGGCAGCAGAGCCATGGGCAGGGAGTGAGAGGGAGCTGCTCCCAGAAACTCCGTGGCAGAGGGGATTCAGGCACCTCCCTGCCATCCCTGCACTGGAGACGCCTTCCCCTGAGCAGCTGCATGGTCTGCTCTCCCATCCAGTAAAGCCCCTACCCCCACAACCATGGAGTCTTTAAACGTTAGCCCCTTGGCTGCCCAATCTTCAGGACAAGAGGTCACCCCAAATGCCCAGCTCTCACTCTCATTCTTGGCTTCTTCAGCAGAAGCAATGGGGCATTTCTTTGTGTTTCCCCTCCCATCCATCCTGCCCTTACTATTCTCCTCAGACTCTGGGCAGTGGGATTAAAGCCAGATCTCAAACACCAGAGTACTGAGTCCTGCTCTGGAGGTGTATCCCTGGGAGCAAAGTGCCCAAGTTGTTCTAGCCAATATGGCTCTGGGCACTGTGGTGCGTAGGGCTGGGAAATGAGCTGGCTCTATTCAGCTCACTCTGGTTTAAGGACATCCAGCGGTGTCCCTGGGGTTATCCTGCTGGAGGTTGTTGAACAGCCACTCTGCGTTACAGGTGCACAGCATCTGAACCAAACTATGAGTTTCAGAATGGGTCACCAGCTTTCCCAGGTACCCACTGCTGCAAAGCAGGGCTGAGTCCTAGAGAACTCATGGGCAGAGGCTGCTGCTCCAAACAGCACTCAGCCAACACGAAGCAGAGCTCCAGCCAGAGAAGAGAATGAAACTGCTGCTGAGAATGCGTTTGTGTAGGTGAGTGAGAAAGGAAGAGTGTTGCTGAAAGTACAGAGCTTTGCTCAGAGAAGTCTGCCCTAAATTCTCTGTGTCCTTTTGTCTTTGGACAGGCTCCAAGGCCAAGAGTCAGCACATGTCCAACAGCAACTCCATCAGTGATTTCCTCCTCCTGCCATTCGCAGACACGCGGGAGCTGCAGCTCCTGCACTTCGCGCTCTTCCTGGCCATCTACCTGGCTGCCCTCCTGGGCAACGGCCTCATCCTCACCGCCGTAGCCTGCGACCACCGCCTCCACACCCCCATGTACTTCTTCCTCCTCAACCTCGCCCTCCTCGACCTGGGCTGCATCTCCACCACTCTCCCCAAAGCCATGGCCAATGCCCTCTGGGACACCAGGGCCATTTCCTATGCAGGTTGTGCTGCACAGGTCTTTTTGTTCCTCTTCTTCATATCAGCAGAATTTTACGTTCTCACCATCATGTCCTACGACCGCTACGTTGCCATCTGCAAGCCCCTGCACTATGGGACCCTCCTGGGCAGCAGAGCTTGTGCCCAGATGGCAGCAGCTGCCTGGGGCAGTGGGATTCTGTATGCTCTGCTGCTCACTGCCAATACATTTTCCCTGCCCCTCTGCCAAGGCAATGCTGTGGACCAGTTCTTTTGTGAAATCCCCCAGATCCTGCAGATATCCTGTGCACACTCCTACCTGAAGAGTTTTTGGGTAGTTGTGACTGGTGTCTTTTTAGCATCTGGATGTTTTGTTTTCATTGTTTTTTCCTATGTGCAGATTTTCAGGGCTGTGCTGAGGATGCCCTCTGAGCAGGGCCGGCACAAAGCCTTCTCCACCTGCCTCCCCCCCCTCTTTGTAGTCTCCCTGTTTATCAGCACTGGCTTTTTTGCTTACCTGAAGCCCCCCTCCATCTCCTCCCCATCCCTGAACCTGGTGGTGGCAGTTCTGTACTCGGTGATACCTCCAACATTGAACCCCCTCATCTACAGCATGAGGAACCAGGAGCTCAAGTGGGCTATTAGGAAAGTGATTTCATGGACGTTTCTGAATAGTGAGAAATTTCCCCTCTTTTTCCAGAAATGACTTAACTTGGTACCTCCCCTCAGGCCTGGTCCTTCTTTCATTATCGTTATTGTTATTCTTATCTTTGGTATCATTTGCATTTATTATGCTCTTAGAGTAATATTTCTTTTTCATCTTACTTCTGCTGAGGATCGACACTGCTCTGTTTGCTCTTGAGGCTCTGTAAATTTGTGTCTAACAGAAGGTCAGAGCTGACTCTTCCATAGCATCTGCAAAATAAAACGGGATCTCCACAGTGCACTGTCTGAAGCCTTGGCTCTTTTTTCAAGGTTGTTGCCAAGCTTTCCAGAAGCTTGTGCCGCTTTCCATCACCTATCAGACGCTTTCCATCATCTGTCAGTGGTCATGGTCATCCAGAGAGGTCCCACATGACTGGTGACTTCCTAATGTGAAGCCCATCTACAAGAAGGTTTGTAAGGAGGACCCGGGGAATTACAGGCCTGTCGGCCTCACCTCAATGCCAGGAAAGGTGATGGAACAGATCATCTTGAATGCAGTCACACAACGTATGTGGGACAACCTGGGGATCAGGCCCAGTCAGCATGGGTTCATGAAAAGCAAGTCCTGCCTGACCAACCTCATCTCCTTCTATGTCTGGGTGACTTGCGTGGTGGATGAGGGAAATCACGTTGATGCAGTCCACCTAGACTTCAGCAAGGCCTTTGACACGGTCTCCCATAGTATTCTCCTGGAGAAGTTGGCAGCCCATGGCTCGGACAGGTACACACTTTGCTGAGTTAAAAACTGGCTGGATGGCTGGGCCCAGAGAGTAGTGGTGAACGGAGTGAAATCCAGCTGGTGACCGGTCACTTGTGGTGTTCCGCAGGGGTTGGTGTTGGGGCCCATCCTCTTTAACAGCTTTATTGATGATTTGGATGAGGGAATTTAGTGCACCCTCAGTAAGTTTGCAGATGACAACAAGCTGGGGGGAAGTGTCAATTTGCTGGAGGATAGGAAGGCTCTGCAGGTGGACCTGGACATGTTGGATCGATGGGCAGAGGCCAATGGGATGAGGTTCACCACGGCTAAGTGCCGCGTCCTGCCCTGTGGCCACAACAACCCCATGCAGTGCTACAGGCTTGGGACAGACTGGCTGGAAAGCTGTGCAGAGGAAAAGGTTGGATGTAATACTTAGGGACATGGTTTAGTGAGTGATGTTGGTGGTAGGGGGATGGTTGGACCAGATGATCTTGGAGGTCTTTTCCAACCTTAATAATTCTATGATTCTGTGCTTCTTACGATACAGAGCCACAAGTCCACGGTTTCCTGGTGCTTCACCAAGCCTAGGAAGTGGCTGAGGAAGAACTGGTGCCCTATATTCTCCAGCCCTTAATGCAACCATCTTTCTTGCTGGGTGCTATCGAAAGCAATGCCTGTGCCCTGTGTCAGGGCTTTGACTGATGGAAACAGGGCCCAGCAGCCATAGCAGTTTGCTGCTGTTCCTCTGGCTGTGTCCAGCACATGGCTGTGAGACAGTCTCCCCCAGTCTGTGTGCTGAACCTGAGCCCAAAAGTCCTCAGCAAGTCCTCAGCTTGGGTCCTCCCCAAGGACTGGAGTGCGGTTGTGACTACAGGAAGGACGATCCCTCTCCTTGGGCCTGTCCATGGCTGGATGCCTTTGCATGCTCCACAGGAAAAGGGAGCATATTGATAACATGCTAACACCCCTTTCACCATCTCTGTGTCTGTGGAAGCATCAGAAAACGTCCCTCAGTCCTAAGATCCAGCAAAGCCCAGCTTCTTCTTTCGTCAGGAACCTGGAGAAATTCTCTCAAAATTTCAGACACTCTTGTGCACACAGGAAAAATACATATGTGCATGCACAAACACACACTCTCATACATGCAAAGATGTGCACACAGGGCATGGACACAGCCGACCACACACAGAGCAACTCCAACAGGGAGCAGCACCTTCACAGCCACCACACCACCAGCAGCACACACAGAGCCATGAGCAACACACCTGGCCCCATCCCATTCCCCACCTCAGTCTGATCTGCTCTGAAGGTCACCAGTGCTCCACGCATCCCCAGCAGCAATTACCCATGGGTGCAGACGCACACATGGCTATGTGGTTCCATGATTGTATGATTCACCCCCAACACACCCAGGAGTGAGCACACTCACACAGGAAATAGCCAGCAACAGACTTGAATAAGAAGGCAGGACAGTGATCAGGCTCAGGGCCTGAGCAGACCAGCCCTGACCAGCCCCATATCCACATGCAGCCGGCCCCTTGCACCCCTCTCCCCTCCTCTTCAACAGCATTCTTCCTCCTTGAGACACTTTAATCCCTTCCTTTCTTACATGCAGTGCCCTGCTCAATTACCAGTTCTCACCAATCACATTTTCCACCACTGATCCCTAGTTTGCTATACCTGTGCCCACATTTGGTAATTCAGATACCATTGCCTACATCATCTGGGCCTCTAACAGGCAGGAGAGGTCGACATGTCACAGATTTGCTCTGCGGCAGGAGTGAGGGGTGGCATGAACAGTCCTGAGCAGGGAGTGTTTTACGGTAAAGGCAGGACTGAAAATCGTCATTTTATGGCTGTAGGCCTGAGTATTGCCTCCACTTTTTTTAACCATTACAAACATTTCACTTCAATCAGCACACTTCAATCAACTGAAATGACTGAACACTTCTAATACAATGTTTGAATTGTCCCATGACATTTTTTTTTCTTGAATGTTTATTACAGCAAAAGAAAAAAATACCAATCTTCCCCTGTACTTGCATTGCCAGAACTCTGTCTCTTATGCACCGCACTTCATCTCCCCAGTCTATCTGGTATTTCCACCTGGCTTTGTGAAACAGACCATGTTGGAAGTCACTTCTCCAGCAGACTCTCTGGACATGTGCAGTTTCCATTCTTCTCCAGATTCCCCTCCCCTCACCCTTTGATCATTCAGATACCTCTCACCTACGCAGTTGGTTCTCAGAACTTGAGGGATCTCAAGCTTGCCCATATTTCAGTTTTCGATCTCATCATCCCTACAGCCAACTCTGTAATTGCATTTCTATTCATTATTTCCTACCCATGTCAAACATTTCTTGTATAGTCATCCCTTGTGGAAGTTGCACCTCATTGGAGGCAACTTGGATTTGGCTCACAGTTGGGGACTGTGGGGTTTGCTTCTTTGTTGTAACATGTTAATAACAACGACATCAAAAACTGTGCCTGTGTGCAGCCAGTTGTCTGAGGAAAAGAGGTGGGACTTGGTGCAAAGTAGCTATAACAACTGTGGACTTAACAGCTATAAGAGCTGTGGACTATAACAGCTATAACAGCTACAACAGCTGTGAACTTAAGTGGAGAAGTTTGGTGTAAGGCAAAGTGATGCAAGTCCCAGGTGCCTGATGAGAGAAGTGCTGGGGATGTAGAGGTGAGCAGCAAGGTTGTCCATACAGTCTAGGACTTCAAGGGACTGCTTTTCCACTTATACAGACCTCCTTAGGAGGCACATTGGATCCATGACAACTAGAGAATGATGCTATCAGTTCTTCTGAAAACTCTAAACTAATGGAAACTAACCTTAAATAAGGAAAATGCTCTTAGTGAAGTGGTCATTGAAAACTTCCTCTTTAAACTGCATTCTTGAAACCTCACTAATTAATTGTACAAGTCTGGGAGACTGGATGAAAATGACTGAATTGTAATGAGCCCCATGGTGCATTTGGTGCTGAGACCATAAACTTCAGGTAGTGATAAGAGAATGATGTAACTGCAGGAGAAGTTAAAGTCAGAAGGAAACCTTGAAGTGTCTAGGAGTATTAATGGGCCCCAGTGAGGGTCATTACTGACAAAGCCTCCCCATGGACTTGTTAGAGCAGACAATTGGAGGCCATGATTGCAGGTAGGCAAAGGCACTGGGCAGGAGCCTCTGATGCTGAGTAAAGGCCTTGGTTTGTTTGGTGAAGCACAAAGGCCAAGCCCGGGCCCCCAGTCCCTGGGAAGGGAGGTTCTGTCACTCACCCATGGCTCAGGGCTCTTCCTGGGGCAGTGGGATGTGGGGTGTGTGATGCTGTGTGAAGGACAATGTTATAACACCTCCTGGCCTCCCCACTGGGTTGCAAGGAGGCAACAAGGCCCCAGTGTCATGAGCACAGTATGTCTCCTCATGAGCCTCAGTAGCAGAGACAACTGCCATCGGCAGGGGGACAAAGACCTTGGATCTGCTGGGGCCTTCCAGCCTTGCCAGTGCTCTCGGTCTTCTCCACCACAGGGCTGTCCTGCGCTGTCCTATCCCTTCCCACTTTTCCCTGAAAGCTGTAGGCACCCACCTTGCTTCTCCACCTTGCTCTCATCCAGGCATTTCCTTACTTTCACTGATGTCTCCCCACCCTCCACGGCAGTTGCTTGAAACACAATGGCATGGGCTGACCACAGACTCCTTCTGGGTGACCTCTGACACCACAGCACTACCCTTTCAGTGACATTTCCTCCTCCTCATGCCCAGTCTTAAACTTCCAAGAAGCACATTGCAGCAGCTTTTACTCTCTCCTGCTGTTTCCCACCACCAGAGAAAGCTCCATCATCCACAAACCGCTTTTTTAGCAGATGTCCCAAGCCATCAGCCTTCTGGAGCCCTATGGCCTGACCAGACAGGAGAAACCTCACCATGGTCTTCCAGGCCATATACCTGCTGCTGGCCTTCCAGCTTCTCAGGTAGATGTGACCAAGTTGTGTGCCTGTTGTGTGACTTTAAGTTTCTGAGGTACAACAGACCACATAAGAACACATTCACCCAGCACCCACTTGTGGGCCAGGACATGAGGACACAAAAAGTAAGCTTTTTAAATGAAATTTATCAATCAAATTTTCTAACACTTTTTTAAATATGGAAACATTCTTCACAGGATCTACTGTGTTCATAGTAAGACACGATGTATCTGTACCTCTGCCTCTCTCTCTTTTCTTCTTCTTCTCCCTATTATGTCTTCAGAGAGCTCTCCAATGGAAAGAGTCATTGAATCGCAAAATAACTCATGTTGGAAGAGACCCCTGAATGGCATCCTCTTCACCTGTCCTGCTCAAGGCAGACTAAACTAGATGCGGTTGGTCAAGGGCTCCTCTGAGCTTGGCACCATCCAGAAAGGATTTGAAAGTGTGCTCCATCCTGTAATTCAGAGAGTTAATAACGACATTCAGCAGTGTTGGCTCAAGTACTGATCACTGAGGGATGGTGCTAGGAACTGCCTGACAGGAGAACTTTGCACCATAGATGACAACTGGGCCTGATTGTCCAGCCAAATTCCCACCCACAGCCTCATCCATTTGTTAAGTCCACATAGCACCAATCAGGCTGTAAGTAGTCTCCAGGAGACAATGTCAACGGCCTTGCTAAAGTGCAGGTAGACAGCATCCCTTTCTTTTCCCTCACCTAAGGGTTCAGCAATCCCACTTTTGTCCTTCAAGTGCCCGGAGGTAGCTGTGGAAAAACTTGCCCCACCACCTTCCCAGGGATGGAGGTGAGGCTGACCAGCCTTAATTCTTCTCACCCTCTTTTTTCCTCTTCTGGAAGACAGGTCTGATGTCATTCCAAGTCTCCAGAAAGCTCTCTGGTCCCCCTGGTACATTTGCTGACACAGTCCAGGAAGGCAGGGGCAGGTGATGCAGGAGACAGGCAAGAACACACAAGTCCTACCCTTGTACACCCAAAGGCAGGGCATTGCAGTGCTTGTGGTGTCCCTCTGGCTCCTGCTGCCTCTCCCAGATTCTGGGAGGCACCTCAGCCCTGCAGTGCATGACCCTGCTCTGCACTTGTCTGAGATACCGTACAGCATGAGGAATGGACACTGGGAGAGGGCATTTGTGCTCACTCATGTTCGCCTCACATGCACATGCACACAATGTGCACACTGAAGCCTCATCTGTACAGGGCACACATATGGACTACTGACTTCTCCATTAAGTGTCCCATTAAGTGTGGGGGCATAAACCACCTCTCTGAGCTGCGTTGAGAGCCAAAAAAAGTCACCCAAGAAGTAACCAGGATAATACTCACCCCTTATTCTGTACCGTTTATACCATGACAGGTTCCAGACTTTCCAATATGTCTTCATTAATCAGCCCCCTGCAATTAGAACACGGATATCATTCCCTTAGTCTATGGGCCACCTCCCAGAAATGTCCATATTAATCAAATATTCAGTGAATCCATTTAGTTCATGAAATGGTTTCTATCTGTTGTTGAGGCCTCACAGGACAGGAGAAGGCAGTTTGGCCCACACTGGCCAAAGGGATATCCCATGCCACATGATTTAATGCTAATCAAGAGTGCTGCGGGAATTGGCCAGGGGTGTCTGGGCATTGGTCAGCAGAGGTCAGCAATAGCATTCTGCATCACTTTTTTTTTTTTTCCCCTTTGTTACAAAACACTTGTTTGTTACACCAACAAGTACCTACACTTTTACCATTTTCAGTCCTCTGCCCTATTGCGCTGGGGCAGGGGATTTGAACCAATGACTGTGTGGTGCTTATCTGCCTGCTGGGTTAAACCACAGCACAGACCAGGCCGCAGAATCTGACCCTGCAATGAACTCCTCCCCTCACCCCTGCTCCAGCCTGGGCTCATCCACTGGCCACAGTCCCTTAGGTGTGTACCTGTTCCAACACATCCTTATCCATGAGCCACAGTCCCTTCAAGGCTCTACCTACTGTGTCGTGGGCTTACCGACAGCCATAGATGGTTGCAGGTGTGCCTTCAGAGGTGTGGACTTATCCATTTGCCACACTCTCTTCAGAGGTGTACCTGCTCTAGTGTGGCCTTTTCCATTCCAGAAGGATTATGTTGAGTTCAGGGCGGCAATGTAGAGATTCAGTCCAATGACAATTCAAGCAACTGTGGGTCTGGGACATACTGGCTGATAGAGTTCCAATAATGTGAGGCTTTGGAAGAATCCTGATGTGTTGTGGGGAAACCACAGGTATTGGTAAATCCTCAGGAAAACACAGGTTTGTGTTTGAAGCCAAAGCTAGTAAGGATGGAGAGAAATTAGGAGAGCTTTGGCAATCATGGGGTCAGAGGGAGGTTGGAATGTGAGTGTGTGGTAAACGTCTGCAGGAATGCAAGCACAGATACAGGAAAATGTAGGACAGGATGTGGAGGGGCATGGCGGAGGGCCAATGTGGGGCTGGAGCCCCCCAATGGAACCGGTGTCTTTAGGGCTACAGATGCAGCCTCTTCCACTGAGGCCCAGCAGAGGACACCGGTCTCTTACAGCCCCTGGGTCTTGTTACCTCCTCAACCCCACAGAGCCTGGCAAGTGTCCTACCAATGTCCTGCACTCGGAATTGCACACCCCCACATCACACTGCCCCTGCCAGAGCCCCGAGCAGCCCAGGAAGTGCAGGATGCCCCTTTCCAGGGGATGCGCTCAGGCCTTGGCCATCCCCCTTGGTGAAACACATCAAGGGCTTTCAGAGCCACATCCCCACTTGATTTTCCACCTGTAACCAGTGCCTCTGATTTTCTCCTTCACCATCTCCCAGGGACAGGCACCTTGTCCGCTTGTTCCCATCGTGGTCTCTTCAGGGATGGCCCTCAGTGGAGCTGGCCAACACCCTCAAACAGTTGGAGGCTTGCTTGTCTTTTACTTCTTCAGAGGCTTGCTCGTCTTTTACTTCTTCAGAGGCTTGCTCCAGCTTTCTGGTTCTGCAGTTCAGGAACTTGGCAGCAGAAGGCCAATCAACATGCAAAACTCCCTCAGAAGCCAAGACTCTGGGCATAACTCTCCTGAAGTCTTCAATTCTTATGGGTTAATTAGGGAGATGCCAGGAGTCTTCTTAAAGGGAAAGAATTCAATAATAATAATAATAATAAACAACCTTCTAGGAAAGAATCTCTTCTTTCTTCCTTTTTTTTTTTTTTTCAGTTGTCCGCCTACAGATAAAATGATATCAGCGACCTCCAACTGATATTAATTCTGAATGTCTTCTAAGGGACTCTGAAAATGTTTTTGTAAAGACAGAAGGTCCCGTGTCATATCTCATAGCCCCAAATGGGTGCTTCAGCTATTCCAGGGTATCCTTGAGGCAGCAGCAACATCTTTGTGGGCAACTGAATCAAGCCCTGAAGGATATTGTAGGCCAAAATGAAATGTATGTGGAAAATTCCTTAATGTAATAAATTTGTAAGAAGACTTCAATTTCAGAATTTTTTATGCTTGTCTACAAGTTATCATTTTTTTAAAAGGTGATGTACATGGAGCAGTGAGTTATGACACTTTCTCCCCCTTTATGTGAAGAAAAAAAAATGTAACTCTCTCCAAAAATATATTTATTCCCAACACTTGAAAGGGAGATTATGTTCCCAGGACATGCACATATTGGCACATTTCACCTTTACATCTCAGGTCTAAGCAGAGCAGAGAGCAATGAAGGTTAGAGAGGTTGGACACATCCTGCTTTTATCTCTTTGCTGTCAAGCAGCGGCCACACCTGTGCTAGGAATTCCCTCACACATCCTTCCTGTTTATGAACCAGCCAAATCTTTATGGCACAAGTGGCAGACTCCAACACCCAGAAGCCCGGAGCACAGAATTATCAGCAAATCACAGAATCATTTAGGTTGGAAACGACCTCTAAGATTATCCAGTCCAACCTTTGACCTAGCACTGCAATGTCCACCATTAAAACATGTCACAAAGCCCTACATCTTCACGTTTTTTAACGACCTCCAAGGATGATGACTCAACTACTTCCCCTGGCAGCCTGTTCCAATACTTCATAACTCTTTCAGAGAAGAAATTATTCTGAATATCAAACCTAAACCTCTCCTGGCACAACTTAAGGCTATTTCCTCTTGTCTCATCACTTGGTCTCCTGGCGCAACTTAAGGCTATTTCCTCTTGTCTTATCACTTGGTACTTTGAGAAGAGACTGATCCCCACTTCACTATAGTCGTTTTAAGGTGATTGTAAAGCATGGTAAGGTCTCCCCTGAGACTCCTTTTTAAGGCCCAGGGCACAGCTGAGGAAAGCAAATGTGACCCCTGTCTTAAAGGAATGCAAGATGAAAGACCCTGGAAACTATAGGCCAGACAGCCTTTCCTCAGTTCCTGGGAATCGGATGGGGTAGCTAAACATGGAAAACATTTCCAAGCACACGGAGGATAACAAAGTGATCAGGAGTCAGCATGGATTCACCAAGAGTTTCTTGAGACTTACCAGCTTGACAGCCAGTGATATCCCTTTTGGGAAACTGGAATTCCTGGGCATCTCCCTGAAGTGCCAGGGCACTGATGTGTATAGTGCATAGAAAAAGAGGAAGAACCAGAGGTCTGTGTGTGGTTACAGAGCTCTCATTTTGGATAGCAGAGATGGTGTGACAGCCCACAACAGGGGTGCGTCCAGGGGTGGAGAGGATTGTAAGGCACGGAGGGAGAGCAGACCTTTCAGGGGGAGAGCAGCGGCAACATAAGGAGCTTTGCCCTGGTTTTGGTGATGAGAATTCATGGGTCTGGATTAGCAGGCACACGAACATGGGTGACCTTGTAGTTGGTGTCACCTAGAGACCTCCTGTAAGGAAGAAGCAGCAGGTATGGCCTTCCTCAGACAACTGGAAAATGCCTCAAGTTTGCAGGAAATGGTCCTCACGGGGGAAGTTGAAACACTCAGATTTCTGCTAGAATACCAGTACAACAGAGCACAAGCCATCTAACGGGTTTCTGGAGGGCATCAATGCTAAATTGATGAGCATGCAAAGATATTGTTAGGACAGCCAAAGCCCTCCTGGAGTTGAATCTGGCAAAGGACGTGAAGAACAACAAGAAGGACTTCTACAAGGACATCAGCATTGAATGGAAGGCTGGATAAAATGCAGACTCACTGCTAAATACAGAGAAGGCCCAGGTGGCAGAGGACATAGAGAAGGCTGAGGCACTGCTCACTGTCCTCTTTGCCGCATTCTTTCCAACCTTGGCCTCTGGAACGGCAAGTCCTTGAGATCAGAACAAAAAAAGCCTGAAGCAAGGAAGTCGTACTTTGTGAGGTGGAGGACCTTGTTAGGGAACCCTTGGGCAAACTGGATTCCAAAGAAGTGGTGGTTAAGAACACGACTGGGAGGAGTAAGTAGGAATTTATAAAGCGGAAAATGTGTTTAACAAACCTGACTGCCTTCCACTAAAAGATGTCCTCAGATCATGGAGGCTTGTGGTTGCTCAGGGAAGTTGTGGAGCCTCCATCCCTGGAGGTATTCAGAACCCATTTGGACATGGACCTGGGCAACCTGCTCAGGCTGATCCTGTTTGAGCAAAGGGGTTGGCCTAGGCAATCTCCAGAGCTCCCTTCCAACCTCAAACATTCTGTCATTCTATGATACCTGGCAGTGTTTCTGGAAACTTTTCCGTGGTACCTCAAACCAGTCTGAGTCCTGGTGCCCATGGAACAGAGTTTGCTTTTAGGATGACCTCACTCACTAGGTAACCCTGATGAGCAGAGATTACAAAAGCAGGCAGTGTCTCAACCCACAGCAGTATTCCCAGGTCCAGACTCCACTGCCTTGAGGATTATGAATTGGAAGAACCTTTTGAGGCCTGTACCTTGGCCTGCCCTCAGCTGGGATAACTTGGCAGCTAGATCACGTTGGTCAGTGCTTGGTTCACCTCTCATGCCCAGAGGTGATTTTTTTTCCTCCTTTCATTTGATATCTTTCTGCTTTTTCTATCTTCTCTGCCCCAATTTGTGCCCCTGCCAGATCACCACACCTACTCAGACCAAGGGCAATCCCAGCCTGCTCTTGAAGCACAGCCTCACCAGGATCCCATTACTCTGCAAGCGGGCTATGAGGGCCTGCTCCAGGAAGAGATGCACTGCATGAGATCAGAGGAGGGCACGTGAGAAACCCAACAGCCAGTGCAGAGGGACAGTGGCAGTAATTGCGAGCTGATGTGGGGCCAGAGCCAGGGGCTGCAGAGATCACCAGTGAAGCCCTCCAGCAGCTCCTTTCCACACCCAGGCAGGGAATAACACACCCAGCGGTGCTCCTGAGAGAGGTCAGGACACGGGACAGGAGGCACTGTGAGCTGTGGTGCCAGGCACTGACGCTCAGCCCTGGCTCTGGGGTCTCCCAGCAGGTGCTGCCAGTGCCTGCAGCCCCCAGAGCCCCCCAGCCCTGTGGGCAGCACTGAGGCCCGTCCTGACCTTTGGGAGCTGCTCTGGCTGCAGAGGGGCTGCCAGGAGCACTGGGGCTGGTGCTGCCCACCCACACATCCTGCCCCAGGTGTCTCTTGGTCCCTGCAGCCATGGCTGTGACTGAGGGGAGAGGCCGGCCTGGCTGGGGCGTGGGGCCTGGCAGTAGTTTGGGGGTGGTGGCCGTGTGAGAACTTGCTGCAGTGCTGTGGCTCCTGTCCACAGGCCTGTCTCTGGGCTGGCCCAGCATCACTGACCCACTCACAGCCCCATGTCCCCTCTGTGTCGGCACTGCTTGGGGCAGAGGGCATCAGGGCCAGGGAAACAACCCCCCTGGCACGGTCCCCACAACAGAGCTTGGTGCCTTGTCCCCCCACAGCCCTCCTGGTCTGGCTACTTTTCCCAGTGCCAGGCCCCAGACCAGCCCTTGCTACGTCTCACACAGGGGCTCGCTGACAGCCCCACTCTAGAGTCTGTAGGGTCTGGGCATGGGTGACAGGGCTGGTTGTTCCTCTAGTGCAGACACAGATCATAGCATGAGGAAGGAGCCAGACATTTCCAGGACCAGTTCCCACCTGGGATTTTATACTTTCCTTTTGGTTGATGCCAGCTCTGCTGAGCTTTGAAAGAAAAGCCCAGCCTTCAGGAAGTGAAAAAATCCCATTTATTATATAGAGAAAGCAATTATGTTGCTATGAGACAGTCTGCACTGCTACACACTTTGAGACTGACTTTTATCCAAGCTTCTGCTGAGACAATGCAGGTTCATTCAGCAATAGCAGTGGGAGGAGTGAATATATATTTTGGGGGGGGGGGGGGGGGGTGGGTGGAGGGGAGAACAGCAGAAGAACAGTTAAAAATAATGAAATTAAAATAATGAAATATGGAAACAAGAAAAAATATAATGGAAAAGAACAAAGCACAAGGCTGGAATGGGATATATTGAGAGTCACCTGTGGAGAGATACGGGAACTTTATGATTCCTAAAAAATATAATTAAAAACACTTTCAAAATAGCATCCTTTAGTGCTTCAATCCTCACACTGTAGATGAGGGGGTTCACTGCTGGGGGAGCTGCTGAATACAGAATTGCAACTGCCATATCTAGGGATGGGGAGGAGATGGAGGGGGGCTTCAGGTAGGCAAATATGGCCATGCTGATAAACAGGGTGACCACAGTCAGGTGAGGGAGGCACGTGGAAAAGGCTTTGTGCCGGCCCTGCTCAGAGGGCATCCTCAGCACTGCCATGAAGATCTGTACATAGGACACCACAATGAAAGAAAAACATCCAAACCCCAAAAAAGCACTGAACATGAGAAATCCAGCTTCCCTGAGATAGGAGTCAGTGCAGGAGAGCTTGAGGATCTGAGGAATTTCACAGAAGAACTGGTCAACAGCATTGCCTTGGCAGAGGGGCAGGGAAAATGTATTGGCGGTGTGCAGCAGAGCATAGAGAACCCCACTGCCCCAGGCAGCTGCTGCCATCTGGGCACAAGCTCTGCTGCCCAGGAGGGTCCCGTAGTGCAGGGGCTTGCAGATGGCAACGTAGCGGTCATAGGACATGACGGTGAGAACATAAAATTCTGCTGATATGAAGAAGAGGAACAAAAAGACCTGTGCAGCACATCCTGCATAGGAAATGGCCCTGGTGTCCCAGAGGGAATTGGCCATGGCTTTGGGGAGAGTGGTGGAGATGCAGCCCAGGTCGAGGAGGGCGAGGTTGAGGAGGAAGAAGTACATGGGGGTGTGGAGGCGGTGGTCGCAGGCTACGGCGGTGAGGATGAGGCCGTTGCCCAGGAGGGCAGCCAGGTAGATGCCCAGGAAGAGCGCGAAGTGCAGGAGCCGCAGCTCCCGCATGTCTGCGAATGGCAGGAGGAGGAACTCGGTGATGGAGCTGCTGTTGGACATCTGGTGCTGCCTCTGGGTATGGAGATCTGGACAGGTCGGAAAACAGCATGACAAGTCAGGGGAGTCTTCTCTGAGTTAAGCCTATGCCATTCCTTGTAGACCCTCCCCCTGCCAGACTCAAATGGTTCTTCTTTCTTTGTTGAAAAATGTCATTCAACTTCATGACATAAGCTTCATTTCTAAAGTTCAGTGTGCCGTGAGAAGCAGGGACCTCTGCTCCTGGACTCTTGAGGGAATCAGTCCTGACTCAGAGCAGTGAGTGCACAGGAACATGACAGCTGGGCAAAGTTTTATTTTCAGATTTTTTTCAGATGAAATCCTTTCTTACACAGAAGGCCATGTCAGCATCTGCATTCACAGTGCTACAGAATTGTTGTGGTTTAACCCGGCTGGCAGCTAAACACCACACAGCCGTTCGCTTACCCTCCCCCCTCCCTCTCTGGGATGGGGGAGAGAAACGGGAAAGTGAAGCCTGTGAGTTGAGATAAAGACAGTTTATTAAAACAGGAATATAATAATAACAATAATAATAATAATAGTGATAATGGTAATAGTATTACCAATAATAATGTGTAAGAAACAAGTGATGCACAACGCAATTGCTCACCACCCGCTGACCGATGCCCAGCCTATTCCCGAGCAGCTGGCCCCCCCACCCCGGCCAGCCACCCCTATATATTGTTTAGCATAACGTCAGATGGTATGGAATACCCCTTTGGCCAGTTGGGGTCAGCTGTCCTGGGTCTGTCCCCTCCCAGCTCCTGCTGCACCCCCAGCCTGCTCGCTGGCAGGACAGAGCAAGAAGCCAAAAAGTCCTTGGCCTGGTGTAAACACTGCTCTGCAACAATTAAAACATCAGCATGTTATCAGCACTCTTCTCATCCTAATCCAAAACATAGAACCCTACCAGCTACTATGAGGAAAAATTAACTTTGTCCTAACTGGAACCAGGACAAGAATGAAGTTGGCAGAAAGGAGTTTTAGAGACATTTTTTTCTACATACCCTTTTCCCCCTCTTCATGTTGAAGCAGTGTTCTCTGAAGTCAGAAATCCTGAGCATTTCTGCTGCACTCACAGGGAATGGTTTTGAGACCTGAGAGGCAAAGGGATTCCCTGTGGCTCAGAGCAGAGTGAGGGAGCTGGCTGGACTTGTTCCCAACTGCCCTGAACCTGCAGCTTTTGGACAGCAATCACATTTCTGTTACCTGAAAAGCTGCCAGACACTGCTGAGAGCAAAGGAATCCACTGCCAGTCACTGAGTGCCCAGCCTTTCTCTAGGTACCTGAGCAAGGTCTCAGCATCACAACTCTAGCCAAGGACACCTATCACTCATTTCACCAACCCAACGGCATGTTCTTGCATGCAGCATCTCTCTGCTTCTTTCCTGGGCTTTCAAATAACATGAAGATGCTATGGAAAATATTTGCATCCTGCAGGGCAGCTCACCACTTGAAAGGACACCTCAAGGAGATAGCCAAGTGTCCTAATGACGGTGTCTCATTAAGGGAAAGTCAACTCATTCCCCAGCCTCACAGAATGCATTGCCCGTGATCCTAGGCAGCCCCCCTGCACCACAAAGGAAAATGGGCACATGGCTGGAGAGATGCGCCTCTGCTCTGCTGGAGGTGTGGCTGCAGAGGACGTGCTTCATGCCTTGGAGCCACGGCCACCAGGGCAGGGGTTTTCCTGGGTGGGAGAGGAGACAAGGGGACTTGCTCAGAGGAAGGGCTCTGCACTGATTCGAAAAAAAATATGGTCGTTTCTGATGAATTCTCCTTCTGACAACGTTTTTGGTTTAATTGCTTATCATTCCTTGATCGTATCCCTGGAGGTTTTATTTCCAGGTTTCCCTGTCTAATATCTGAGT